>NC_091284.1:770527508-770836675 GCF_032444005.1 Ranitomeya imitator
ATGAAAAATAGTTAGTAACGTAGATACCATCGGTCTATATGCTGATGATATGATCATATTTATGGGTAAAACAGAAGAAACACTACCGCGAGTAATAACGACTATAGATAATTTTAGCAAATTCTCTGGTCTCTATATCAATTGGGATAAGTCTGCTCTGATGCCTCTGTCTCATGCGCCGATGCCCCGTCTCGAAAATCTCTCGTCACTACCTGTAGTCTCCAATTTCAAATATCTAGGAATACATATGTCTCAATATAGTCAGCTGGACCTACGACTTAATATTTATCCACTATTGGACCTGGCCAAATCTAAATTCATAGCTTGGAGCAAACTCCCTCTCTCCGTTGCAGGTCGCATTAATTTAGTTAAGATGATATTGCTCCCCAAATTTAATTATTGTCTCCAACATAGTGCTGTGCCAATACCCAAATCTTTCTTTGCAAACTTAAACTCCCTGACCACGTCCTTTATATGGGGGAAGACTAGACCCAAACTCAAGCTATCTACTCTACAGAGACCGACAAGGGGGGGAGGGGCAGCCTTACCAGACTTTTATCTATATTATCTTGCTGGGCAGGCTAGGGCGATAAGCAAATGGATGCCTAGCAACTCCCTACCTAATTCAGAAAGCCATATAATCCATTCTGCCCGTATTGACTGTCCACTGGGTTTTTTGGAAATGGAGAAAGTCAGTGCTCCCCGTTTGCTGCCATTGCTTCGACAAGCGAGATTAATATGGAGACAAATTAAAAAAGTTATTAAATATACAGATATAATAGCCGAAATGCCACTGTGGTATAATAGTTATTTTCCAGAATTACTAAATCACCCGTCTACTGAGTTCTGGATCTCATGTGGTGTTCTCTCGGTAGGTAATTTATATAACCAGGATGTTTTTGTGTCCTTTGAACAATTGCGGGATACCTGCAATATCCCAAGATCTCAATTCTTCCGTTATTTACAGCTGAGGTCAGCTTTCCAGTCACATATGCGAAATGCAGGTGCAGGTCGAGCAATTTCATCTTTACCCCTTATAGGCATTCTCAAATCACAGGGTCCTCAGGGACTCATTTCCTCTTTATACACATACCTATTATCCGTGGGAGATGGGCTCACTATTAACACCTTAAAAAAGAAATGGGAGGGACTCCTTCCCGGTACACTGGGAGAGGAGTGGGAAGATATTTTGGAATCTCCAACTAAAGTTTCTCCCTCAGTTAACAATAGGATGACCCAGCTATATATTACATATCAGACTTATCTGACTCCGACACGACTTTTTAAAATGGGCCGCCTTCAGACGTCAGACTGCTTACGGTGTCACGCACATGATGCGGATTTTACCCACATGATATGGCGGTGCCCGGTAATCCTTCATTATTGGAAAGAAGTCACGACATTGTTAACGTCTTTATTGTTAATCCCTGTCCCACTTGAACCATTGACTTGCCTATTTGGGGTGTGGGATACAGAGACCTGGGATCACCATACTGGGATCTTCCTTCGAGAAACGCTCTTCTTAGCACGAAAGGTACTGGCATTAAGGTGGATGGGTAGCTCCTCCCCGTCTCTCAGAGCTTGGATTGACCTGGTGAACTCGGTTATCCCATATGAGAGAACACTGTACCATAATAGAGGATGCCCAGGTAAATTCGAAAAAATTTGGGGTAGATGGAACTCATCTCATCATACTCTGTAGTCTGCGCGGATTAGATATATGCACGGGGAGGAGGGCATGGGGTTTGGGGACATCGTTGCAGAGCAAACTTGAATCTGTTTTCTTTTGGCGACTTATTACTAAAGGTTAAAGTTGTTTAAGTTGTATAGTAGGTATTTTGTAGGTACTAGTGATTCAACATGCACAGTCTATTGCCTCTGAACTTTGGATGCGATGATGTTTGTAATCATTTGTATCTGATGGTATGTTTAATAATGATAAATGTAATATGTGCAATGTTTGTCTATTCTGAAATTAATAAACGAATTTAAAAAAATAGTTAGTAACCATACTGGACAAATGTTGTCTCCTGTCACTTTGAATTGATGCTGCAGTACCTGTCCTGTCTGCGGTCATAGCAAAATCACTCCACAACCTGGTCAGAAAACCCCTCTGGCCAACGACACTTCTGATTTCTGCCCCTCTAACACCTCTGGTCTGCTGGCCCCTGCAGCTCGTGTTAGAACGATCACGGGCGCTGTGTGCAGGGAATGCCAGAAGCAAACGGTCAACAAGAGTTGATTGTTTGGTTGCTAATATTAGTTCCAAGTTCTCATGTGGCATTATATTTTGCAATTTGCCTTTATAGCGAGGATCAAGGAGGCAGGCCAACCAGTAATCGTCATCGTTCATCATTTTTGTTATGCGTGTGTCCCTTTTGAGGATACGTAAGGCATAATCCGCCATGTGGGCCAAAGTTCCAGCTCTCAAATCTGTGGTTGTGCTTGGTTGAGGGGCAGTTTCAGGCAAATCCACGTCACTTGTGTCCCTCCAAAAACCAGAACCCGGCCTTGCCGCGCCAACAATTTCCACTGGCCCCGGAAAAGCTTCCTCATTAAAAATATAATCATCCCCATCATCCTCCTTGTCCTCCTCCTCCTCTTCGCCCGCTAACTCGTCCTGTACACTGCCCTGGCCAGACAATGGCTGACTGTCATCAAGGCTTTCCTCTTCCTCAGCTGCAGACGCCTGATCCTTTATGTGCGTCAAACTTTGCATCAGCAGACGCATTAGGGGGATGCTCATGCTTATTATGGCGTTGTCTGCACTAACCAGCCATGTGCATTCCTCAAAACACTGAAGGACTTGACACATGTCTTGAATCTTCGACCACTGCACACCTGACAACTCCATGTCTGCCATCCTACTGCCTGCCCGTGTATGTGTATCCTCCCACAAATACATAACAGCCCGCCTCTGTTCACACAGTCTCTGAAGCATGTGCAGTGATGAGTTCCACCTTGTTGCAACGTCTATGATTAGGCGATGCTGGGGAAGGTTCAAAGAACGCTGATAGGTCTGCATACGGCTGGAGTGTACGGGCGAACGGCGGATATGTGAGCAAAGTCCACGCACTTTGAGGAGCAGGTCGGATAACCCCGGATAACTTTTCAGGAAGCACTGCACCACCAGGTTTAAGGTGTGAGCCAGGCAAGGAATGTGTTTCAGTTGGGAAATGGAGATGGCAGCCATGAAATTCCTTCCGTTATCACTCACTACCTTGCCTGCCTCAAGATCTACAGTGCCCAGCCACGACTGCGTTTCTTTCTGCAAGAACTCGGACAGAACTTCAGCGGTGTGTCTGTTGTCGCCCAAACACTTCATAGCCAATACAGCCTGCTGACGTTTGCCAGTAGCTGCCCCATAATGGGAGACCTGGTGTGCAACAGTGGCAGCTGCGGATGGAGTGGTTGTGCGACTGCGGTCTGTGGACGAGGTCTCGCTTCTGCAGGAGGACGAGGAGGAGGAGGAGGGGGTGCGAATGGCTACAGCCAACTGTTTCCTAGACCGTGGGCTAGGCAGAACTGTCCCAAACTTGCTGTCCCCTGTGGACCCTGCATCCACCACATTTACCCAGTGTGCCGTGATGGACACGTAACGTCCCTGGCCATGCCTACTGGTCCATGCATCTGTTGTCAGGTGCACCTTTGTGCTCACAGATTGCCTGAGTGCATGGACGATGCGCTCTTTAACATGCTGGTGGAGGGCTGGGATGGCTTTTCTGGAAAAAAAGTGTCGACTGGGTAGCTCGTAGCGTGGTACAGCGTAGTCCATCAGGGCTTTGAAAGCTTTGCTTTCAACTAACCGGTAGGGCATCATCTCTAACGAGATTAGTCTAGCTATGTGGGCGTTCAAACCCTGTGTACGCGGATGCGAGGCTAAGTACTTCCTTTTTCTAACCATAGTCTCATGTAGGGTGAGCTGGACTGGAGAGCTGGAGATCGTGGAACTAGCGGGGGTGCCGGTGGACATGGCAGACTGAGAGACGGTGGGAGATGGTATTGTTGCCGCCGGTGCCCTAGATGCAGTGTTTCCTACTACGAAACTGGTGATTCCCTGACCCTGACTTCTTTGGCCTGGCAAAGAAACCTGCACAGATACTGCAGGTGGTGCAGAAAATGGTGGCCCTACACTGCCGGAAGGGATGTTGCGTTGATGACTAGCTTCATTGGCCGAGGGTGCTACAACCTTAAGGGACGTTTGGTAGTTAGTCCAAGCTTGCAAATGCATGGTGGCTAAATGTCTATGCATGCAACTTGTATTGAGACTTTTCAGATTCTGCCCTCTGCTTAAGGTAGTTGAACATTTTTGACAGATGACTTTGCGCTGATCAATTGGATGTTGTTTAAAAAAATGCCAGACTGCACTCTTTCTAGCATCGGATACCTTTTCAGGCATTGCAGACTGAGCTTTAACCGGATGGCCACGCTGTCCTCCAACAGGTTTTGACTTTGCCACGCGTTTTGGGCAAGATACGGGCCCGGCAGATGGAACCTGTTGCGATGTTGATGCCTGCTGCGGCCCCTCCTCCTCCGCTTCAGAACTGCTGCCGCCTGCACCCTGTTCCCCCAATGGCTGCCAATCGGGGTCAAGAACTGGGTCATCTATTACCTCTTCTTGTAGCTCGTGTGCAACTTCGTCTGTGTCACCTTGTCGGTCGGTGGTATAGCGTTCGTGATGGGGCAACATAGTCTCATCAGGGTCTGATTCTTGATCAGCACCCTGCGAGGGCAATGTTGTGGTCTGAGTCAAAGGACCAGCATAGTAGTCTGGCTGTGGCTGTGCATCAGTGCACTCCATGTCAGATTCAACTTGTAATGGGCATGGACTGTTAACTGCTTCACTTTCTAAGCCAGGGACGGTATGTGTAAAGAGCTCCATGGAGTAACCCGTTGTGTCGCCTGCTGCATTCTTCTCTGTTGTTGTTTTTGCTGAAGAGGACAAGGAAGCGACTTGTCCCTGACCGTGAACACCCACTAACGACGCGCTGCTTTTACTTTTACCAGTTTCACGAGAGGAGGCAAAAGAGCTAGAGGCTGAGTCAGCAAGATAAGCCAAAACTTGCTCTTGCTGCTCCGGCTTTAAAAGCGGTTTTCCTACTCGCAGAAAAGGGAGCGTTCGAGGCCTTGTGTAGCCAGACGACGAACCTGGCTCCACAGCTCCAGACTTAGGTGCAATATTTTTTTTCCCACGACCACCTGATGCTCCACCACTACCACTACCCTCATTACCAGCTGACAATGAACGCCCCCGGCCACGACCTCTTCCACCAGACTTCCTCATTGTTTTAAAAATGTTACCAAACTAACGGTATTTGTTGCAGTCACACAACTTACACGGTGAGCTATAACTTCAGTATGATTTAGCTACCCCTTTACAGGTGGGTGAGACCACAACGAAAATCAGGCACAATGTTACACACTCTGTTGTTGGTGGCAACAAATGAGAGAGATGCCACACACGCAGGACTGTCACTGAAGCGCAAATGTAAATATTAATCTCCCACTGATTTGTGTTTTTTTTTTAAAAAAAGGAGACTTTAGAAAAAAAAAAAAAAAAAAATGATTTTTTAAGGAAGAATTTATAAACCAAATAAAATGAAATGATTTTTTCAGGGAGAATTTAGAAAACAAATAAAACATAAAATAGCCTTTCTAGGGCCCAGTGAGTGAGAGAGGACGCACACAGGAGTCAGGAGTGGCACACAAGCCCAGAGGCCAATATTTATCTCCCACTGATTGATTTAGTGATTTTTTCAGGTAGATTTTGGAACCCAAATCAAGCAAAAAAATTAATAGGCTTTCTATGGCCCACAATTGGAGAGAGAGGGATGGCACACCCAGGAGTCAAGACTGGCACACAAGCAGAAAGGGCAATATTAATCTCCCACTGATTTGATTTTTTTTTTTTTTCAGGGAGACTTTAGAAAAAAAAAATACAAAAAAAATGATTTTTTTCAGGAATAATTTAGAAACCAAATAAAATAAAATGATTTTTTCAGGGAGAATTTAGAAAACAAATAAAACAAAAAATAGGCTTTCTAGGGCCCACTGAGTGAGAGAGGACGCACACAGGAGTCAGGAGTGGCACACAAGCCCAGAGGCCAATATTTATCTCCCACTGATTGATTTAGTGATTTTTTCAGGTAGATTTTGGAACCCAAATCAAGCAAAAAAATTAATAGGCTTTCTATGGCCCACAATTGGAGAGAGAGAGATGGCACACCCAGGAGTCAAGACTGGCACACAAGCAGAAAGGGCAATATTAATCTCCCACTGATTTGTTTTTTTGTTTTTTTTTCAGGGAGACTTTAGAAAAAAAAAATAAAAAAAAAATGATTTTTTTTCAGGAATAATTTAGAAACCAAATAAAATAAAATGATTTTTTCAGGGAGAATTTAGAAAACAAATAAAACAAAAAATAGGCTTTCTAGGGCCCACTGAGTGAGAGAGGACGCACACAGGAGTCAGGAGTGGCACACAAGCCCAGAGGCCAATATTTATCTCCCACTGATTGATTTATTGATTTTTTCAGGTAGAATTTAGAACCCAAATCAACCAAAAAAATAAATAGGCTTTCTATGGCCCACTATTTGTGAGAGAGATGGCACGCTCAGGACTGGCACACAAGCCCAGAGGCCAATATTAATCTCCCACTTTTTTTTTTTTTCCAGGGAAAATTTATAAACCCAATAAAAAAAATAATAAATAGGCTTTCTATGGCCCACTATCTGAGAGAGAGATGGCACGCTTAGGACTGGCACACAAGCCCAAAGGCCAATATTAATCTCCCACTGATTGATTTATTGATTTTTTCAGGTAGATTTTGGAACCCAAATCAAGCAAAAAAATAAATAGGCTTTCTATGGCCCACTGAGAGATGGCACACACAGGAGTAAGGAGTGGCACACAAGCCCTGAGGCCAATATTTTTCTCCCACTGATTGCTGTAGTGATTTTTTCAGGTAGATTTTAGAACCCAAATCAAGCAAAAAAATAAATAGGCTTTCTATGGCCCACTGAGTGAGAGATGGCACACACAGGGATGGCACTCTAGCAGAAATGCCAATCTTAATCTCCCACAAAAAAAAAAAGGAACTGTCGTTCAATTACTATCTCCCTGCAGTAATCTCAGCCAGGTATGGCAGGCAGCAATAAGGAGTGGACTGATGCACAAATTAAATAAAAAGTGTGGACAAACAAACAAGATAGCTGTGCAGAAAGGAAGGAACAAGAGGATTTGTGCTTTGAAAAAAGCAGTTGGTTTGCACAGCGGCGTGCACACAGCAATGCAGCTATCAGGGAGCCTTCTAGGGCAGCCCAATGAGCTACAGCGCTGAGGAAAAAAAAAAAATGTAGCTTCCACTGTCCCTGCACACCGAAGGTGGTGTTGGGCAGTGGAAATCGCTACAGCACAAGAGGTTTGGTGGTTAATGGACCCTGCCTAACGCTATCCCTGCTTCTGACGAAGCGGCAGCAACCTCTCCCTAGGCTCAGATCAGCAGCAGTAACATGGCGGTCGGCGGGAACGCCCCTTTATAGCCCCTGTGACGCCGCGGACAGCAAGCCAATCACTGCAATGCCCTTCTCTAAGATGGTGGGGACCAGGACCTATGTCATCACGCTGCCCACACTCTGCGTTTACCTTCATTGGCTGAGAAATGGCGCTTTTCGCGTCATTGAAACGCGACTTTGGCGCGAAAGTCGCGTACCGCATGGCCGACCCTGCACAGGGGTCGGATCGGGTTTCATGAAACCCGACTTTGTCAAAAGTCGGCGACTTTTGAAAATGTTCGACCCGTTTCGCTCAACCCTAGTCACCAGCACCCAGAACTCATGAAGAATCTGTATAATGCAGCAGTAATGTGTGACATATCAAAAATGTCTGCAGGGAGGTCACACAGCAGCTGCCTCTGCAGTATGTGAGGTAAGTTGTAGCAGACACATGAGGTAATATTGATTCCATATCTAATGTAGGAGCTGATGCTACACTAATATATGATGTCTGAGGTGAATGTGGTCATACCATCTGTAATGTGAGGTGATAACCCCAATATTATACTCCCTTACACTGCAGACACGTTTCCTCCAGTTCATCCGTGAGAAAAAGAGGGAGAGATATAGACAGGGAGTTACATCCTTTATATAAGCCCCACCCTCCTCACAGTAAGACACAAGGAACTAGTGATGCGCAGTCTGGCTCTTTTTGACTAATCCGGCTCAATAGGCTCCACTCACCAAAAAGAGCCAGCTCTTTTGGATATTAAATGGATCCCTGTTAAATATGCGTTCACCGTGGGTGTGCGCATTTTTAAGCTTATGTTAACGTGGCTGAAACCCCACCCACTCGTGGTCAAATCCATGCCCACTTTCACATAGCCAATTAACTTGGTGTGTGGGAGGGGTTTGGTTTGGTTGGGAGGAGTTTTGTCGTGGAAAACTTGAATTTTACTCACAGTGAGCCATTAAGAAAATTCAGTGGCTCTCACTGGGGTGGCGGCCCCCGTCGTTCACAGAAGAAAGCCATCTCTTTTGACTCTGTTCGTTTGCAATCAACCCTTCACTACCAGGCAGAGACATACTGTGCTCCTTCCTCTTAAAGCAGAATCTCTCTTGCTTAAAGTCTAAACAGCTATAAAAACCAAAGCTGCAGGAGTTAAAGGTCCACCCCTCTCAAAGTCATGTCCCTCTCTGCTTAGTGCTTAAGGGGGTTGCGTATAACCCTGCAGCTCCTTTCCAACTCTAACATTCTATGATTTTAAGTGAAGCAGCTTACTACTATGCCTCTATCACAGCAGCAAATCACAGCATTACTTGAAGCACCAATCAGGCCTAATTCAACACAGTCAATCATCTGCTTTTTTATGTTCCTGGCTGTACAGGATTAAAATAAAAAGTGCAGTGTGTCTTTAAATAGTTGATCTATGTTTCCTTCAATAAAATATTTCTAATCTTTCAGATTACATATTATTGGCACCCAGTGAAATTGAGGATATTCAGGTGCTTCCTTACCAGAGATTATCATCAGTAATATGTGGCTTAAGGTACCGTCACACTTAGCGACGCTGCAGCGATACCGACAACGATCCGGATCGCTGCAGCGTCGCTGTTTGGTCGCTGGAGAGCTGTCACACAGACCGCTCTCCAGCGACCAACGATGCCGGTAACCAGGGTAAACATCGGGTAACTAAGCGCAGGGCCACGCTTAGTAACCCGATGTTTACCCTGGTTACCATCCTAAAAGTTAAAAAAAACAAACAGTACATACTTACCTACAGCCGTCTGTCCTCCAGCGCTGTGCTCTGCTCTCCTCCTGTACTGTCTGTGTGAGCACAGCGGCCGGAAAGCAGAGCGGTGACGTCACCGCTCTGCTTTCTGGCTGACCGACGCTCACAGCCAGTACAGGAGGAGAGCAGAGCACAGCGCTGGAGGACAGACGGCTGTAGGTAAGTATGTACTGTTTGTTTTTTTTACTTTTAGGATGGTAACCAGGGTAAACATCGGGTTACTAAGCGCGGCCCTGCGCTTAGTTACCCGATGTTTACCCTGGTTACCAGTGAAGACATCGCTGGATCGGTGTCACACACGCCGATTCAGCGATATCTGCGGGGAGTCCAGCGACGAAATAAAGTTCTGGACTTTCTTCCCCGACCAGCGACAGCACAGCAGGGGCCTGATCGCTGCTGCCTGTCACACTGGACGATATCGCTAGCGAGGACGCTGCAACGTCACGGATCGCTAGCGATATCGTCTAGTGTGACGGTACCTTTAATGAGGATGCTAATTGCTTGTAAACATGGATGAATAGAAGGTGATTATCATGAATCAAGAACTCTGATCTTCTTTTATGTGAAGCTTTGACAAGTCTTGTTGAGTAATAATGAATACTCTGGGTAATAGAGGCAGCCTGGGATTAAGCTTGTTTGTGAGCCTAGTTACCAACCAAACATTCTGCACAGCAAATTACAGTATTGTCAGTAGAAGAAAGACGGCACCGTTAGAGAAACCTTATCCTGCAGATTTCAACTACGGTATATGCATTATGCAACAGTGTAATTATTGTCATGGATGTTTGCAGCAGGAAAATATATTCCTGCTCATATGATGTCAAACATATCACAACTTCTGCAATACGCATATATCAGCTGTTAGAACATTGGTAGCTGGGCAGTGAAAAGGTGCAACATATGCAGGGGTAATGTTTAGGTCTGACGTAAAGCCTCTGTATAGCAGTACAAAATTAGATGTATTTCTTTTTAGCTGAAACAGCGCCACTCTTTTCTGAAGGCTGTGCTCAGCATTGCAGCCTAGCCTGTTTTGAATATTATACAAAATCTAAAGAAAAAGTGCAGATAGTTTCTTTTGTAAGCTTAGGCTATGCTATGTTCACATGTCCATTAGAACGGATCCAGCAGCAATCCATTGAGAAAAAAAAGTTGTACAGACAAAACTTTCTTGTCTGCCTGAAAAAAAAAAACAGATTTCAACTGGATCCTCCTTTTTTTAACATTGAAGTCTATGGAAAATGGCCATTTGTTTTCTTCCATTTGAAACTGATCCATTAAGTAAAAAATTGATCCTTTTCAAATGAAAGAAGATCGGATGGCTATTTAACAGATCCACTTTCCATAGACTCCCATGTCCAGCTGATATCAGTTTTTTTAACTTGATAAAAAAGTTGTGTCAACACAACTCTCTTGTCAACAGATAACTGCTAGATCCGTTAAAATGGATGATTACTGAACATGTGAACATAGCCTGACATAAATCCTTAAAGGGACACTGTCACCTGAATTTGGAGGGAACCATCTTCAGCCATGGAGGCGGGGTTTTGGGGTTTTTGATTCACCCTTTCCTTACCCGCTGGCTGCATGCTGGCTGCAATATTGGATTGAAGTTCATTCTCTGTCCTCCATAGTACACGCCTGCACAAGGTGCAATCTTGCCTTGCATGCAGCCAGCGGGTAAGGAAAGGGTGAATCAAAAACCCCAAAACCCCGCCTCCATGGCTGAAGATGGTTCCCTCCAAATTCAGGTGACAGTGTCCCTTTAAAGGAGCTGAGCTGTGATGGGGAAGCAGTAGAAATATAATGTTTTTCTTAATGGCAACCTCCATCAACTTGAGTCAATGACTTTGGCACCATTCACACATCCAATTTTCACCTTCATGTGCTACCCGTTTTTAGATAGATAGCACATGAACACATTTTAAAGTAAGGTCACATTCACAGATCCGTGAGTCACGTACAGATTAAAATCTATAGAATTGTTCACATGTCTTTATTTTTTCACCAACATAAGGGGCAATTCATCAAACTGTTTTTGCCAGAAAACTGGAGTAAAACAATTTGAAAAGTTGAAAACATTTTCTGCAAAACAGAGCTGCTAAAAAATTGTCCAAATTTTGGTGTTTTCATGCCAGTTTCAAGCAGCTCTTCTAAAATGGGACAGAGCTGAGGAGGACCAAGGCGGGATGAGGCTACACCTGCCCATAAAATTCATTACAAATTATGGCATTTTGTATGACAGAGATGCTACTCCAGTTGCTGACTGGAGTAACATCTCCGACAAGACGCATGCCACTGAGAAGATGTGCTAAATTCATTAAGTGGTGTGCACCTCGTAGTGAATTAGGCAAATCATACTCCATGGACTGGTGATGCTGAGTCACTTCTTACTTGTGAGTCGAGGAAGTCAAGGAGTCCGAGGTCAAAAGGCAGGAGGGTACATCATAAACAGAGGTGAGAGACAAAGGTGTAGTCGGATCACAGTCTGGGGTCAGAATTACAAGGTCAGAGTGCATCAAGGCACAAGGGGTAATACCAACGGGTACTCATAAGGCAAATCAAGGTCCGCCAACAAAGATAAGAATATCATGGTACAGAGCACAGAGCAACACACCACTGAGCTGAAAGCTACGACTGGCAATAGTCCCAGCATAGCCAGCCAGCTTAATGCCCAAGCAATCACCCTAAAAGGGTGACACATGGATGATTTCCAGCAGGCTCAGCCTAATTGGGCTGTATGGAAATCCCATACACAAAACTGACAGCCCAGCATTCCTCTGCATACTATAGGATGACTGAGCTGTCACTCACAATGCTGACAGCCAGGCATGTCCCCACTATCCACAGGCTGAGCTGTCATTCTCTGTGTCTCAAGGACACAGTAAGCGGTGGGATCATGACAGGAGCCTTTCATTAGAAATCAGCCCTTGTGTGTCTGCATAATATCAGAGACAAGTCCATTTTTGATCCTCGTCATAGATTAAAATCACTCGTGCAAGTGAAAATCTGTGAAAATCACGGACAGCACACGGATGTCATCAGTGTATTATGACTAACAATGCAAATTATTCGAGAAGCTTTGTAAGTTATTTGTTCACTTTTTTCATATGTGAAAAATCACTGATGAAACACTGATGGTAAAAACTGACACATTGTCACGCGGCAGCTATGCAGGTAGATGCACGCTCCACTAGATGGCAGTAGGGTGGAGGGAAGACTGCAACACTTGCCAGAGCAGACCTGCATCGGGGCCACCACTAGGTGGCAACAGGGTAGTCAAACAAGCCACGTCAAAACCAGGAGAGTAACGTAGTACAAAGGAGAACATCAACTCAGAGTCAGAGACGCACCAGAGGGTCAATACTAGAGGGATGCAGAAGTACCAGGAGCAAAAGACAGATGAGAATTTAAAAAAAGAAGGTTTTTGTACTTTCCTCTAACTAGGTGTCTCTGAAGATGGCATCTTTGTCTTTTCGATTTTTTTTCAAAGCACCAAAGGCTTGCATTGCAAATTTTGATCCAATTTTCTGATCAATATTGAAAAAGTCTTGGTCAGCACAAAAATAAAATCGGACATGTGAACAGCCAAAAGATTATACTAGGTACAAGTGGTATCCATGAAAACATGGATAGAACTCATATACGAAGAACAGACCTCTGAATGAGTCCTCAGGGACTGTTGAATATTAGTGATGAGCGAATATACTTGTTACTCGAGATTTCCCGAGCACACTCGGGTGTCCTCCGAGTATTTTTTAGTGCTCGGAGATTTAGTTTTCCTCACCTCAGCTGAATGATTTACATCTGTTAGCCAGCATAAGTACATGTTGGGGTTGACTGGTTGCTAGGGAATCCTCACATGTAATCAAGCTGGCTAGTAGCTGTAAATCATTTAGCTGAGGTGAGGAAAATTAAATCTCCGAGCACTAAAAAATACTCGGAGGACACCCGAGTGTGCTCGGGAAATCTCGAGTAACAAGTATATTCATCACTATTGAATATGCAGCGCCCCAGAGTCCTGGTCGTTGCAGTAATGTTGCTCTTCCAATAGGGGGGAGTGATGTTACATCTAAAGGCAATAAAGGAGATCACATTACCAGGTATCACAAACCACACAACACACTTCACACTCCAGGCCACCAGGGGGAGCCATGCTTCTATCTATTAGGGCACTCCTCACAATTGGGTAAAACTGGAAGTCTGGACAGAAAGTTAGAGAGATGCAGACTGAAGCTGAAGCTGACTGGAGTGAGAGGGAGCCAGATGCAGACTGAGGTCTGCGGAGGACAAGGGTCCACGGAGCTGCGCCTGCCCCACATGCAGGAGCATCCAAAGAAAGAGACATCAGGAGGGAATTGTCTTGTAGTGAGTGAGAAACGAAGTCATAGCAAAGGAGAGGAATATCATAAGGAGACCAGCCAGGAGCAGGCTGCTTCCTTCTGAAGCGCAGAAGCCGGTAGCCAGAACACCGAGGGAGTAAGGATCTATATGCTTTACTTCAGAGACTGGCAGGACAGTTAATTCCACGTTGGCTGCCCGACCTTATACCCAGGAGGCACGGTGGCAACTTGTGGGGGCTGGGGCGTCATAGGGTCCCTGTAAAAAGCCTCAGGCCATCAGTCATACAAGTTTGTCCTTTCCATCAGGGGGACAGAGAGAAAGAGACATTACATCTACAGTAGTTGTGAGGACCTCACCGAGAAGCTCAGCAGGGAGGAGCTACAACACTCAGACTACAACACTCAGGCACTAGAGGAAGGCTACTGATTTCCACCTGGATAAGGGGGACTCTGGATTTGCCTTCGGACCGGCCGGATTCTGCCTGCCCCGTGATCCGGTGCTCTGGACTGTGGACACTGAAGCCTTCAGTAAAGGTAAAGAGACTGCAACCTGGTGTCCTCGTTCTTTACTGCGCCTCACACCATCCATCATCTACACTCTGGGAAGCCCTGGGGACATACTTCACCTGTGGGAAGGTACACCATCTAGCTGCCATAACATCACCCTAGCGGACCCCTAAGCAGCGTCGGTCACCCTGATCGAATACCACAGGTGGCGTCACGAACACTATCCCTTTAAAGACCTTTCCCCATTTACAACAGACGTTCCCCTAGGGCCACGGACCGGGTCAGCCACCGTAACATCCCTGCCGAGAACCGAAGGGCCTGGCTCCAAGTACCCCATTGCCCTACTGGGGAGCGCTCCAAATATTCTTAATTTTAGCATGTAATGCATTGGAATACTTGGGTTCTTGAATGCATCAGTCTTGTTAGTCCCGACGCAGCTACTATGGTATCTTATTAGCACCAGTTTATTCATGGAATGTGCCAAAGGGGTGAAAAGGCAGCCTCCCTTTTTTATACCCTTAGCTGCTATGGTAGCTTTTGGCCCTGGTCCTTTTACTAATGGCAATAGATATTTCCATACTTACCAAAACTTCAATAGTCAAAATTGGAAAATTTAGGCCCTGACTGGAATTCTCCCAAAACTCCATACAATGCTCCCAAATGCCCACTTTAGAGCAGATTTGCGTAAACACTATCCTTATTTGGCTGTAGGACTTTCCTGGCAAAATCATAAAAGTTGTCATTTTTTTGCAGGTCATTACTTAAGCCTCATTCACATGTCAGTTTTTTTGGACAGCGTTTTATCAGTGTTTGTAAGCAGAAATTGGAAGTGGGACCTATGAGAAAAAAAGCTATTGCTAAAAAAAAGGACCTTTTCTCTTTTTTGAGCCACTCCTGGTTTTGACTTTAAAATGCTGATGAAACATTGATCAGAAAAATTGATGTGTGATTTAGGTCTTAGAGGTCAATTCAATAACCAAAGTGTTGCGCACCCCAATCTTAATGAAGGACTCGCTGGAGTATGATGTGCCGAATTCTTTAAGACGAGCATGTTACTTACTGAATTCGGCACATCTCAGTGACGTGTTTCTCTCCAGAACTACTACTTCGGTCAGGAACTAGCTTAAGAAACGCTGGCAATTTTTTTGACTTTGACAGGCAGACATACCCACGCCTCTTGTCACACCGGCTCCTTCACAGCTATGTCCATTTTTTGCGGAGCTGATTCAAACTGGCATGAAAACTCGAAAAGTTGCAAAAATGTTGAGACTTTTCAAAGCATTTTGCTACAAGTTTCTGGCATGAGGTGCAGGAGAAGAATATAATCAATACCATGAATGGCAAGAAGAACAAGCAAACCAATTTTGGAACAAATCAAGCTAGACATGACACAAAGCAAAAATCACCAAGCTACGACTTGCCTACATTGGACAAATCATGAGAAGACAACAATCACTGGAGATGGACATCACGGTCGGAAGAATAGAAGGAACAAGATGAAAAGGAAGACCAAAAACCCGATGGCTTGATACAAAAAAGATAACAACGTAGAAGACCTATCTAGGCTTGCACAAGATCGATCTTCTTACAAATCGTTCAACCATCAAGTCTCCTTGAATCAAGATCAAGCCGAAGGCCACTAAATAACAATAAATAATAATTTCTGCCATAAAAGTTTTGATGAATCAGCGCCTTAAAGATTTAAAGTGTTGGCACTTCCTTAATGGCCAGTTTTACAATGATTGACCAATTTACAGAAGTAATTATAGCTATTTGAGGGTATCCAGGCTGGCTCCAGCACTACATTTCAATAACGTTCACTAATTGGTTTCACTAGACGACTTTGCACAAAAAACAGGTTCACCAGGAAATAATCACGTCATCCGTCTGTCTTTGTTTGCATCTATCATAGTTTAAACATAATTAGTTATTAACATTTACATATCCGTCCACACTTCACGGTCTGTGTTTCTGGATAATTTACTGCGAATGCTTCAGTTTTTCCATGTTGTTGGCTAGTTTTTGCCACATCCTACTACTAAAGTGGCATTTCCATCTCGTATGTATGGCATTTTTGCTGTGTCAAAAACACAGCTCCTTACAGTTCCAGTAAAGTGGATGGGATAAATAGAGATCTCCTGCCCACTGTGCTTCTTTTTTACTCAGCGTAAACCGACCTACAGTACGTGCTTCAAATCTACATGTCAATTTCTCTTGCGGATACGCTGAGTTTTCTGTGCTAATTTTACCATAGACCATCATTAGATGTGGAATTCCGCAAGTAAAACACGAACATATGTTTTTAGTGAGTTTGCGCAGCAGAAACGAACCAAAGACGCATGTAATCCACACATGACTGTATCAATAAAGTTTTGTCAAAGCCAAATACCAGGAAGTTTAAAAATCAAAGCAGCTTTATTTAAAACAGGACACACCAAAAAGAGACAAAAAACACAATGCCATAAACGCAATAAAAAAATACAAGTAACCTAATTTTCTTAACAAGTGCAGAAATGGTGCAGTAAATCTGCACCAAAAACTCATTGTGGGAACGTACGCTAGTTAAGTTATTGGAAAATAGATTTTAATTAGTGTTTTTTTTTTCCACACAGTGCTGACACATGATGCAGCCTCCCCCATCATACTGTGCTATCAGCAAGTTTAGACTCATTTTGGTACAGGGGAGGATTTTGGAAACATTTTTGTAATTAACTGGACACTCGCTGCTGGCTGATTGCTACCTCTTCTGGTCACATTTGTAGAGTGATCAGATTGCAAACAGAGATCTAATTATTATCGGAGTTAAGGTACCGTCACATTAAGCGACGCTGCAGCGATATAGACAACGATCCCGATCGCTGCAGCGTCGCTGTGTGGTCGCTGGAGAGCTGTCACACAGACAGCTCTCCAGCAACCAACGATGCCGAGGTCCTCTAGTAACCAGGGTAAACATCGGGTTACTAAGCGCAGGGCCGCGCTTAGTAACCCGATGTTTACCCTGGTTACCAGCGTAAACGTAAAAAAAAAAAAACACTACATACTTACGGTACATTCCGGTGTCTGTCCCCCGGCGCTCTGCTTTCCTGCACTGTCAGCACCGGCCAGCCGTAAAGCAGAGCGGTGACGTCACAGCCAGTGCAGGAAAGCACAGCGTCGGAGGACAGACACCGGAATGTAAGTATGTAGTGTTTTGGTTTTTTTTTAACGTTTACGCTGGTAACCAGGGTAAACATCGGGTTACTAAGCGCAGCCCTTCGCTTAGTAACCCGATGTTTACCCTGGTTACCAGTGAAGACATCGCTGAATCGGCGTCACACACTGTCTGCAGGGAGTCCAGCGACGAAATAAAGTGCTGGACTTTCTGCAGCGACCAACGACATCACAGCAGGATCCTGATCGCTGCTGCATGTCAAACTGAACGATATCGCTATCCAGGACGCTGCAACGTCACGGATCGCTAGCGGTATCGTTCAGTATGACGGTATCTTTACTCGACTGAATACATAGAATTTTTAAAATGTTGTTGCTATGGTAACTCTTGAATTCGTAAACTGTTTTGCATATTTATGGTACAGGATCTTATACGATATTATTTGCAGACAAAGGCTGCAGATGAAAACTGTCTGTCAAGCTCTATCCTCCCATTTATAAATCTGGGAATGTTAGCAAGCCATTAGCTGCAACCAAACTTTTGTACCTGACTGATTACCTTCCATCTTTACACCACGGAAAATGATTAAGTGATTCTTCAATAAATTCTGCTGATCTTCTAAACTGCAGAGCAGATAAACTGACTGCAGCAATATTGCTTCATATTGTTAAATAGAATTATGCAACAAATTGTATATATATTTTTTTCCCTTGCAAGACTCTCTAGTCCAGTTTGATCTTCTCAAAGAGAACTATAACAATTCAGTAATAAATACTATGGATACAGTCCTTTAATATCTGTCTATGTATTCCATTTCTGTACATAGAATCCAGAACAATTATAGCAGAATTCCCAGAAGCCACATTTCCCAAAAGTAGAAGTCCCATTTTTTTCTTGGAATTTCCTAAAAATATATATTTTTTGCTATCTTTTCAAGATTATTAAAATAATTAATTTTATAACTGAAATTAAATTGGATGCACACAGGATAATTACAGCAATTACCACCGCCAATCCCTACATTAACATGCTCAGCAGGTTTAGCTTGGCTGAACATTACCAATAATCCCTAAAGAGGTGTGAGCTTTACCACATTCCCATGGGTCTTATCTACGGGGAAAGCAATGGAATTATACAGGAAACATATGAACAGTTGATTGCTTTAATTTAAAAAAAAAAGGGCGAATATCCGGATGCCAGTGGTGGACTAGAGTCATCATACAGGCTGCACCGAGCCTCGATAACGCTCTGTAGTTGCCTTTGGATGACACCTGTCCCAATCATGGCCTAAAACGTCAAAGAGCCTATGACATAAACTGTTAAAATAACTCAGATATACTAAATAATAATAAAAGAAATCCCAACAATCCCGAATTCAGCTCAAGTGTCCCCTATCCCAGGAGGTCGGGGATACACCCCTCACATTTTTGCAAATATTTTATTATATCTTTTCCTGGGACAACACTGAAGATCTGACACTTTGATACGATGTAAAGTAGTCAGTGGACAGCTTGTATAACAGTGTAAATTTGGTGTTCCCTCTAAATAATGCAACACATAGACATTATTGTCTAAATCGCTGGCAACAAAAGTGAGTACACCCCTAACTGAAATGGCAAAATTGTGCCCAATTAACTATTTTCCCTCCCCGGTGCCATGTGACAATCTGTGACCGTCCAGTTAATTCTGAGTACTAGAATAATTGAACACATGGTTCCAGGTGCGATGATCAAGGATGTGACCGATAGGATACCAAAGCTCTTCAGCTCCAAGGACGTCCACCCATTTCTTCTGATACATGTTGGCACCAATGACACGGCAAGGAAGGACCTACCGACAATCTGCAAGGACTTTGAAGAGTTGGGGAAGAAAGTAAAGGAACTGGATGCACAGGTAGTTTTTTCTTCTATCCTTCCAGTAGACGGGCATGGCACCAGGAGATGGAACAGGATCCTTGATGCAAACAACTGGCTAAGACGATGGTGCAGACAACAAGGATTTGGATTCCTGGACCACGGTGTGAATTATTGGTATGATGGACTCCTCGCCAGAGACGGACTACACCTCAACAAACCTGGGAAACACACATTCGCCAGAAGACTCGCTACACTCATCAGGAGGGCGTTAAACTAGAAGAAGAGGGGACGGGAAGAAAAACATTAGACTCGAACAAAGACGACCCAGGAAAACATACTCTGAAGGGAGGTAAGAACATTTCTAAAACAATCCACAGTGAGGAGATTGGAACAAAACAAAATCCTCTAAACTGCATGCTCGCAAACGCCAGAAGCCTGACAAACAAGATGGAAGAACTAGAAGCAGAAATATCTACAGGTAACTTTGACATAGTGGGAATAACCGAGACATGGTTAGATGAAAGCTATGACTGGGCAGTTAACTTACAGGGTTACAGTCTGTTTAGAAAGGATCGTAAAAATCGGAGAGGAGGAGGGGTTTGTCTCTATGTAAAGTCTTGTCTAAAGTCCACTTTAAGGGAGGATATTAGCGAAGGGAATGAGGATGTCGAGTCCATATGGGTTGAAATTCATGGAGGGAAAAATGGTAACAAAATTCTCATTGGGGTCTGTTACAAACCCCCAAATATAACAGAAAGCATGGAAAGTCTACTTCTAAAGCAGATAGATGAAGCTGCAACCCATAATGAGGTCCTGGTTATGGGGGACTTTAACTACCCGGATATTAACTGGGAAACAGAAACCTGTGAAACCCATAAAGGCAACAGGTTTCTGCTAATAACCAAGAAAAATTATCTTTCACAATTGGTGCAGAATCCAACCAGAGGAGCAGCACTTTTAGACCTAATACTATCTAATAGACCTGACAGAATAACAAATCTGCAGGTGGTCGGGCATTTAGGAAATAGCGACCACAATATTGTGCAGTTTCACCTGTCTTTCACTAGGGGGACTTGTCAGGGAGTCACAAAAACATTGAACTTTAGGAAGGCAAAGTTTGAACAGCTTAGAGATGCCCTTAATCTGGTAGACTGGGACAATATCCTCAGAAATAAGAATACAGATAATAAATGGGAAATGTTTAAGAACATCCTAAATAGGCAGTGTAAGCGGTTTATACCTTGTGGGAATAAAAGGACTAGAAATAGGAAAAACCCAATGTGGCTAAACAAAGAAGTAAGACAGGCAATTAACAGTAAAAAGAAAGCATTTGCACTACTAAAGCAGGATGGCAGCATTGAAGCTCTAAAAAACTATAGGGAGAAAAATACTTTATCTAAAAAACTAATTAAAGCTGCCAAAAAGGAAACAGAGAAGCACATTGCTAAGGAGAGTAAAACTAATCCCAAACTGTTCTTCAACTATATCAATAGTAAAAGAATAAAAACTGAAAATGTAGGCCCCTTAAAAAATAGTGAGGAAAGAATGGTTGTAGATGACGAGGAAAAAGCTAACATATTAAACACCTTCTTCTCCACGGTATTCACGGTGGAAAATGAAATGCTAGGTGAAATCCCAAGAAACAATGAAAACCCTATATTAAGGGTCACCAATCTAACCCAAGAAGAGGTGCGAAACCGGCTAAATAAGATTAAAATAGATAAATCTCCGGGTCCGGATGGCATACACCCACGAGTACTAAGAGAACTAAGTAATGTAATAGATAAACCATTATTTCTTATTTTTAGTGACTCTATAGCGACAGGGTCTGTTCCGCAGGACTGGCGCATAGCAAATGTGGTGCCAATATTCAAAAAGGGCTCTAAAAGTGAACCTGGAAATTATAGGCCAGTAAGTCTAACCTCTATTGTTGGTAAAATATTTGAAGGGTTTCTGAGGGATGTTATTCTGGATTATCTCAATGAGAATAACTGTTTAACTCCATATCAGCATGGGTTTATGAGAAATCGCTCCTGTCAAACCAATCTAATCAGTTTTTATGAAGAGGTAAGCTATAGGCTGGACCACGGTGAGTCATTGGACGTGGTATATCTCGATTTTTCCAAAGCGTTTGATACCGTGCCGCACAAGAGGTTGGTACACAAAATGAGAATGCTTGGTCTGGGGGAAAATGTGTGTAAATGGGTTAGTAACTGGCTTAGTGATAGAAAGCAGAGGGTGGTTATAAATGGTATAGTCTCTAACTGGGTCGCTGTGACCAGTGGGGTACCGCAGGGGTCAGTATTGGGACCTGTTCTCTTCAACATATTCATTAATGATCTGGTAGAAGGTTTACACAGTAAAATATCGATATTTGCAGATGATACAAAACTATGTAAAGCAGTTAATACAAGAGAAGATAGTATTCTGCTACAGATGGATCTGGATAAGTTGGAAACTTGGGCTGAAAGGTGGCAGATGAGGTTTAACAATGATAAATGTAAGGTTATACACATGGGAAGAGGGAATCAATATCACCATTACACACTGAACGGGAAACCACTGGGTAAATCTGACAGGGAGAAGGACTTGGGGATCCTAGTTAATGATAAACTTACCTGGAGCAGCCAGTGCCAGGCAGCAGCTGCCAAGGCAAACAGGATCATGGGGTGCATTAAAAGAGGTCTGGATACACATGATGAGAGCATTATACTGCCTCTGTACAAATCCCTAGTTAGACCGCACATGGAGTACTGTGTCCAGTTTTGGGCACCGGTGCTCAGGAAGGATATAATGGAACTAGAGAGAGTACAAAGGAGGGCAACAAAATTAATAAAGGGGATGGGAGAACTACAATACCCAGATAGATTAGCGAAATTAGGATTATTTAGTCTAGAAAAAAGACGACTGAGGGGCGATCTAATAACCATGTATAAGTATATAAGGGGACAATACAAATATCTCGCTGAGGATCTGTTTATACCAAGGAAGGTGACGGGCACAAGGGGGCATTCTTTGCGTCTGGAGGAGAGAAGGTTTTTCCACCAACATAGAAGAGGATTCTTTACTGTTAGGGCAGTGAGAATCTGGAATTGCTTGCCTGAGGAGGTGGTGATGGCGAACTCAGTCGAGGGGTTCAAGAGAGGCCTGGATGTCTTCCTGGAGCAGAACAATATTGTATCATACAATTATTAGGTTCTGTAGAAGGACGTAGATCTGGGTATTTATTATGATGGAATATAGGCTGAACTGGATGGACAAATGTCTTTTTTCGGCCTTACTAACTATGTTACTATGTTACTATGGTTTGTTCCATTAATGCCTGGCTGAGCTGACCCTACACCAACCTGCTTGTAGGTTGATTGACTCCCTGTGGACTTGACGGTAGTAGCACAGCAATGTGGAAAGAATCAGAGCTTTGAATTTCGGAATCTGTGGTACGTGCTCTTTCTTGGAATATATATATGCACAGAGCTAACTCTACTGTCAGTCAAGGGAATTTACTGTTCTATCACCTTTCATAAGGCGCTTCACCCCACCTCGTGACACAGCAAGATATGGCACTTGTTTGCTTCCTTATGTAAGGGGTGTGGACTGGACTGTTGTGTTCCTACATGTGAAGACACCAATCGCGTTACGTTGCATTGTAGTGTGTATCATGTCTTGGGTGTTTTGTATGTATTGTGTCATGTGATATGTTCCTGTGTGATGTAGTACTGTCGGTAGTGTACAGTATAGGATAAGTGTAGGGTAAGACATTGTTTAGGGCTTAAGACATAAGATAGGTTGGATAGGATAGTGACTGTAGTTAGGTAAGTGACGTTAGGGTAAGGATTTAGTTAATGTTTGGGACTAGCCCATAGTGGGAGGTGCTTAGTATTAGGAAAAGACACCACTTCCAGTAATTAGGCAGATAGGGACAAGTTCATGTTCAAGTAGAAAGAGTCTGTGAGCAGTGCTGTCATTGTGAGTAAACTAGAGAATAACAGACTAAGGGACAATGCAGTAGCGCAACCTTGAAGGGACCAGAGAGACAGAATGGACTTCCAGAAAAAGTGTCCTTGGATAGGACAATGTGTCATGAGAAACCCCAAGCTTGCAAAACGCCGCTAATACCGGACCTAAACAGGACTGAGTTTGTGGGACTAGTGGGGTCCCGAGCAGAACCGTGGAGCAGGTAGAGAGACTTGCTAAACCAGACTGTGGCGACAAGCTAGGCTGTCACGAAGTAGAGTGAAACAGTGTGCTTCACCAGTCCTGGAGTAGACAACAGGAGAAAGATACTGTTTGTGTGAAAATGCTTTACACTGTGAAAGAAACATCCATAAGACTTTGTACCCACTACCCCTTGTACATAACCTTTGCCATGTTACAGTTCAGTAAAGACTATGTTTTAGAACGGGAGTGTCCTTTATTGCACACTGAAACCTATGGCCCTGGCCGACCAACACAGGCGTAGGGCCCTCACAGCCCCAACACCAACACCCAGCACGGGCCTACTCTTTCATGCAGTGCAAGGGGGTGTAACAGGAGAAGACCAGTGCCTCGCCCGCATCTACCAACCTGCATCGTGCTACACTTATCTATATACCTACACTACATGTACAAAGCTATTGGGAAACCTACCCATCTCACCTACAGGAGCTTTTATAACTTCCTTATCTAAATCCATTGGAATTGTGAGTTGGTTACCTCTTACACAGCTTCCACTCTTCTGAGAAGGATTTCAACTAGATTTTGGAGGTGTCTGAGAATTTTTCCCCATTCATCGATAAGAGCATTTGTGAGGCCAGACACTGATGCTGGAGGAAAGGGCCGGGCTCCCAATATCAGTTCTAGTTCAACCTAAAGTTGTTGAATGGGGTTGATGTCAGAGCTCTATGCGGCCAGGTATGTTCTTCCAAACCAAATTCTCCAAACTATGTCTTTATGGTCCATCCTCTGTGCACTGAGGCACAGACATGTGAAATAGAAAAGGGTCTTTCCCAAACTGTTCCCCCAAAGTTGGAGGCTACAATTATCCAAAATGTCTTGTATGGTGAAGAAATAAGATTCTTTTCAATGGAACTAAGGGGTCTAAGCTGATCCTTGAAAAGCAACCGATAGCATTATCCCTCCTCCACCAAACTTTACAGTTGACACAATGCAGCACTGCAATGATCACGTTTCTATTGCTCCAGAGTCCAATAACAGCTGTTTTACACCCCTCCATCCAACACTCAGTACGAGGGGTGATCCAAAAGTAATGATAATCGGTTATTTCTATTGCACACAGAAATTAAAATAAAATGTTTTCTTCTCTCTTAGGTACCCACTAGTCCAGGAAAAAAAAAATCACTTAAATAGACCACGATTCCCGGGAGCTACATTCATTTGAATATGAACTGCCGAGGAGTGAACATCAAAATGGAAAAAAACGAGCTCAGAGCTGTCATCCAATACCTCTGCTTGAAAAAAATTACTACCAAAGACATACACAGCGACTTGGTGGAAACATTGGGGGACTCTTCTCCTCCATATTCCACAGTTGCATGCTGGGCCAAGGAATTTAAGCTGGGAAGAACATCGACGGAAGATGAACATCGTGAAGGACGCCCATCCACGTCCCTCAATGAAGAAAACGTGAAAAAAGTTGAAGAAGTTGTATTGGCAGATCGAAGAGTGACTATCAGGCATGTAGCTGAGGTCCCAGGGATCTAATATGGCAGTATTCAAAGAATCCTTGCAAAAGAATTGCATATGAGAAAGGTCTCCGTGCGTTGGGTACCAAAAATGTTAACCGACGAGCAAAAGAAGAAACGAGTTGACATTTCAATAGCAAATCTCGAAAAGTTCCAAGCAGACAAGGAAAATTTTTTGTCACGTTTTTTGACCATGGACAAGACCTGGATCCACCACTTTGATCCCGAAACTAAAGAACAATCGATGACGTGGAAACGAGCCGACGAACCGACGCCGAAGAAATTCAAAGTGTCAAGCTCAGCAGGGAAGGTTATGGCGTCCGTTTTTTGGGACGCTGAAGGAATTATTATGGTGGACTATTTGGAGAAGGGAGCCACTATTACGGGCTCCTACTACGCAGAACAAATAAGAAGATTTTGGGAGGCTATCAAGGAGAAAAGGCGCGGCAAACTGCGGGCTGGAGTGCTGTTTCACCAAGATAACTTGCTGGCTCACAAAGCTGCAGTTGCCATGGCTACCATTCAAGAAGCGGGCTTTCAACTGGTGGAACACCCCCCCTATTGGCCAGATCTAGCCCCCAGTGACTTCTTTCTCTTTCCTCGGTTCAAGGAACACCTCCGGGGCAAGAAATTAGATGTCAATAGCGACGTGATAACCGCTGTTGGGGATTTTTTTGAGGGTCAAGATCAAGAATTTTTTTCTAAGGGAATTCTAAGTTTAGAAAAGAGATGGACTAAATGTATAGACTTGATAGGAGACTATGTAAAAAAATTAAAAAATTTTTTGACTATATTCATTGTGTTTAGTATTGATTATCATTACTTTTGGATCGCCCCTCGTATTGTGCTTGGTGATGTAATAATTGCAAGCAAATGCTCGGCCATGAAGCTCTTGGTGGACAGTTTTAGCACTGATGTTAATGCCAGAGAATATTGGTGACTATCATGCACTATGCATCTCAGCAATTGGCTTTCCTGCTTGGAATAATTAGAAGGGGAGTCATGACCTGACTTGTTACACCGGTGATGTCCTATTTCAGGACCGTGCTGGTATCAATGAGATAAGACTGATAGCCTTAAAGATGCAATCATGTAGACTGGATTTATGTGAAATTAAACTTGGTCAACTTCATTTGGAGCTCTCCATGCACCCGAAGGGAGAAGCAAGGGCAGAATTTCATAATGCAAACTCCATGCATTCACCTACAAGGGGAAGCAATGGTAATCCTGTAATCACAGAAATGAATCACTATATGTCACATGTAATGGCCCTGGACACCAGTTCTGAATTTAATAAGTTAAAATCTGCAAATAAAATCATTGTACATAAGTACAAGTACAGAAAGATTAATTGAGTTTATTGGTGGCAAACACGAAATGTAAATCAGCTCTTTATGGCTTGACATTAAGGGGTTTTGTTTTGAAATGTCAGAAACATGATCATGAGATCAAGCAGTGTTACTACAAAAAGGAGATGCAATAGAGGTCACAAGACATCAGAGGGAAGCCTCATAAATCCACCAACACCTGCCTGAAAGCCGTCTAGAAAATTACTATCCTGCATTGTACTGACAAGATTTGGCCAATATCCTTGGCCATGCTGCGAAGCTTGTTGAAGGCAGCACTAGAAAGATAGTTGTCTTTTTTTTGGATGAGAGCTAATATGCCTACTTTTAAATCATAGAATATTTCCAGTAAGACATCATACTTTGGCTGGATCTTCTTAATCAGAGCTAGTATAACAAATAAAAGATCACTGCTCTATCTGAAACCACAACATAGCAGCTGTACCTCAACCCAGGCTTTGACTGGCCCAGAGGAGAATAGGAGAATCCTCTGGTGGCCCCTCTGCAGTACTCTGTCATATGAGCAGTGCTTGGCACAATATACAGTGTGTTCGTAAAGTCATGGTGCACTTTTGACCAGTCAATGGAAAGCAACAAAAATGATAGAAATGTGAAATCTGCTCCAAATAAAAGAAAAACTCTCCCAGTTTCATACCTATTCAGTGCAGTTCGATGTGGGCTACATTTGTTGCCCTACACGCATCCAAATGATAGTGAAGTTCTTGCCACACATGGGCACATGGGTAAGGACGTCTGGTGTAACAGAGTGAATAACGTCTGTGATTCTCTGTTTTAAGTGATTAATGTCGTTGATACGTTCAGTGTACACATGTTGCTTCACATAACCCCAAAAGTAAAAGTCTAAGGGTGTCTGATCTGGGAATCTTGGTGGCCATGGCTTGACACAACCCCTGCCTATCCACTACGGGGGGAATGTTCTATCCAGAAACTCACAAAAAATGGTGGTGTAGTGTGGAGGAGCGCCGTCCTGTTGAAAGATGACACCTTCTGGAAATTGTGGCACTGCATACAATTCCAATATGTCAAGATACGTGTTTGCCGTCATAGACCGCTCCGTGAAAAAAAATGGGCCTATCAAGGGGTTTCTCCACCAAATTCCTTCAACTGCTTATCCCTATTCCTATGTGGTTGCGCTTCATTATAAACTCGTCGATATTAACGTAGCACTTTGGTCACGGATTCGTATTTAGCGAGCCACAGAACACACTGAACTTTCCTCTGTACCGTCCACATCTCAACTGGCATGGAAAACCACACAGCTGGCATAAGCTTGTGGTTGCATGATGTCACAGACCTGGCAGGGTATTAATCAGAGTTCAGTTTATCAGGGGTTAATCTGACTGGGGGCTCAGCAACAGTTTAACCCCTTAGCGACCGCCGATACGCCTTTTAACGGCGGCCGCTAAGGGTACTTAAACCACAGCGCCGTTAATTAATGGCGCTGTGGAAAAAGTAAATAGCGCCCCCCAGGGTCGGATTTTCTCCGAGGTCTCGGCTGCCGGGGGTAGCTGAGACCCCAGAGAACATGATTCGGGGGTTTTGTACTGACCCCACATTTGCGATCGCCGGTAATTAACCGTTTACCGGCGATCGAAAAAAAAAATAAACGCGATTTCTTTTTAATTTCTCTGTCCTCCGATGTGATCGCACATCAGAGGACAGAGAAAAGAGGTCCCCGATCGCCCCCCAATACTCACCTATCTCCCCCGGTGCTCCTCGTGGCTCCCGATGGGCGCCGCCATCTTCAAAATGGCGGGCGCATGCGCAGTGCGCCCGCCGGCCGGCCCTGGGAGAATCTTTGGGGTCTCAGCTACCGGGGGTAGCCGAGACCCCAAAGAGCATGATCGGGGTCGGTTTTACCGACCCCTGTTTTGCGATCGCCGGTAATTAACTGTTTACCGGCGACCGCAAAAAAAAAAGAAGCAAAGTGTAATTCTCTGTCCTCTGATGTGATCGCACATCAGAGGACAGAGAAATAGGGGTATTCGGGGACCCTATCATACTCACTGGTGTCCCTGGGTCCTCCTGCTGCTCCTCCTGGCCGCCGGGGAAAAGAAAATGGCGGGCGCATGTGCAGTGCGCCCGCCATCTGTCTCCATCTGCCGACGGCAGGAGAAGAGCAGTTGGGGCTAAAATTAGGGCTAGGGCTAGGGTTTGGGCTAGGGTTAGGGCTAGGGTTAGGGTTAGGGTTAGGGCTAGGGTTAGGGTTAGGGCTAGGGTTAGGGTTAGGGTTAGGGCTAGGGTTAGGGTTAGGGTTAGGGCTAGGGTTAGGGTTAGGGCTAGGGTTAGGGCTAGGGTTAGGGCTAGGATTAGGGTTAGGGCTAGGGTTAGGGCTAAATTTAGGGTTAGGGTTGGGGCTAAATTTAGGGTTAGGGTTGGCACTAAATTTAGGGTTAGGCTTCTTTCACACTTACGTCGGTACAGGGCCGTCGCAATGCATCGGCCCGACATACCGACGCACGTTGTGAAAATTGTGCACAACGTGGGCAGCGGATGTAGTTTTTCAACGCATCCGCTGCCCAATTTATGTCCTGGGGAGGAGGGGGCGGAGTTACGGCCACGCATGCGCGGTCAGAAATGGCGGATGCGACGTACAAAAAAACGTTACATTGAACGTTTTTTTGTGCTGACGGTCCGCCAAAACACTGATCCAGTGCACGACGGACGCGACGTGTGGCCATCCGTCACGATCCGTCGGCAATACAAGTCTATGGGCAAAAAACGCATCCTGCGGGTACATTTGCAGGATCCGTTTCTTGTCCAAAGCGACGGATTGCGACGGATGCCAAACGACGCAAGTGTGAAAGTAGCCTTGGGGCTAGGGTTAGGGTTGGGGCTAAAGTTAGGGCTAGGGTTGGGGCTAAAGTTACGGTTAGAGTTGGGATTAGGGTTAAGGTTTGGATTAGGGTTAGGGTTGGGATTAGGGTTAGGTTTGGGATTAGGGTTAAGGTTAGGGTTGTGATTAGGGGTGTATTGGGATTAGGGTTAGGTTTGAGGTTAGGGTTGAGATTAGGATTAGGGGTGTGTTGGATTTAGGGTTTTGATTAGGGTTATGGTTAGGATTGACATTAGGGTTGTTTTGGGGTAAGGGTTGTGATTATCGTTAGGGTTAGTGATTAGGATTATGGATCGGGTTGGGATTAGGGTTAGGGGTGTGTTGGGGTTAGGGTTGGAGCTAGAATTGGGGGGTTTCCACTGTTTAGGTACATCAGGGGGTCTCCAAACACGACAGCCAATTTTGCGCTCAAAAAGTCAAATGGTGCTCCCTCCCTTCTGAGCTCTGCCGTGCGCCCAAACAGTGGGTTACCCCCACATATAGGGCATCAGCATACTCGGGATAAATTGGACAACAACTTGTGTGGTCCAATTTCTCCTGTTACCCTTGTGAAAATAAAAACTTGGGGGCTACAATATCTTTTTTGTGGAAAAAAAAAATATTTTTTATTTTTATGACTCTGCATTCTAAACTTCTGTGAAGCACTTGGGCATTCAAAGTTCTCACCACACATCTAGATAAGTTCCTTGGGGGGTCTAGTTTCCAAAACGGGGTCACTTGTGGGGGGTTACTACTGTTTAGGTACATCAGGGGCTCTGCAAACGCAACATAACGCCCACAGACAATTCTATCTAAGTCTGCATTCCAAAACGGCGCTCCTTCCCTTCTGAGCTCTGCCGTGCGCCCAAACAGTGGTTTACCCCCACATATGGGGCATCAGCGTACTCCGGATAAATTGAACAACAACTTTAGTGGTCCAATTTCTCCTGTTAACCTTGTGAAAATAAAAACTTGGGGGCTACAATATCTTTTTTGTGGAAAAAAAAATATTTTTTATTTTCACGACTCTGCATTCTAAACTTCTGTGAAGCACTTGGGCATTCAAAGTTCTCACCACACATCTAGATAAGTTCCTTGGGGGGTCTAGTTTCCAAAATGGGGTCACTTGTGGGGGATACTACTGTTTAGGTACATCAGGGGCTCTGCAATCGCAACATAATGCCCACAGACCATTCTATCAAAGTCTGCATTCCAAAACGGCGCTCATTCCCTTCCGAGCTCTGCCGTGTGCCCAAACAGTGGTTTACCCCCACATATGGCACATCAGCGTACTCGGAATAAATTGGACAACAACTATTGCAGTCTAATGTCTCCTGTTACCCTTGTGAAAATAAAAACTTGGGGGCTGCAATATCTTTTTTGTGGAAAAAAAAATATTTTTTATTTTCACGACTCTGCATTCTAAACTTCTGTGAAGCATTTGGGCATTCAAAGTTCTCACCACACATCTAGATAAGTTCCTTGGGGGGTCTAGTTTCCAAAACGGGGTCACTTGTGGAGGGTTTCTACTGGTTAGGTACATCAGGGGCTCTGCAAACGCAACATAACGCCCACAGACCATTCTATCAAAGTCTGCATTCCAAAACGGCGCTCCTTCCTTCCGGGCTCTGCCGTGCGCCCAAACAGTGGTTTACCCCCACATATGGGGTACCAGCATACTCAGGACAAATTGGACAACAACGTTTGGAGTCCAATTTCTCTTTTTACCCTTGTGAAAATAAAAACTTGGGGGCTTAAAAATCTTTTTTGTGGAAAAAAAAAATATTTTTTATTTCCACGACTCTGCTTTCTAAACTTCTGTGAAGCACTTGGGCATTCAAAGTTCTCATCACACATCTAGATAAGTTCCATGGGGGGTCTAGTTTCAAAAATGGGGTCACTTGTGGGGGATTTCTACTGTTTAGGCACATCAGGGGCTCTCCAAACGCAACATGGCGTCCGATCTCAATTCCAGACAATTCTACATTGAAAAAGTAAAACGGCACTCCTTCTCTTCCAAGCTCTGAGGTGCACCCAAACAGTGGTTTACCCCCACATATTTGGTATCAACGTACTCAGGAGAAATCGCACAACAACTTTTGTGGTCTAATTTCTCCTGTTACCCTTGTGAAAATAAAAATTTGGGGGTAAAAAGATCATTTTTGTAGAAAAAATGCGATTTTTTATTTTCACAGCTCTACGTTACAAACTTCTGTGAAGCACATGGGGGTTCAAAGTGCTCACCACACATCTAGATAAGTTCCTTAAGGGGTCTAATTTCCAAAATGGTGTCACTTGTGGGGAGTTTCCACTGTTTAGGCACACCAGGGGCTCTGCAAACGCAACATGGCGTCCGATCTCAATTCCAGCCAATTCTACATTGAAAAAGTAAAACGGCGCTCCTTCACTTCTAAGTTCTGCGGTGCGCCCAAAAAGTGGTTTACCTCCACATATGGGGTATTGGCGTATTCAGGAGAAATTGCATAACAAAATTTATGGTTACATTTCTGTTTTTACACATGTGAAAATAAAAAAAATGGTTCTGAATTAAGATGTTTGCAAAAAAAAGTTAAATGTTCATTTTTTCCTTCCACATTGTTTCAGTTCCTGTGAAGCACGTAAAGGGTTAATAAACTTCTTGAATGTGGTTTTGAGAACCTTGAGGGGTGCAGTTTTTAGAATGGTGTCACACTGGGTTATTTTCTATCATATAGACCCCTCAAAATGACTTCAAAGGTGATGTGGTCCCTAAAAAAAAATGGTGTTGTAAAAATGAGAAATTGCTGGTCAACTTTTAACCCTTATAACTCCCTAACAAAAAAAATTTTTGTTTCCAAAATTGTGCTGATGTAAAGTAGACATGTGGGAAATGTTATTTATTAACTATTTTTCGTGACATATCTCTCTGATTTAAGGGCATAAAAATACAAAGTTTGAAAATTGCAAAATTTTAAAAATGTTCGCCATATTTCCGTTTTTTTCATAAATAATCGCAAGTAATATCGAAGAAATGTTACCACTAACATGAAGTACAATATGTCATGAAAAAACAGTCTCAGAATCAGCGGGATCCGTTGAAGAGTTCCAGAGTTATAACCTCATAAAGTGACAGTGGTCAGAATTGTAAAAATTGGCTCGGTCATTAAGTACCAAATTGGCTCTGTCACTAAGGGGTTAAATGAGTTTGTGTTGTTTGATTGGTTCTTGCTATCGCTCCTCATGAACAGGTCTGATATGATTGGGCCAGAGAAATTGCACCAAAATGTAAGCTATAAATAGATCCTGTGACTGGTCAAAAGTGCACCATGACTTTACGGACGCACTGTACTTTAATCACTTTGTACAGACAGAGGCAGCATCTTATCATTTAGTAATCTACCCAGTCCATTGATATATAAATTTGTGGTTGTGGATAAGGTCACATTTGCATGCAGCTGAAAAGTGACGCCCTGGAGTTGAATACTGGTGGGCCATTGACATCCCAGTCCGACACTGCCTCAACTCCTTAATGAATTTTTTAAATCTGACCATTGTCACTTTATGTAGCAATAACTCTGACACACTTCAACATATCCCATTGATTTGGAGATGACACATTGTACTTTGTGATAATGATAAATTTAGGTTGAATGTTTTCTGTTTATAAAAATATCAGAAATTTGATAAAAAAATTTAAAAATTAATAATTTTCAAACTTTCAATGATTATCCATTTAATCTAGATAGTCATATCACACAAAAACATTAATAAATAACCATTTTTAAAATGTGTTTTTTTAATTTTGTTAACATTTTATAGGGTTTAAAAACGTGTCAGTAATTTTTCATTTGCTTCAAGGAAGCTTACAAAATTTTATTTTTTTAGGCACCAATTCAGTTTTGAAATGACGTTGGGGTCCTATATATTGGAAACCCCCAAAAGTTATATTATTTTAAAAACAGCACCCCTCAACGTATTCAAAATTGCCTTCAGGTAGTTTATTAACCCTTCAGATACTTTCAGGAATTATTGCAAAGTGCCATGATAGGAATGAAAACATGTATTTTTACTACCTAAGGCCATGTTCACACAGTGCGTTTTTTTCTGCGGAACCGCAGCGTTTTTGCCGCTGCGGTTCCGCAGCTGTTTTCCATGCAGGGTACAGTACAATGTACCCTATGGAAAACAGGAACCACTGTGCACATGATGCGGGAATCGGGAAAAAAAGCCGCACTGAATAGCCGCGGTAAAAAAGAAGTACCATGTCACTTCTTTTTTCGGAGCCGCAGCGGTTCTGCACCCATAGACCTCCATTGTGAGGTCAAACCCGCAGTAAAACCCGCAGATCAAAAATATGTCTGCGGGTTTTATTGCGGTTTGTGGTGCCGAACCGCTGCAGCAGGAAGTGCGGGGAAGCGGGCGGAAGTGCGTGGGCGGAGTGTGGCTGCCCCGATCCCACCCCCCATGCTCTGATGCCCCCACCCCGTGCTCCGATGCCCCCTCCCCCGTGCTCCGATGCCCCCCCCCTCGTGCTCCGATGCCCCCCCCGTGCCCTAATCTCCCCCCTTATACTTACCCGGCCTCCCGGTGTCCGTCCGGCCGTCTTCTCGCTGGGCGCCGCCATCTTGCAAAATGGCGGGCGCATGCGTAGTGCGCCCGCCGAATCTGCCGGCCGGCAGATTCGTTCCAAAGTGCATTTTGATCACTGAGATATAACCTATCTCAGTGATCAAAATAAAAAAAATAGTAAATGACACACCCCCCCTTTGTCACCCCCATAGGTAGGGACAATAAAAAAATTAAGAATTTTTTTTTTCCCACTAAGGTTAGAATAGGGTTAGGGTTAGGGGTAGGGTTAGGGGTAGGGTTAGGGTTAGGGTTAGGGGTAGGGGCAGGGCCGTAATTACCGCGGTCGCAGAGGTCGCCATTGCGACCGGGCCCATCTGGTCAGGGGCCCGGAAGAGGTCCGAAGCACCCACCATCATGTTGCAGTGCAGGAGATTTCTCCCTCATAGCAACAGTCCGAGGCGTATCTAGGGGGAGCGGTCAGCCAGGGCATGTGAGAGAAAGGATTCGGAAGCAGCTCCAGTCAGCACGGTGAGACAGAGCTTCTCCTGAGCTCTGCAGCCCCGGGACAGAAGGCAGGGGGGAGGTGCGTGACAGGCAGAGCTTCTGTGAGCAGGAGATGCTGAGGAGCTGCACATTTATATCAGCCTCCCCTTTGTGTGTGTGATCTGTAGTGTGTACGTGTGTGTGATCTGTAGTGTGTACGTGTGTGTGATCTGTAGTGTGTGTGTGTGTGTGTGTGATCTGTAGTGTGTGTGTGTGTGTGTGTGTGTGATTTGTAGTGTGTACGTGCATGTGTGTGATCTGTAGTGTGTGTGATCTGTAGTGTGTATGTGTGTGATCTGTAGTATGTGTGTGCGTGGGTGTGTGATCTGTAGTGTGTGCGTGTGTGTGATCTGTAGTATGTGTGTGTGTGATCTGTAGTGTGTGCGTGTGTGTGATCTGTAGTGTGTGCGTGTGTGTGATCTGTAGTATGTGTGTGATCTGTAGTGTGTGCGTGTGTGTGTGATCTGTAGTGTGCGCGTGTATGTGTGATCTGTAGTATGTGTGTGTGTGATCTGTAGTGTGTGTGATCTGTAGTGTGTATGTGTGTGATCTGTAGTATGTGTGTGCGTGGGTGTGTGATCTGTAGTGTGTGTGTGTGTGTGATCTGTAGTATGTGTGTGTGTGATCTGTAGTGTGTGCGTGTGTGTGATCTGTAGTGTGTGCGTGTGTGTGATCTGTAGTATGTGTGTGATCTGTAGTGTGTGCGTGTGTGTGTGATCTGTAGTGTGCGCGTGTATGTGTGATCTGTAGTATGTGTGTGTGTGATCTGTAGTGTGTGTGTGTGTGTGTGTGATCTGTAGTGTGTGCATGTGTGTGTGATCTGTAGTGTGTGCATGTGTGTGTGATCTGTAGTGTGTGTGTGTGTGCGTGATCTGTAGTGTGTACGTGCGTTTGTGTGATCTCTAGTGTGTGATCTGTAGTGTGTGCATGTGTGTGTGATCTGTAGTGTGTGCGTGTGTGTGTGATCTGTAGTGTGTGCGTGTGTGTGATCTGTAGTGTGTGTGTGTGATCTGTAGTGTGTGCGTGTGTGATCTGTAGTATGTGTGTGTGATCTGTAGTGTGTGCATGTGTGTGATCTGTAGTGTGCGCGTGTGTGTGTGATCTGTAGTGTGTACGTGTGTGTGATCTGTAGTGTGTGTGTGTGTGTGTGATCTGTAGTGTGTGTGTGTGATCTGTAGTGTGTGTGTGTGTGTGATCTGTAGTATGTGTGTGTGATCTGTAGTGTGTGTGTGTGTGATCTGTAGTGTGTGTGTGTGATCTGTAGTGTGTGTGTGTGTGTGTGTGTGTGTGTGTGTGATCTGTAGTATGTGTGTGTGAGGCAGGGGCGTAACTACCACGGTCGCCGTTGTGACTGGGCCTGGCAGGTCAGGGGCCCGGCAGGTCAAAGGCACCCGACTCCCCCCGCCGCCGCATTAAACTATACTGGCGTCTATGACGCCAATACAGTTCAAAGCATTCCCCTTTGACACTGCGGGTGCGTGATGACATCACTTCATCGCGCACCCGCTCTCTGCAGGACCCAGGCAGTGCAGCATCTGCACAGGTGATGGCGGCCACCATATTGGCAGAGCCTGTGGTGGCTGCTGGGTCCGAGGAACATTCGGCTCCGGATCTGGCGGGGGGCACGTGGACCGATCCGCCTAGGAGGGGCATGCGGCAGCCACTCAGCCATGTGGAGGATCCAGGGATGAACATGGAGGTGTACAGAACCAGCAGTGAGGTGTGTCTGCTGCCCGGGTGTCGCCGTCTTCGGCCCCAGCATCCCCGGCCTCCTGTGACACCAGCCCCGCTTCCTCCCTGCTCTCCCGTGCCCCATGTCCTCGTAGCTCCCCATGTTCAGGTCATTGTGCTCCTCCAGGCCCCGTATGCTCCTTGTCACTCCTCCCCTGGTCCCCCAATGCTCCCCATCTCCCATGCCCTGAGTCCTCCTGCTCCCTCCATGCATTCTCAGCCCCTTGTCCCCATGTGACCCGTCTGCCCTTCTCTCAAGTCTCCCCTGTCCCCTTTCTCACCGTGTGTTCCCCATCTACCCTGTCCTCGTAGTCCCTGTGCCCCCTTCTTCCCTGGTCCCAAGTCTCCCCCTGTCCCCTTGCAACTCCGTCTACTTGCGTCCCTATCTGCTCTGCCCTCAGAGTCCCCTTGTGTCCTCTTGTGCCTGTCTCCCTTGCCCCTAGTCCCCGTGTGTCCCCTTGTGTCCTTCTCCTCTTCTTCCTGGTCCCCATAAGTCCCCTTGTTCTTGTGTCCCTTGTTCCCGTGTGTAGCCTTGTGTCAGTCTCCCTTGCCCACTAGTCCCTGTTTGTCCCCTTGTGCCTGTCTCCTTTGTCCCCTTGCGCTTGAGTCCCTTGTCCCTGTGTGTCTCCTTGTGTCAGTATCCCTTGCCCACTAGTCCCCTTGTGCCCTTCTCCCCTGCCTCCTAGCCCGCATGTGTCCCCTTGTGCCTGTCTTCCTTGCTCCCTAGCCCCCCGTGTCACCATTGTGCCCATCTCCCTTAGCCCCCTTGTGTCCTTCTCCCCTGCCCCATAGTCACCATTTGCCCGTGTCTTTCTCACTGCACCTGTATGGAGTGGCTGCATTATTCTATGAGGGGGGCTGCATTATATTCTATGGGGTTACATTATATTGTATGGTGGGGCTGCATTATACTTTTGTGGGGTGGTTGCATTAAACTCTGTGGGGCGGCTGCATTATACTATATGTGGGCTGCGTTATACTGTATCGAGGACTATGGGGAATACATTATACTATATGAAATACTATGGGGTGCATTATACTATGAGAAATGAATTGTACGACTTGGATGACGATGGCGGTGCATTATACTATATGGAGCACTATGAGGAGTGTATTATACTATATGGAGGACTGAGCAGTGTATTTTAATATATGGAGGACTATGAGGAGTGTATAATACTATATGGAGGACTGAGGAGTGTATTATACTATATGGAGGACTATGAGGGGTGCATTATACCATATGGAGCACTATGAGCAGTGTAGTATACTATATGGAGGACTGAGGAGCGTAGTTTACTATATGGAGGACTGAGCAGTGTATTACACTATATGGAGCACTATGAGGAGTGTATTTTAATATATGGAGGACTACGAGGAGTGTATAATACTATATGGAGGACTATAGGGAGTGTATTATACTATTGTACTATACGGAGGACTATGAAGAGTGTATTATACTATTCGGATGACAATGGAGAGTGTATTATACTATATGGATGACTATGAACTTTGCAGTATATTATATAGAGGACTAGGGGGGTGCATTATATTATAAGGAGTACTATGGGGGTGCATTATACTTCTTATATGGATCCCCATGACTTCTATGTAAGCCCCTGATGAGTATAATGGTTTATTTTCTTTTATAAATTACATAACAATGGCAGTACGGGGGACAGATATATACCAGGATGGGGCACCGGATAGTTATGCCACTGAGGTCACTATACAACTTTGCAGTAAAGCTATAGTGTGCGAAATGAATAGGGAGAATCTGAATTTGGGTGGAAAATATTTTTGCATAGTTGGGGGGGCCCCATTTTAAAGTTTGCATCGGGGCCCATAACTTTCTAGTTACGCCACTGGGTAGGGTTAGGGGTAGGGTTAGGGGTAGGGTTAGGGGTAGGGTTAGGGGTAGGGTTAGGGGTAGGGTTGGGGGTAGGGTTAGGGGTAGGGTTAGGGTATTTTCAGCCATTTTAACCCTAAAAAACTTCCTAGAAAACACACAGACTCTGCATAGAAAACTGCATAAAAAAACGCATCAAAAAACGCACCAAAAAACGCACCAAAAAAGCACCAAAAAAGCACCAAAAAAAGGACCTGCGTTTTCTGCAAAGAGCTGCGGTTTCAGTCCTGAAAAAAAAGGAGGGAAATCAGGAACGTGTGAACATACCCTAAATGTTTCTAACTTCTGAACAGGCTGCTATAGCTGGAAGACTTTAACCCCTTAGTGACAGAGCCAATTTGGTACTTAACGACCAGGCCAATTTTTGCAATTCTGACCACTGTCACTTTATGAGGTTATAACTCTGGAACGCTTCAACGGATCCTGCTGATTCTGAGACTGTTTTTTCGTGACATATTGTACTTCATGTTAGTGGTAACATTTATTTGATATTACTTGCGATTATTTATGAAAAAAATGGAAATATGGCGAAAATTTTTAAAATTTTGCAATTTTCAAACTTTGTATTTTTATGCCCTTAAATCAGAGAGATATGTCACGAAAAATAGTTAATAAATAACATTTCCCACATGTCTACTTTACATCAGCACAATTTTGGAAACAACATTTTTTTTTGTTAGGGAGTTATAAGGGTTAAAAGTTGACCAGCAATTTCTCATTTTTACAACACCATTTTTTTTTAGGGACCACATCACATTTGAAGTCATTTTGAGGGGTCTATATGATAGAAAATAATGAAGTGTGACACCATTCTAAAAACTACACCCCTCAAGGTTCTCAAAACCACATTCAAGAAGTTTATTAACCCTTTACGTGCTTCACAGGAACTGAAACAATGTGGAAGGAAAAAATGAACATTTAACTTTTTTTTGCAAACATCTTAATTCAGAACCATTTTTTTTATTTTCACAAGTGTAAAAACAGAAATGTAACCATAAATTTTGTTATGCAATTTCTCCTGAATACGCCAATACCCCATATGTGGGGGTAAACCACTTTTTGGGCGCACCGCAGAACTTAGAAGTGAAGGAGCGCCGTTTGACTTTTTCAATGCAGAATTGGCTGGAATTGAGATCGGACGCCATGTCACGTTTAGAGAGCCCCTGATGTGCCTAAACAGTGGAAACTCCCCACAAGTGACACCATTTTGGAAACTAGACCCCTTAAGGAACTTATCTAGATGTGTGGTGAGCACTTTGAACCCCCAAGTGCTTCACAGAAGTTTATAACGTAGAGCCGTGAAAATAAAAAATCGCTTTTGTTGACACAAAAATGATCTTTTTGCCCACAAATTCTTATTTTCACAAGGGTAACAGGAGAAATTAGACCACAAAAGTTGTTGTGCGATTTCTCCTGAATACGTCGATACCCCATATGTGGGGGTAAACCACTGTTTGGGCGCACCGCAGAGCTTGGAAGTGAAGGAGCGCCGTTTTACTTTTTCAATGTAGAATTGGCTGGAATTGAGATTGGACGCCATGTCACGTTTGGAGAGCCCCTGATGTGCCTAAACAGTGGAAACCCCCCACAAGTGACACCATTTTGGAAACTAGACCCCTTAAGGAACATATCTAGATGTGTGGTGAGCACTTTGAACCTCCATGTGCTTCACAGAAGTTTATAATGTAGAGCCGTGAAAAAAAAAATCGCATTTTTTCTACAAAAATTATCTTTTTGCCCACAAATTTTTATTTTCACAAGGGTAACAGGAGAAATTAGACCACAAAAGTTGTTGTGCAATTTCTCCTGAGTACGCTGATACCCAATATGTGGGGGTAAACCACTGTTAGGGCGCACCGCAGAGCTTGGAAGAGAAGGAGTGCCGTTTTACTTTTTCAATGTAGAATTGGCTGGAATTGAGATTGGACGTCATGTCGCGTTTGGAGAGCCCCTGATGTGCCTAAACAGTGGAAACCCCCCACAAGTGACACCATTTTGGAAACTAGACCCCTTAAGGAACTTATCTAGATGTGTGGCGAGCACTTTGAACCCCCATGTGCTTCACAGAAGTTTATAATGCAGAGCCGTGAAAATAAAAAATATTTTTTTTTTCCACAAAAAAGATTTTTTAGCCCCCAAGTTTTTATTTTCACAAGGGTAACAAGAGAAATTGGACCCCAAAAGTTGTTGTCCAATTTGTCCTGAGTATGCTGGTACCCCATATGTGGGGGTAAACCACTGTTTGGGCGCACGGCAGAGCTCGGAAGGAAGGAGCGCCGTTTTGGAATGCAGACTTTGATAGAATGGTCTGCGGGTATTATGTTGCATTTGCAGAGCCCCTGATGTACCTAACCAGTAGAAACCCTACACAAGTGACCCCATTTTGGAAACTAGACCCCCCAAGGAACTTATCTAGATGTGTGGTGAGAACTTTGAATGCCCAAGTGCTTCACAGAAGTTTAGAATGCAGAGTCGTGAAAATAAAAAATATTTTTTTTTCACAAAAAAGATATTGTAGCCCCCAAGTTTTTATTTTCACAAGGGTAACAAGAGAAATTGGACCCCAGAAGTTGTTGTCCAATTTATCCCGAGTACGCTGATGCCCCATATGTGGGGGTAACCCACTGTTTGGGCGCACGGCAGAGCTCAGAAGGGAGGGAGCACCATTTGACTTTTTGAGCGCAAAATTGGCTGTCGTGTTTGGAGACCCCCTGATGTACCTAAACAGTGGAAACCCCCCAATTCTAGCTCCAACCCTAACCCCAACACACCCCTAACCCTCATCTCAACCTGATCCATAATCCTAATCACTAACCCTAACCATAATCACAACCCTTACCCCAAAACAACCCTAATGTCAACCCTAACCATAACCCTAATCAAAACCCTAAATCCAAGACACCCCTAATCCTAATCTCAACCCTAACCTCAAACCTAACCCTAATCCCAATACACCCCTAATCACAACCCTAACCTTAAATCTAATCCCAAACCTAACCCTAATCCCAAACGTAACCCTAATTCCAACCCTAACCCTAATACCAACCCTAATCCAAACCCTAACCCTAATCCCAGCTCTAACCCTAACTTTAGCCCCAACCCTAGCCCTAACTTTAGCCCCAACCCTAACCCTAGCCCTAAGGCTACGTTATCACTTGCGTCGTTTGGCATTCCGTCGCAATCCATCGTTTTGGACAAGAAACGGATCCTGCAAATGTGCCCGCAGGATGCGTTTTTTGCCCATAGACTTGTATTGCCGACGGATCGTGACGGATGGCCACACGTCGCGTCCGTCGTGCACTGGATCAGTTGTGTTTTGGCGGACCGTCGGCACAAAAAAACGTTCAATGAAACGTTTTTTTGTACGTCGCATCCGCCATTTCTGACCGCGCATGCGTGGCCGTAACTCCGCCCCCTCCTCCCCAGGACATAGATTGGGCAGCGGATGCGTTGAAAAACTACAGCTGCTGCCCACGTTGTGCACAATTTTCACAACGTGCGTCGGTATGTCGGGCCGACGCATTGCGACGGCCCCGTACCGACGTAAGTGTGAAAGAAGCCTAACCCTAAATTTAGCCCCAACCCTAACCCTAAATTTAGCCCCAACCCTAACCCTAAATTTAGCCCCAACCCTAGCCCTAACCCTAACCCTAGCCCTAACCCTACCCTAGCCCTAACCCTAACCCTAGCCCTAACCCTACCCCTAACCCTAACCCTACCCCTAACCCTACCCCTAACCCTAACCCTACCCCTAACCCTAACCCTACCCCTACCCCTAACCCTACCCCTAACCCTACCCCTAACCCTACCCCTAACCCTAACCCTAACCCTACCCCTAACCCTAACCCTACCCCTAACCCTACCCCTAACCCTAACCCTACCCCTAACCCTAATTTTAGCCCCAACTGCTGTTCTCCTGCCGGCCGGCAGATGGAGACAGATGGCGGGCGCACTGCGCATGCGCCCGCCATTTTCTTCTGCCGGCGGCCAGGAGGAGCAGCAAGAGGATCCAGGGACACAGGTGAGTATTGTAGGGTCCCCGAATCCCCCTATTTCTCTGTCCTCTGATGTGTGATCACATCAGAGGACAGAGAATTACACTTTACTTTTTTTTTTTTTTTTTTTTTGCGGTCGCCGGTAAACAGTTAATTACCGGCGATCACAAAACAGGGGTCGGTAAAACCGACCCCGATCATGCTCTTTGGGGTCTCGGCTACCCCCGGCAGCCGAGACCCCAAAGATCCTCGCGGCGCCCACCGGGAGACACGAGGAGCATCGGGGGAGATAGGTGAGTATTGGGGGGCCACCTGGGACCCCTTTTCTCTGTCCTCCGATGTGCGATCACATCGGAGGACAGAGAAATTAAAAAGAGATCGCGTTTTTTTTTTTTTGCGATCGCCGGTAAACGGTTAATTACCGGCGATCGCAAATGCGGGGTGGGTTAAAACCCCCCCGAATCATGTTCTCTGGGGTCTCGCCGTTAACGGCGCTGTGGTTTTAGTACCCTTAGCGGCCGCCGTTAAAAGGCGTATCGGCGGTCGCTAAGGGGTTAATGCCATTATTTGGCCATAAATTTTCATCGCAAACTATAGGACCTCACTATCAATATCTCAGGGTGCCGATGGGGTTAAAGAGGGAGCCACACTCAGTTAACCATCTAGATGCAGTAGTCACTATTTACAGCAGAATTTAAGGGGTTAAATGGCCATGGTCGGTACCAACACTGTTTGTGGCTGATGCAGCAAGATGTCAGCTATAGAGTACAGCTGACAGCTGCTGGATTGTCCCCTGTAGGGGGATGCTAGTCTGTTATATCACAGGTCAGTTTTAAGTCATATTGGTGGTCATTAACCCCTTCATGACCTTGGGATTTTTCATTTTTCCGTGTTCGTTTTTCACTCCCCTCCTTCCCAGAGCCATAACTTTTTTATTTTTCCGTCAATTTGGCCATGTGAGGGCTTATTTTTTGCGGGACGAGTTGTACTTTTGAACGACATCATTGGTTTTAGCATGTCATGTACTAGAAAACGGGAAAAAAATTCCAAGTGCGGTGAAATTGCAAAAAAAGTGCAATCCCACACTTGTTTTTTGTTTGGCTTTTTTGCTAGGTTCACTAAATGCTAAAACTGACCTGACATTATGATTCTCCAGGTCAGTACGAGTTCATAGACATCTAACATGACTAGGTTATTTTTTATCTAAGTGGTGAAAAAAAATTCCAAACTTTGCAACCTAAAAAACGTAATTCTGGCGTTTCTAATTTTTTTCTCGCTACGCCGTTTAGCGATCAGGTTAATGCTTTTTTTTTTAATTGATAGATCGGGCGATTCTGAGCGCGGCGATACCAAATATGTGTAGATTTGATTTTTTTTTTATTGATTTATTTTGTTTGAGGCGAAAGGGGGGTGATTTAAACTTTTATATTTTTTTTATTTTTTTCACATTTTTTTTAACTTTTTTTTTTTACTTTTGCCATGCTTCAATAGCCTCCATGGGAGGCTAGAAGCAGGCACAACCCGATCGCCTCTGCTACATAGCAGCGATCTGCTGATCGCTGCTATGTAGCAGAAATGGAGGTGTGCTGTGAGCGCCGACCACAGGGTGGCACTCACAGCCACCGGTGATCAGTTAGCATAGAGGTCTCTAGGACCTCTATGGTTACCATCCTGACGCATCGCCGACCCCCGATCATGTGACGGGGGTCGGCGATGACGTCATTTCCGGCCGCCCGGCCGGAAGCGGTAGTTAAATGCCGCTGTCTGCGTTTGACAGCGGCATTTAACTAGTTAATAGGTGCGGGCAGATCGCGATTCTGCCCGCGCCTATTACGGGCACATGTCAGCTGTTCAAAACAGCTGACATGTCCCGGCTTTGAAGCGGGCTCACTGCGGAGCCCTGCATCAAAGCAGGGGATCTGACCTCGGACGTACTATCCCGTCCGAGGTCAGAAAGGGGTTAAGGGGTTAAAAGAGTTTTCTGGCTCATCTTAAATTTTCGCATTCACTCTATGTGACTGCAAACTGCCAAATCCAGCTACTTTGCATTCCGCACACTGTTAGGATTCCCCTTCTTTTCCAGCTGGAGCAGGTCACGTGACCATAAGAATGCAATGTACATAATTGTGGTTATGTGCTGACTAGTCACATTTCCTACTTATCAATTTTGCATTGAGGGAAATGGATGAAATCTCATATTTGAGTTTACATGACCGCACACTCGGGCTGGAAATAGAGGAATATCCAGACAATGTGCATATTGCACACTGGCAGGAATCATCAGTCTGCGGTCACAGACAACAACCATGCAAATTTATATTGAGCCTGGAAACCCCCTTTAAATGCTACCACAAATAATGTTGTAGTGTAACAGATCATGGGATTAATGGGAATAAATGTCTCATATTAGAGGTATAAAAAAAGATAAAGTTGCACCCTGAATTGCTAAGAATGATGACTTTAGAAAATTGAAACTGAATGACTGCCATAGAAAATTGGAAAACAGTACATTATATACATATGGAATATTGGAAAAATGAAACTGCAATATTGCAATGAAAAACTACAGCAAAAAAGAAGATACTTATCGCATAGATTGGACAATAAATGTGAGCCCAACAGCCAATGTCAAGGCATCCTTATTTGTCGAGTCCCTGTCCTGTTCTTTTTGGATCCATGTCCTTTTCTGTTTGCAGCAAACCATTTTGATATGTGCATTCCTACTCCCGTCAGCCTTAGGTATTTTTAAATAGCTGGTTCCTTTATGCCCCATAAATAGTAGGCTTCTTACCCAGGAAAGGTGTCTTATCAGAACGGGGACCCAACAATGAAGGATGCCTTAATATTGGCTTTTGGGTCCCTGAATCCTATCCAGGATTAAGAGCTTTCAGCTCGAAACTCATAGACTCGTGTCCTATTCCTCCCCCCTTCTCCCCTTTGTTTCCCTCCTCTCTTCCCATGTTTTTTTATGTTATCAATATGGTTTTTTCTTACGTTTTTAATTTTATACATTAAAAGTCATGTCTTAATTTTACATACTACGGCGGATGCTGGAATTTTTTCTTCCACACTGCTCCTTGCCTAGTTGCCGGTCTGGAGTCTGTGTACGCAATCTGTTGATGAAGGCGCCTTCTCCCTTCCCACACTTGGTGAGCTGAATATTCCCTTATCCTTTTCCCGTTTTTTGTAATTATCCAGAGGAACAAAACCTGAAGTCAATGGAGGCCTGCAGGCCAGAAGAACACAGCAGCACCCCGGGACGGGGATACATATTGTCTGTAGAGTGCCAAAGTGAGTGGCACCAAATTGCATTAAAATAAAGTCTAAGGAGTAGTGCCTAGGGTAAGACTGGACCATAGAGAAACTGAAAAATTCTCCGGTGTGTCCCGGGGCTTTGGTGGGCCCCCGAGCAGGACACAGAGCGGGTCTGTTGGTGTCAACTTAATGTGCATCCTCTGACGCACGTTCAGTTGAAATGTATTGCCCTGTCGCAATAGGCCACTGACCTAGCAGTGGCAGACAACTGACTTGCATACGCCCATTGCAGGCAGCTCATAGCGCACTCATGTAAGCCGCCAGCCTCTTTTAACATAAGCATGACGAATCTAAGAAGAGGATACTGCGCGGTGCAGGAAGTGCAAGCAGGTAAGAGGAATCTTTTTTTTCCTCTTTCTAATGTTAGTGTGGATGCAGCATGATCCTGGTGCCAGGCCAAGGGACTTAGGAAGCACAGCCAGGGACAAAGGATATTGGCCCTCTAGGCCCCCTCACCCTGGGCCCCCTGACTAGGACCACTTATCCTGGATAGGTCCCCTTGCCCTGACTAGGCCCCCTAGATAGGTGCCCTGGCCTAGCAAGGCCCCCTGGCCCTGCCTAGGCCCCTTGGCCCTGGCAAGGCCCCCTGACCCTGGATAGACCACCTGGTTGTGGCTAGGCCTCCTTGACCTGAGTAGGCCCCCTGGATAGACCCCCTTGCCCTAGCTACTCCCCCTGTCCCTGGCCATGCCCCCTTAGTCCCCCAGCCATGCCCTTTAGGTCTCTGGGCCCTTGCTGTGCTCCTTAGGTGCCTTGTCCCTAGCTGTGCCACTTATTATAGGTCCCAGAGATTTAGGAGGCACAGCCAGAGCCATAGGGGGCCAGGATGGGGCACATTATTAAGTAACATGAGCCAGGATGAGGGGCTTAAAGGGGACCTGTCAGGTCTCCCATGCTCACCAACCCAGCAGCTTTCACTTATTTATGAGAAAACGCCCTTACTAACCAGTCCTGTATAACATTTTTTTGTAAAATTGAGGTTTAAAAAAAAAGCATTTATATTGTCCCCGTTTCCTATTTTACTGTGCAGGGCGGCTCTATGTCACTTTTTTCTTCATCTGGCATAGTGTAGAAGTCAGGGAAAAAGTGGGGAATGTACTCTGGAAGAGATCAGCTACAAATGACTGTTATTTCCTGCAGAGACAAATCATGGCAGGAAGAAGTGATGGCGGTCTGTGCGAGATGAAGAAAAAAAGTGAAGACGAAGGACTTCACCTAAAGACATCATTAGTGAGTCACTGTATGACATGTACATGGACACTTTACACTACATACAGAGCTCTTGTGCATAATGTCATCGGTGATCCCTGTATTACCTATACACTATATACTATATACAGAGCTCCTGTTTGCCTATGTGGGTGCATTATATTAAGGGCTGCATTATACTATAGAGGCTGTCTATGGGGGTGCATTATATTAAGGGCTGCATTATACCATAGAGTCTGCCTATGGGGTGCATTATATTAGGAGCTGCATTAAACTATTGAGCCTGCCTACGGGGGTGCATTATATTAGGGGCTGCATTATACTATAGTGTCTGCCTTTGGGGGTGCATTATATTAAGTGTTGCATTATACTATAGAAGGAAGGATAGGAAGGAACTCAAGTGTGATAGTGCAAGCACAGCCAGACTGGGACTGGGCCAGATGGGGTTAGCACCGCATGGAAGGCTGAGCACAGCATAGTAAGAGCTCAGCAAGAACATCGGACTCCATCTTTAAAAGATGAGCCCTGAACGTTCAGTCACTGGGTGCGGGGTGTCAGACATAAAAGGACTTCAGGAACATAACACAATGGACACAGTTCAGACAGGATCAGGTACTGGATATGCAGCCTCCAGGATAGGCGGATCTGGGTACTCTACCCCCAGAACAGGTGGAAGACAGGTATCAGCTCTCCCAGAACATACTGCAGACAGAACGGGAGCTGGATACCTCATACACAAGGTAAGACACAGAAACACAATGCAATGCACTGGCAATGCCCCACAGGAAAGAGGGAGTTTATATAGAAGCTGCCCCTCAGCGATAGGTTGAGGAAAGCAACACAGGTGCACACTCAAACCCTGATAAAAGCAGGGTAGGTGTGGCCGCGTGCACCCTAAGCACAAACAGAAACCATTACAGCACAGATAGCACAGGAACTGTGGCTTAGGGCACCTGGCAGTGACTGCTAGCCTGGACACACGTGGAAAGTTGTGCGCCAGCTGCAGAGCACCTTGCAAGCTGTGGATAGCTTCCACAGTTGCAGCCAGGGACCGCGCATGCGGGTGGTCATGCAGCAGGGCAAAGACATCACAGCACATGTACAGCTACGCAGCAGTACAAGGAACTTAGCTGCATCCATACAGGTAATAGACTACAGTATTCCTGCAAGTTAGGAGGAGAGGAACAAGGGTTAAAGCAGAGACATGCAAAAGTAACACCGAAAAAACAAGGTATGAACCCAGTGGCATTACAATTACTATATTATAGAGGGTTGCTTTAGAATTAAGAGGTTGCACAGAACCACACAGTAGGTGCAGTAATAGGGACACATACGGCAGCAGTGGCTCAGTATTGGGGTATCAGCAGGATGAGGAGGTTGTGCAGGTTGGGAATAGTCCCATTGGTGACAGTGCTGAAAAACAACATAAAGAACATCCTCTGTAAGTCACCATCTATAACTGTACTGTAATCCGTAGGACTGTGGTATCTACCACTGACCATATGGCAGTAATATCCAAGTTAGTCTTTATATAAAGATTATTTTCAGCTACAGCACGATCATCTCCTGAGGCTCTCCTACATCCTCTATTAGGGTGCGTCACACAGTTGTAATCAAGGTTACCTGGTTAGGGGCCCATTGAGAAGTTTCGACCCCCCTTGAACAAAAACCCTAGCTATGCCTCTGGCCTGTACACTTACACTATATACATAGCTCCTGTGTATAATGTCACTGTATTATCTGTACACTGACACTATATACAGAGCTCCTGTGTATAATGTCAATGATGATCACTGTATTACCTGTACACTTACACTATATACAGAGCTCCTGTGTATAATTTCACTGGTGATCACTGTATTACTTGTATACTTCATATAGAGCTCCTGTGTATGTCTCCAGTGATCCCTGTATTACCTGTACACTGACACTATATACAGAGCTTATGTGTATAATGTCACTGGTGATCACTGTAGTACATGTACACTGACACTATATACAGAGCTCCTATGTATAATGTCACTGGGGATTCCTGTATTACATGTACACTAGACACTATATACAGAGCTCCTGTGTATAATGTCGCTGGTGATCACTGTATTACCTGTACACTGACACTATATATAGCGAACTCAAGTGTATAATATCAATGGAGATCCCTATATTACCTGTACTCTGACACTATATACAGAGCTCCTGTGTTTAATGTCACTGGTTATCACTGTATTACCTGTACACTGACACTATATACAGAGCTCCTGTGTATAATGTCACTAGTGACCACTGTATTACCTGTACAATTACACTATATACAGAGCTCAAGTGTATAATGTCACTGGGGATCCCTGTATTACATGTACACTATACACTATATACAGAGCTCCTGTGTATAATGTCCCTGGTGATCACTGTATTACCTGTACACTAACACTATATAGAGAACTCAAGTGTATAATATCACTGGAGATCCCTATATTACCTGTACATTGACACTATATACAGAGCTCAAGTGTATAATGTCACTGGGGATCCCTGTATTACTCAGTCCTTCTCAGCCCTTATCCACATGCATATCACTTGACGAACGGTAAGGATTTTAATATTGGAGTTAGGACCGTCCGAATTATGGTCACCGTGAAGTGGTGGGATGGCTTTCACATTTTTTGATAAAAAAAATATGTTAACTAAGTAACGTATATTATTTTCATGCACTATGCTGTTTATTTATTTACAGCAGGGTATTCAATCATTATGTTTCTGTCTTTGCTTTTTTCTGGTCAGTGGCCTGTGTGAATATTCACTTACACCAGTTTATGTCCCAGTGCATACCTTTGGGTGTTATTCCTGTACTCAATGGTGGAAACATTATGTTTTCTTGAAGAAAAGTGCTCTTGAAAAAGTCATCTAAAAATGAAGTCTCAGAACAAACCAACACAGCTTATCTATAGGATGGTGACATTTATAATGGCTGGAATATAGAGAGTTCTGTCAGAAAACTGATTTCCTCTTAAGTTTTATCTCAGACCAAAATCTTAAACTGCCAATGCAGCTAATTATCTGTTATTCTAAGTTTTGCCTTTCTCATGAAATGAGAATTATATGTTAAAGCTGAGACGACTGTCATTATTGAAAGAAAACTAAAAAATAGGTCCCAATGCTCATTATGGTCCTGTGTTTCTAAATGATAAAGAGGTAGTCCTATCTAGGACATTTATGACATATTCACAGGATATGACACCCACAAATGTCCAATTAATGTCCCCATCTAGAATGAGGCCCTGTCGGACGCTGTCTGGAATGGACGGGGTGCCCATGTCCTTTCCATTTCTATGCAAGGTCCGAAAATTGCTAACATCACCGCAAAATAAATGGAGAAATCTGAGCATGGGCGCATGCCAAATAGTTGCCGGTCAGAGTGGGAATTTAAGAGTTTAGCATCTCAAAATCCCATTCATACAGTGTGGTTTGTGTAACATCTGCATGGATTTCTGCAAGCCCTATTCCGATGTTTGGAACCTTTGCAAAAGTTTGTACAGCATGTGAATTTACTGAAAAACTTACCAAAACTTTCTGTCCCAAAGAGCTGCAATAAAATGGGCCAGATAGCACTTGGCCTTGTTATACGCCACTGTGAGCGCACCATTACCCTGAGAGTTGGGTTGCCATGGCCGATGACACTCCTGTGTTATCCTGTTGAGTCATGTAACCCAGTTCAGGCGGCAGGTCGCCGTTTGAGTATTCAGGTAGTTGGCGTTCTAACACTACCTTTGGCTGGAATACTGTGATTCCACTCTGCTACATCATGGTTTCAGTCTACTACTTCTTGATTTCAGCACTGTTACTCAAGACTCTGCTACTCTAACTCTGCTACTTCTCCGTTTCAGCAATGCTACATCGGTTGACACTGAGCTAGCTCTGCTACGTTAGCCATTGGTACGTCGGCTTTGCTACATCAGTCACTATTGGTCCAGCTCATGGAAAACAGCTAGCGAGCATTATATCCTGGTCATCAACATGCCAGAACTGCTATATTAGCCACAGTTGCTACGACCCTGATATTAGGTGATCAATGTTTCAACTCTGCTACATCAGTCTTGCTGTTCCACGTCTGCCACTTAAGTTATTACTGACCCAGATCTGCTAGAGCCCATTACATAGTCAACACCAATTCACCACCTACCACCATATTTCCATGTTACTCAATAATTGGTCATGCAGACCAGGAACCTCGAAGACCCTCCTCACCAGATGAACATAAAAATACTATTCTAAGCTTTTGGTACAAAAAGAAATCAAGACTAAATTATGTCGTTATTTACCTTCATAAGGGATTTGGAGCTCTGTGTCAAGGTATGTTCAATGCAAAAGTCACATTTTTGGACAACTCCTTAACAACTCATCATGACCATTGACACATTTTTTCTGGAGAATATATATGTGTTGCTCGCATTCGCCGTGCTGACGTGACTTGTGAATACGGTGTGTGCTGCCAGCAGATCTCTTCCAGAACAGAAGGCATGCCAGCCTAGCTCTAGCGATGAGCCAAGAATAATTTTTGAAGGAAAGAGGGTGAGGAGGCAGGAATGATCCTACAAGGGAACTTTATGTCTTTCAGATTGAGTTTCTCTTTGCACACAGTATTTTATTCTATATCGTACCAAAACAAAGAACAGAACTCAGCTCTACAATAAATCGCTTCAGGCTTAAGGAGTAACAGAAAATGTAGTGATGTAAAATTTTCAACAGGAGCGGATTGTCAAACAAAATCCAAAGCCAAGTATATAAATCTACAGGGTTAATAATTTAGAGGTCCCTGTATAAATTATACACGCATCTATGCTGTGATAAATTGTTAGAATTCAGCAGCTCCCCCTGGTGGCTAAAATACAATTATCGCAGGTGTAAAATAAGCAATGGTTAACATCTACAGGTATGAAATTTAGCTTAGATTTCCAAAGTATTAGAATTCTTTTATTTTTTTCTTTCTTTTATTTTTTAGTGATGAGCGAATATACTCGTTACTCGAGATTTCTCGAGCACGCTCGGGGGTCCTCCGAGTATTTTTTAGTGCTCGGAGATTTAGTTTTTATTGCCGCAGCTGAATGATTTACATCTGTTAGCCAGCATAAGTACATGTGGGGGTTGCTAGGACCACGAGCATGCTCGAAAAATCTCAAGTAACGAGTATATTCGCTCATCACTAATTCGAATCTAGTGTTTAAATCTGAATCTGCCCATACAAACATAAAAGAAAAGTATGGCAGGGATTTTATTTATATTTTTAAAGTTAATATGACTTTAAAAATCCATAATCATTTTGCATAATTCTGCATTGTGTCATTCCTGTTATTCCTCCTAGAAATGTATGAGAAAATTGACAACTAGGTGTAACCATTTCCCTTGGTCAAGGGTCGTGTCCCCGCACAGTCTGACACTAAGGTTCTGTGTACACGGTCAGTATTTTACCTCAGTATTTTACCTCAGCATTTGTAAGCCAAAATCAGGAGAGGAAAGGTATAATAGAAACATATGCACCACTTCTGCATTTATCACCCACTCCTGATTTTGGCTTACAAATACTGAGGTAAAAAACTGACCAAATACTGAATGTGTAAGCATGGCCTAGGTGGCCTGACACCCAGGGCGGCATTAGGGGCAGGCAGACCAGACAGCTGCCTGGGGCCCCCACTCCCCCAGGGGCCCCCAGCTAGCGGCAAGTCACGCAGCCGCTATGGGGCCCCTGTGAGGCAGCGCCGACTCCCCCGCCGCATTGAACTATACTGGCGTCTGCCAGTACAGTTCAAAGCAATGATGGAGGAGAGAGCGTAACCTGACGCTCCCTCTCCCATCATTCCCCGCTCTGCCTCTGACACAGCGGGTGCGCGCAGTACCACGGCAGCCACTGACACAGGAGCAGGGAGCAGCGCGGGCTCGGGGAGAGGTAAGGAGCGTGTGTTTTTTTGTTTTTTTTTTACTGGACTGTGCGGCCTTTCTCGGGAGGAGAGAGGCAGGGAGGGAAGGGGGGATGTGAGCTGTGCTGTATACTCCTGTGTGCTCTGCTGTATACTACTGTGGGCTCTGCTGTATACTACTGTGGGCTCTGCTGTATACTACTGTGGGCAGTGCTGTATACTACTGTGGGCAGTGCTGTATACTACTGTGGGCTCTGCTGTATACTACTGTGGGCTCTGCTGTATACTACTGTGGGCTCTGCTGTATACTACTGTGGGCAGTGCTGTATACTACTGTGGGCAGTGCTGTATACTACTGTGGGCTCTGCTGTATACTACTGTGGGCTATGCTGTATACTACTGTGGGCTCTGCTGTATACTACTGTGGGCAGTGCTGTATACTACTGTGGGCTCTGCTGTATACTACTGTGGGCAGTGCTGTATACTACTGTGGGCTCTGCTGTATACTACTGTGGGGGGCTGCATTATATTCTATAGGGAGGTTACATTATACTCTGTGGGGGGGCTGCATTATACTCTGTGGGGTGGTGGCTGCATTATACTATATGTGGGCTGCATTATACTGTATCGAGGACTATGGGGAATACGTTATACTATATGAAGAACTATGGGGTTCATTATACTATGGGAAGTGAATTGTACTACATGGATGACTATGGCGGTGCATTATACTTTATGGAGCACTGTGAGGAGTGTATTATGCTATATGGAGGACTGAGGAGTATATTTTAATATATGGAGGACTATGAGGAGTGTATTATACTATATGGAGGACTATGGAAAGTGTATAATACTATATGGAGGATTATGAGGAGTGTATTATACATTTTACAATATGAAGGACTGTGGTGCACATTATAATATATGGAGGAGTATGGGGTGTATTATACTAAACAAGCAAAATGCAGCATATTCATTGGGTGATTGGATTGTTTATGCCGGAATAAAAATCCTTGTTCTCAGCAGGACATCACCGGTGTAAACAGTAGATGTACTACTGATAACATGACACTGTATGGTGATCTGTTAGTGATCTATTAGTGATGGTTCTGTCCCCATCATTCTTTCTCAGACGGTGGAAAGAGGCCGGGAAACAAGCGTCCAACGACTTCAGTATTGTCGATCACACTCGTTTAGCGGCCTGAGATCAGTGCATGTAAGGCCTGTTTCACACGTCAGTGGCTCCGGTACATGAGGTGACAGTTTCCTCACGTACCGGAGACACTGACACACGTAGACACATTGAAATCAATGCTTCTGTGCAGATGTCATTGATTTTTTGCGGACCGTGTGTCCGTGTGCCAAACATGGAGACATGTCAGTGTTCGTGGGAGCGCACGGATCACACGGACTCATTAAAGTCACTGTGTCCGTGTAAACACGTACCGCACACGGATGCTGTCCGTGTGTCATCCGTGTGCTGTCCGTGTGCGTTTTTCCTGCCATAGGGTTAAAATTGTAAAAATTCTTGCAATACACGGACACGGACACACGGACAGCACACTGACAGCACACTGACAGCACACGGACAGCACACGGACCCTAAAAACGTACTCACGGACATCACACGGATCCCACACGGATGGCCTACGTGAGCACACGGACACACGGACACGGATAACTCCGGTACCGTTTTCTCCGGTACCGGAATTATCTGGACGTGTGAGTGTGGCCTAAGTACAACCGAAATGCTTCTGTGTGATGTGCAATATGTTAGCATTTGGGGCCCCATTTTAAACTTTGCCTAGGGCCCCACTTTGCCTAAAACCGGCCCTGCTGACACCACTCCTGGTATGTCTGTGATAGCTAAAACTTGTATAAAATAAGCATAAAATAGCAATTTTGGAGCATCTTTACTTAGAATTCTGAATTTTTCCATTTCTCGGTTACGTCTCCATGGAAGTCTATGAATAAATTGACAGCTGAGTGTTACCAGTTAGGGGGTGTTTCTCTGTACACTCGTTCAGTGCTGTAAGGCCATGTGCCATGATCAGGAAGTAGCAGTGCTTTGGATGCAGTGTATTGTCCCTGAATACAAAATGCTGCATTCTAATCACGTAGGTGAATCCGCATGTGTGAGCAATTCGGATTTACCGCGTTCAATACATTGGTGACATGTTTCTATTATACTATTATCCTATTATACTTTTCCTCTGATTGTTCCTTTCCAGGTTTTGGATTACAAATACTGAGGTAAAATACTGACCAAATACTGAATGTGTGAATGTGGCTTGGCTGTGAGTTTGCTCTTTAAAAGAAAAGCAAAACTCAGCATAATAAATCCATCTTTCTTAGGGTAAGATATGAACAAGGTCTTCGGCTCTGAAGCCCATACATCTGGGGAATGCATCATTCACATTGATGGTATATCTCGCTGCCATGCAGTGCATGACACAATCACTGTAAGCCAGATACAAGAAACAATGGCATCTACATTCACTCACTTAAAGAGGCTTCAGTGTTACAATACCCAACAGAAACTGCATTTGGGGAATGTAGAACAAAAAGCAATATTGTGACATAAAAGTATACAACCCCGTCTGAGCCAAGGACCCATTTAACCCCTTAAAGACCGCTGATGCGCCTTTTAAAGGCGGCAGTTATGGGTACTTATTCCTCAGCGCCTCTTTTTAATGATGCTGAGAAATAAGGGTATAGTGCCCCCCCAGCATAGGAAAATCTCCGGGGTCTCGGCTACCGGGGATAGCTGAGACACCGGAGAACATGATTCGGGTCGGTTTTTACTGTCTCCAGTGTTGTGATCGCCGTTATTGACCGAATAACGGCAACCACAGAATAAAAGGCTGATTTCCCATGTATTTCTCTCTCCTCTGATATGAGCTAGCCCCCCCACCCCCAGTACCTCCGGTGTCCCTGGACCCTCCGGCTCTGTCTCCCTGGCCCTCGGCGTCTTCTTCCAGGAAGAAAATGGTGGGCGCATGCACAGTGCGCCCACCGAGATCTGCCATCTGGCACCTGGCAAAAATAGGAGATTTTTCCTATTGGTTCATTTTTATTACTGTGATAGACCCTATCACAGTGATCACAATAAAAAAAATAGTAAATCAAACCCCCTCTTTGCCATCCTCTTAGTTAGGTAAAAATAATAAAATAAAAAATGTATTTATGCCATTTTTCCATTATGGTTAGTGATGGGGTTAGAGCTAGGGTTAGGGATGGGGCTAGGGTTAGGGTTGGGGCTACGGTTAAGGTTGGGGTTAGAGCTTGGGTTAGGGTTGGGACTAGGGTTAGGGTTGGGGCTAGGGTTAGGGTTGGGGCTAGGTTTAGGGTTGGGGCTACGGTTAGGGTTGGGGTTAGAGCTTGGGTTAGGGTTAGGACTAGGGTTAGGGTTGGGGCTAGGGTTAGGGTTGGGGCTACGGTTAGGGTTGGGGCTAGGTTTAGGGTTGGGGCTACGGTTAGGGTTGGGGTTAGAGCTTGGGTTAGGGTTGGGGCTAGGGTTAGGGTTGTGTTGGGATTACGGTTGTGGTGTGGAGTTACAGTTGTGGTGTTGGGGTTTGTATTGTGTTGGGGCTAGAGATGTGTTGGGGTTAAACAGCGGATTTCCTCCACATACGGAGTATCGGTGTACTCAGGAGAAATTGCACATCCAACTTTGCGGTCCATTTTCTCCTGATACCTCCAAAGTAAATTTTTTGTGACAAAAGTAAAATGTTCATTATTTCCTTCCACATTGCTCTAGTTTTCGTGAAACACCTGAAGGGTTAATAAACTTCTTGAATGTGGTATTGCGCAGCTTGAGGGGTGCAGTTTTTTTGAATGATGTCACTTTTGGGTATTTTCTGTCATGTACACCCCTCAAACTCACTTCAAATGTGAGATGGTCCCCCAAAAAATGGTTTTGTAAATTTTGTTGGAAAAATGAGAAATCACTGGTCAACTTTTAACCCTTAAAACGTCCTAACAAAGAACTTATGTTTCGAAAACTGTGCTGATGTAAAGTAGACATGTCAAAAATGTTATTTATTAACTATTTTGTATGACTCCACTCTCTGATTTAGGCCGGAGTCACACTATAATAATAATAATAATTTTTATTTATATAGCGCCAACATATTCCGCAGCGCTTTACAAATTATAGAGGGGACTCGTACAGACAATAGACATTACAGCATAACAGAAATCACAGTTCAAAATAGATACCAAGAGGAATGAGGGCCCTGCTCGCAAGCTTACAAACTATGAGGAAAAGGGGAGACATGAGACTGTAATACGGACGAGTGTTATGCGATACAAAATCGCATAGCACTCGGACCAATGTTAATCTATGGGGCAGCTCCTATCATCCGTTTTTTATCCCGGCCATATTCAGGATCCGAGTGAAATCGCAGCATGCTGCGATTGTCAGTGTATCTTGGCCGAGAATCACCAATGTAAGTCTATGGGTGCGAGAAAAAAACGGATTACACACGGACTTTGCGTGTGAATTGCGAGGAATACGGAAGACTTCTCCAGGTGACAGGAAATTGAATCATCCATTATCAGGAAGCTTTGGCATGCAAATTTCTTTCCCACGCCGTAGAGAAAAACAGGAAGCACGCCTCCATGGAGTGTAGCAGCATGGCCAGACACATCAATGTTGAGATGCTGATAGCTCTGGTCCATGATAGACCAGAACTATGGGACCAACACGACGCACATTATGCGGACCGTGCACGTAAAGACGCATCATGGAGGTCAATCTGTCGCCACATATTCCCCGATTTTGATGAGCGACCTCATGAGGTGCAGCAAGAAATTCATCAGTACCATCCTTTTTGAAAATAAACAAAATTTTCCATCATGATAAAAATTACCATAAACACATCATATATGATGGGGTTATTAGTGACGTAACTGTAAACTCATGTGGCCAGATGCGAAATCAGCAACATGACACCAAAATATGTGTAAAATTTAATAGCAATAGTCCTTTTATATAGGACCAAGGGACTTTTATGTCCCCCAAGGCTCCAGGGCCCGGGTGCGATTGCAACCCCTGCACCTGTTGTAGTTATGCCCCTGGTGTTTAGTAATATGTGCCATATTTCAGACTAAACACATGACAAAAGTATAATGACAAAATACAATGAAACCTACATGTTTAAAGCCAAACAATGTGCTTGATAGTTAAAACATTTCTTGTGTTTCTTTGCAGTGAATGATGTCACTAGATGCTGGCGGAGTTGCCGGGACCAGTACCGGCGGGAACGACAACTTTTTGGGCAGAGTGGTAATGCAGCCCCCCAAAAAAGAAAATATGTTTATTTTGAGCTGCTTAATTTTCTTGCACTGGTGATGGAGCTCAGACCATAAGTGCATGAGTGTCCACAAATTTTTTACACATGTTATAACGGGCATATTTTGATTTTTAAATCACTGATTATTTTTTTTTAATTAACAAAACAGAGTCAAACCTTACAGAAAGGGAGACTGCATCAGACTCTGAGGTGATCATTGACCCCGTTGGTGAAGGTGCCGAAGTGGCTGGCCCATCTTCACAACCAACAGCCAGCAACCAACCACCACCACCAGCAGCGTCTTCTGCCACTCAGGAGGCCAATCCAGGGGTGGAGGAAGGGGCCCACAGCAGCAGTCCAACCTTGGCTCTGGATACCTCACCACAGCCTTCAGCAAGACCACACCGTGGGCGGTGCAGAAGGGTGTTTTCTACCACTGCCACCAGGAGGCAAGTGGATACAGGGGTGTAGGACTATTTGTTCAGGGCTGCCTATGACGATGGGGAGGAAGCGTACTTCCGCAGTCTTGCCCGCTACTTGCGTCCCCTTCCGCGTTCAGTCAGGCTGCGGACCAGAGGTTCATTACAAATAGTTATTGATGCGGCAACACCCCCAAACAACCCCACTCCTGTCTTTGAGTATCTTGAAAGGTGGCAACTATCATCAAGCAACCTTCTTCCACTGCAAGACATTCCAAAGGACCAAACCGTAACAGTCGCTGCAGCACCCCCGCCACGTATTGCACCACAGCCACAGGCTGCCCAAACTCAACAGCAAACCCAACTTATTCCAATGTATGAGTATACAGCACCTGCCCAATCTGGCCACTTGAGCAGACACACGCTTGGAGGCTGGTCCCAACATGTGTCTGCTCGACATGGCCATATTGGGGGGTATGACCAAATGGGTCAATCAAGTATCCAGGAGTTAATGCACTTGTACCTTCAACAACATTTTTTCACTCAGACACAGGACCAAGCCTTGCCCCAGAATCCTTCATACACATCTGCCATAGCACAGGTTGACAGTCAGGTTGGGCAAACACCTAGGCCAAGTTCCGCACATGCTGGCCTCCCGCCATCACCACCCCCAACCTACCAGAACCTCTAATTTTGTTTTAAGTTTTATTTTGTTGTCAGTGAAGGTTTTTGTGTTAATGTTATTTGTTGCCTTTGCATGTTACACTTTATTGTTTGCTCTGGTTAACCCCTTTACCCCCAAGGGTGGTTTGCACGTTAATGACCAGGCCAATTTTTACAATTCTGACCACTGTCACTTTATGAGGTTATAACTCCGAAACGCTTCAACGGATCCTGGTGATTCTGACATTGTTTTCTCGTGACATATTGTACTTCATGATAGTGGTAAAATTTCTTTGCTAGTACCTGCGTTTATTTGTGAAAAAAACGGAAATTTGGCGAAAATTTTGAAAATTTCGCAATTTTCAAACTTTGAATTTTTATGCAATTAAATCACAGAGATATGTCACACAAAATACTTAATAAGTAACATTTCCCACATGTCTCCTTTACATCAGCATAATTTTGGAACCAATTTTTTTTTTTGTTAGGGAGTTATAAGGGTTAAAAGTTGACCAGCAATTTCTCATTTTTACAACACCATTTTTTTTTTAGGGACCACGTCTCATTTGAAGTCATTTTGAGGGGTCTATATGATAGAAAATGCCCAAGTGTGACACCATTCTAAAAACTGCACCCCTCAAGGTGCTCAAAACCACATTCAAGAAGTTTATTAACCCTTCAGGTGTTTAATAGGAATTTTTGGAATGTTTAAATAAAAATGAACATTTAACTTTTTTACACAAAAAATTTACTTCAGCTCCAATTTGTTTTATTTTACCAAGGGTAACAGGAGAAATTGGACCCAAAAAGTTGTTGTCCAATTTGTCCTGAGTACGCTGATACCCCATATGTGGCAGTAAACCACTGTTTGGGCGCATGGGAGAGCTCGGAAGGGAAGGAGCGCTATTTGACTTTTCAATGCAAAATTGACAGGAATTGAGATGGGACGCCATGTTGCGTTTGGAGAGCCACTGATGTGCCTAAACATTGAAACCCCCCACAAGTGACACCATTTTGGAAAGTAGACCCCCTAAGGAACTTATCTGGATGTGTGGTGAGCACTTTGACCCACCAATTGCTTCACAGAAGTTTATAATGCAGAACCGTAAAAATAAAAAATCATATTTTTTCACAAAAATTATATTTTTGCCCCCAATTTTTTATTTTTCCAAGGGTAAGAGAAGAAATTGGACCTCAAAAGTTGTTGTTCAATTTGTCCTGAGTACGCTGATACCCCATATGTGGCAGTAAACCACTGTTTGGGCGCATGGGAGAGCTCGGAAGGGAAGGAGCGCAGTTTGACTTTTCAATGCAAAATTGACAGAAATTGAGATGGGACGCCATGTTGCGTTTGGAGAGCCACTGATGTGCCTAAACATTGAAACCCCCCACAAGTGACACCATTTTGGAAAGTAGACCCCCTAAGTAACTTATCTAGAGGTGTGGTGAGCACTTTGACCCACCAAGTGCTTCACAGAAGTTTATAATGCAGAACCGTAAAAATAAAAAATCATATTTTTTCACAAAAATTATATTTTTGCCCCCAATTTTTTATTTTTCCAAGGGTAAGAGAAGAAATTGGACCTCAAAAGTTGTTGTCCAATTTGTCCCGAGTACGCTGATACCCCATATGTGGCAGTAAACCACTGTTTGGGCGCATGGGAGAGCTCGGAAGGGAAGGAGCGCCGTTTGACTTTTCAATGCAAAATTGACAGGAATTGAGATGGGACGCCATGTTGCGTTTGGAGAGCCACTGATGTGCCTAAACATTGAAACCCCCCACAAGTGACACCATTTTGGAAAGTAGACCCCCTAAGGAACTTATCTGGATGTGTGGTGAGCACTTTGACCCACCAAGGGCTTCACAGAAGTTTATAATGCAGAGCCATAAAAATAAAACAAAATTTTTTTCCCACAAAAATTATTTTTTAGCCCCCAGTTTTGTATTTTCCCTAGGGTAACAGGAGAAATTGGACCCCAAAAGTTGTTGTCCAATTTGTCCTGAGTACGCTGATACCCCATATGTGGGGGGGAACCACCGTTTGGGCGCATGGGAGGGTTCGGAAGGGAAGGAGCGCCATTTGGAATGCAGACTTAGATGGAATGGTCTGCAGGCGTCACATTGCGTTTGCAGAGCCCCTAATGTACCTAAACAGTAGAAACCCCCCACAAGTGACACCATTTTGGAAAGTAGACCCCCTAAGGAACTCATCTTGATGTGTTGTGAGAGCTTTGAACCCCCAAGTATTTCACTACAGTTTATAACGCAGAGCCATGCAAATAAAAAATATTTTTTTTTCCACAAAAATTATATTTTAGCCCCCAGTTTTGTATTTTTCCAAGGTTAGCAGGAGAAATTGGACCCTAAATGTTGTTGTCCAATTTGTCCTGAGTACGCTGATACCCGATATGTGGGGGGGAACCACCGTTTGGGCGCATGGGAGGGCTCGGAAGGGAAGGAGCATCATTTGGAATGCAGACTTAGATGGATTGGTCTGCAGGCGTCACATTGCGTTTGCAGAGCCCCTAATGTACCTAAACAGTGGAAACCCCCCACAAGTGACCCCATATTGGAAACTAGACCCCTCAATGAACTTATCTAGATGTGTTGTGAGAACTTTGAACCCCCAAGTGTTTCACTACAGTTTATAACGCAGAGCCGTGAAAATAAAAAATCTTTTTGTTTTCCCACAAAAATTATTTTTTAGCCCCCAGTTTTGTATTTTCCCAAGGGTAACAGGAGAAATTGGTCCACAAAAGTTGTTGTCCAATTTGTCCTGAGTACGCTGATACCCCATATGTTGGGGTAAACCCCTGTTTGGGCACACAGGAGAGCTCGGAAGGGAAGGAGCACTGTTTTACTTTTTCAACGCAGAATTGGCTGGAATTGAGATCGGACGCCATGTCGTGTTTGGAGAGCCCCTGATGTGCCGAAACAGTGGAAACCCCCCAATTATAACTGAAACCCTAATCTAAACACACCCCTAACCCTAATTCCAACGGTAACCCTAACCACACCTCTAACCCTGACACACCCCTAACCCTAATCCCAACCCTATTCCCAACTGTAAATGTAATCTAAACCCTAACCCTAACTTTAGCCCCAACCCTAACTGTAGCCCCAACCCTAACCCTAACCCTAGCCCTAACCCTAGCCCTAACCCTAGCCCTAACCCTAGCCCTAACCCTAGCCCTAACCCTAACCCTAGCCCTAACCCTAGCCCTAACCCTAGCCCTAACCCTAGCCCTAACCCTAGCCCTAGCCCTAACCCTAGCCCTAACCCTAGCCCTAACCCTAGCCCTAGCCCTAATGGGAAAATGGAAATAAATACATTTTTTTTAATTTTTCCCTAACTAAGGGGGTGATGAAGGGGGGTTTGATTTACTTTTATAGCGAGTTTTTTAGCGGATTTTTATGATTGGCAGCCGTCACACACTGAAAGACGCTTTTTATTGCAAAAAATATTTTTTGCAATACCACATTTTGAGAGCTATAATTTTTCCATATTTTGGTCCACAGAGTCATGTGAGGTCTTGTTTTTTGCGGGACGAGTTGACGTTTTTATTGAAAACATTTTTGGGCACGTGACTTTTTTTATCGCTTTTTATTCCGATTTTTGTGAGGAAGAATGATCAAAAGCCAGCTATTCATGAATTTCTATTGGGGGAGGCGTTTATACCGTTCCGCGTTTGGTAAAATTGATAAATCAGTTTTATTCTTCGGGTCAGTACGATTACAGCGATACCTCATTTATATCATTTTTTTATGGTTTGGTGCTTTTATACGATAAAAACTATTTTACAGAAAAAATAATTATTTTTGCATCGCTTTATTCTCAGGACTATAACTTTTTTATTTTTTTGCTGATGATGCTGTATGGCGGCTCTTTTTTTGCGGGACAATATGACGCTTTCAGCGGTACCATGGTTATTTATATCTGTCCTTTTGATCGCGTGTTATTCCACTTTTTGTTCGGCAGTATGATAATAAAGCGTTGTTTTTTGCCTCGTTTTTTTTTTTTTTTCTTACGGTGTTTACTGAAGGGGTTAACTAGTGGGACAGTTTTATAGGTCGGGTCGTTACGGACGCGGCGATACTAAATATGTGTACTTTTATTGGTTTTTTTTTTTATTTAGATGAAGAAATGTATTTATGGGAATAATATTTTTTTTTTTTTTTCATTATTTTGGAATATTTTTTTTAATTTTTTTTACACATTTGGAAAATTTTTTTTTTACTTTTTTACTTTGTCCCAGGGGGGGACATCACAGATCAGTGATCTGACAGTTTGCACAGCACTCTGTCAGATCAGTGATCTGACATGCAGCGCTGCAGGCTTCACAGTGCCTGCTCTGAGCAGGCTCTGTGAAGCCACCTCCCTCCCTGCAGGACCCGGATCCGCGGCCATCTTGGATCCGGGGCTCGAGCAGGGAGGGAGGTGAGGAGACCCTCGCAGCAACGCGATCACATCGCGTTGCTGCGGGGGGCTCAGGGAAGCCCGCAGGGAGCCCCCTCCCTGCGCGGTGCTTCCCTGCACCGCCGGCACATCGCGATCATCTTTGATCGCGGTGTGCCAGGGGTTAATGTGCCGGGGGCGGTCCGTGACCGCTCCTGGCACATAGTGCCGGATGTCAGCTGCGATAAGCAGCTGACACCCGGCCGCGATCGGCCGCGCTCCCCCCGTGAGCGCGGCCGATCGGCTATGACGTACTATGCCGTCCAGGGTCAGATAAGCCCAGGGCACCTCGACGGGATAGTACGTCTAAGGTCACAGAGGGGTTAATATGCCTAAAATGACATATGATGTGAATATGTTTTTGGCTACTTTCAAAATGTTTTGACCAGTAAAAACATTTGAAAAACAATGAGTGTCATGTATTGTTAGGAATACATACATGATGTGCCTATTTACCAAAACAATAATTTTGTAAATAAAAACCCAAAAAAAACAATTCAAACAGGAACATTATTATATTTAGTAACTTAGAAGACCAAAAATAACTATATAGAAACAACATTGTCTTGCCAGAGAGTCGATCCCTCTGGTGAAACAAAATAATTGGTTAAGACATCACGCACTTTTAGGCCAGAGGGCTGATGACGTGAAGGAAGAAAATGTGTAGTAGACAAGACAGTATTTGCATAATCAACTTCATCATCAGCAGATGATGGACAATTTGGTATCTTGTGAAGTTGTGAAGAACAACACATGCTTTTATCACCCCATTCACATTGGCTTCACTCAGTTGAATTGCGGACTGCAGTACCCGCCATTTGGCACAGAGAATGCCGAAGGAACACTCTACCAGACGGCGGGCGCAGGAAAGGCGCAAATTAAAAATTCGGCGCCGGTAGTCCAGGCCTCTCCGTGGATAGGGCCTCATGAGGTTGTGTGATAATTGAAAGACCTCATCTGCTACCATCACGTAAGGAACCGCATCCAAATTAGCCCCTGGTATGTGACTTGGGGGTGGGAGATCCAACTCATTATTGCACAGCCGCCGACCCATAATGGAAGAATTGAAGACTCTAGAGTCTCCAGTTCTCCCATAGGCCCCAATATCTCCAATTATAAACCTGTAGTGACTGTCGACCAGGGCCAAGAGCACTACAGAGAAAAACAGTTTATAATTATAGAATTGGGACCCTGAGTTCGGTGGCTTACGCACACGGATGTGCTTCCCATCCAGAGCTCCAATACAGTGGGGAAACTGGCACGTGTCCTGATATTCTTGGGCTATACGCAACCAGTATGCCATGTTAGGCTCAGGCTTGACCTCTTGATGCAGCCTTGTCCAGATTTCCGAGCATGTAGCCCGCACAATGCCTGAGATTGTTGATTTGTCAAGTAAAAATTCTAAATGCAGTGCCGTATATGAAAGGCCAGTGGAAAGGAATCTAAAAGTAAACATTAAGAGACAAAAAAAAATCTAAATTGGACCACATAACAGTTTAACTTGGCAAAAAGTAAGATTATATAACTAAGAAGCCATGTCTTAAAAAAATGTAAGTACATGCGATGGCTTTGATGTGTTTTAGACAACCATATATTATAAAAGCACAAATGATGTTTAAGCAACATAAAAAATAAGGGTATTTAAACAAAAAGTGATAGTGCCATGAAAGAAACAAGGCTGTTTTAAACAGAGAATGAATACATACCGTAATGTAAGGATAAGGCGCTCCTCTGCAGAAATAGATTTGTGCATCCTGGTGTCCTTCTTAGTGATCCATGGGCGCACAATCTCCAACAAAATGTCAAATGTTTCAATCCTCATCCGACAATATTGGAAGAACTTGTCCGGATGTGTCCTCAGAGCTGCATACAGACAGTTGAAATGGCCTTTATTGATCCGTTGCTTCAAAAGTGGATGTACCCACATCCGTCTCCGCCTCCTCGGATCCACAATCACTGGGTATAGCTACGCAAAACGTTGTGCCAAAACCCAGTTGTAAAGCACACGCTCTGTTGTGTTAAAAGTCAGTAGATCAGACATGTTGCTCAGAAAGAAGAAATACACCAACACAAGCAGGGACTTTTTATACATTGTGTGTGACTCCGGCCTTAAGGGCATAAAAATTCAAAGTTTGAAACTGCAAAATTTTCAAAATTTTTGTCAAATTTCCATTTTTTTCATAAATAAATGCAAGTCATATCGAAATTTTTTTACCACTAACATAAATTACAATATGTCACAAAAAAAAACTCAGAATCAGTGGGATACTTTGAAGCGTTCCAGAGCTATAACCTCATGAAGTGACAGTGGTCAGAATTGTAAAAATTGGCTTGGTCCTTAAGTACAAAATTGGCTCTCTCACTAAGGGGTTAAGTATCACATTCTTTTCCTTGCTGAAATTAAATGATTTTTCTGGCATGCATTATTTACATTATATGTGGATGGAAATGGTGACTTAAATTTTAAAAAAAATTCCTATACTTGTAACCACCCAAATCGGCACCTATCATCCACTCTACTGTGTATTTTGCAGGTGTGCTGGACTCAACATCTGGCCGGGGTACCACACCAGAACAGCAGCTGATCGGCTACATCCGACTTTCCAAAACACAATAATATATTTTGCACAATATGTGTTAAAAAATCCATGTAGCCAGTATCTTAAATTTCTCCATGTAGACAGTGTTTGAATGCTTCTTTTTAGGTCAGTTTCAGAGAGTTTTGAAGCATTTTGTTGGCATTTTTATGACACTCTTTCATTGTTTTCTTTCCTTCAAAAGTGTACAGTAAAATACTGTGAAGTGCTTTGGTTTTTTCCATTGTTTGTAGCATTTTTTAAATCAAAATTCAGCAAACTTTTTTTTTTTTTACCTACTGCCGTTTTTTTCCTGCCAGGAAAAACACATTTGTAAATTGTCAATAAAAACACAATAAAAAATGCAAGTAAAAAAAAGACACTAAAATGTTAAACACATGAAGAATACTGTAAAAATGTTTGTGTTTATCTGTAAAGGTCTTAAAAACTATTAGTCACATTGAACAAAGTCAATTTGTTACTAAGCCGTTTAGTAAATAATTACCCCAAAACCAGCATTCCGCCAGACCACAGGTAGTGATTCATTCAGTAAACATGTAAGGGTGGCGGACAATGATTATTGCGTCCCTACCCCTGCAGACACCAATAGCGTTATGTATTGTATTGTCATGTAATGTGAAATGTGTTGTGTGATGTAATGTCAGATGTCATGTATAATGTAATAAGTGTAAATATTGTGCCATGTGAGTTATGATGTGATGTCAGCAGTAAACCGTAGAGTAAGTAAAAGTTAATAGTTGGGACTTGCCCACATTGGGAGAGGCTAGTATAAGGGAGAGTGACTGCTTTCTGCTAGGAAATCAAATGTGACCTGGTGTGCAAAGTGAGTGGACTAAAAGGTCCATAGTGAGCAGTGCTGCATTGGAGGGTGGCCCTGAATGGGAGGAGCCTGAACAGAAGGGATAGCGAGATTCTGCGGAAAAGTGACAGATAGACAAAGTGGCCTTCTGGAGACCTTGGGTTTGTAATGGAGAAGGTACCAGGCCTAAACAGGACTGAGAGAATGGGACTAGTGAAGGGTCCCCAGTAAGAGTTCCAGGGCAGCAGTAGGGGAAGAAATAGGAACCGCCCGCTGAACAAGTAAAGGAAAGATATTATTCAGGAATGTAGAGTTAAAGCTGGGTTGTGGCAAAGTAGGGAGAAACAGTGGTTATAAAATGCCCTGGCATATCGTACAAAGGAAGGATACTATGTGGAAAATGGTTCTAATTATAAATGAAAAGTCCATAAGACTTTGTACCCACTGTCCCTTGTATATAATCCTTGTCAAGTTGCCGTTCAGTAAAGAGTTTATTTTCAAATGGTGGTCTCTCCCATTGAACTCTGAAACATCTAGTCTGGCCAAACCAGCAACATCGGTTACATGCAGCCTGCACAGGCATAATTCCCTCACAGTACAAGTCCACACACTCTGCCAGCACCTCCACTTCCATGTAACGTGCCAAGGTGCCACAGACTAGTGCCTCACCCATGGCTACCGTGCTGAGCCATGTTACAAACAGTGAAAATGTTTTAAGGCTATTTGTTGGTTTCATAGACATGACGTCACTGGAAAGGTACTAATATGTTTTCATTGTGTAGTCCATTTTTAGGCAGGTATAGCAAAAATAATGTAGTTGGACACCAGCAACAGTTAAAGGGGATTTTACTCACTGGGAGGCAATAAGCTTGATAGTTACAAAGCCTACTTAAGAGGTGACAGATTTGATGTAGAAGGTTGACATTGAGCAACAGATGAACACTTGTGACACTTTGCTTGTACCTGTGGCATCCTGCTAACAAACACCTCAGCAGCACTTCCTTCCGACAGAAACAGCCTCTTTGTCTCCTTGCAGTGCAGCATAGCACACATCCACACAGGCCCCTCTCATATTCACTTGTTTGGCAGCCAAAGACCAAACCTATGATGATTCCTACAATCAATAATAATTTAACCACCAACTTCAAAGATCACAATCTGAAAGAGCTGTCATGACCCAGCGTTATGTCTTCCCTGCTGTACATAACAAAGATGACATTGAGATTTAATCAGTGTAAATTGAGTTCTAGATTACTACCCTTAGAGAGGGTAGGAGGGACCTTTCTATAGCTGTACCTGAAGGAAAAAAACAAAACACAGTATAGAGAGAGGCATAAAAAGCAATCAACAAGAAAAAGACCCCTACAATGTAACCTTTAATTAATTTCAGTAAAACTCTCAAGAAAAACGCAATAAAATATTAGAGAAGATGTGTGTCCAACTATATTCACATCTGGGATCTGTATGGGCCCACAGAATGATTGACAGAATATGGTATAAGGGGACTATAATACTGTAATATTCCCTAAAATGATCCTTCCTGTCCGTGGAGGTGGGCACTTAAATGTATACGACATACGCTCCTCATCGAATATCCCTCAAGACACCTAATCTAAAAGTGCAGTATAGGTAGTGGAATAAACCAAAATCCTTGATGTGTGCCAGTATTAACCATATACTCATAGCAAACCAATTTCCATATTTGAAATAACAAGGATGTTACTGCAGCGCCCCAGAAATCTGGTCGTTGCAGTATGACACTCTGCCACTAAGGGGAGTGATGGTACGTCTTATGGCACTGAAGGAATTCCACTGACCAGGTATCACCAGCATACATTACACTTCACACTCCAGCCACTAGGGGGAGCAAAAGGCTTTATTTATTGGGCCCCTCCTCACACTGGTAAAACTAGGGGTTGGATAGAAAGTTAGTCGGAAGCTGACTGGGTTGGATTCAGGCAACATCCCGTGGCAGGGGGTGTTGCAGGGAGAAGACACAGGGGGGTCCCTGTCAGGCGTGGGAACTTGGCAGGCACCTAGCGACCAGAACAGAACGTTACGGAACCGCGCCTGCACACCCCGCGGCGGTATCCTAAGAAAGAGACACGAAGCGAAGGATATTGTGAGACAGTGAGAAACGAGATCAAGCACAAAGGAGAGCCAGTAGGAGTCGTGCCGTGAGACCGAGGCAACATCCTACTGAGGCGCGTAGTCGGTGGCCAGAACACCGAGGGAGTAACTGACTCTACGCCTTACTTCAAACTCCGCAGGACAGTTAATTATAGGTTGGCTGTCTCACCTAAACACCTACGAAGACATAGGGGGCAACAGTGGGAGAGGGGCGTCTCTAGGGTCCCGGAAGACCTCCAGGTCTTCCCGTCATACGGGTGCATCCTAGCCATAACATACCTGGGGGACATTGAACTAGAAACATCTGGAACACATTAGAAAGAACGAACGAACGAGAACAGAAGTTGTGAGGACTATTCCGAATGCTCAGCAGGGTAGCACTACAACACACAGGCGCTATTGGTAGGCAACGATTTCCACCTGCAAAGGGAATTCTGGAAGTGCCTATCGGACCGGCCGGTCTCAGATAGCCCTGTTAAGCGTGCTCTGGATTGCAGATCCTGAAGTCTTCAGTAAAGAGGTAAAGAGACTGCAACCTTGTGTCCTCGTTATTGCCCGCACCTCACACCATCACCATCCACCTTACTGGGAAGCCCTGGGGACACACTTCACCTGTGGGAAGGTATACCATCTAGCTGCCATTCCATCACCCCAGCGGACTCCACAGCAGCGTCGGTCACCCTGACCGAACACCACAGGTGGCGTCACGAATCCCTGATAGACTGTACCAGCTTTATTGGATGCCCCTTAGCAGGGTCGCGGACCGGGTCTAGCCACCGTGACAGCTTCAGAACCGAACCAGAGAGGCCCGGTACCGAGAACTCGTGGCCCTGTGTCTGGGGGCGCTCCATTACAAACCAATGTATGAATATATATACAGGTGCTTCTCATTAAATTAGAAGGTCATAAAAAAAATAATTTATTTCAGTTCTTCAATACAAAAAGTGAAACGCATATTTTTATAGACATTACAAACAGAGTGATCTATTACTAGTGTTTATTTCTGTTAATGTTGATGATTATAGCTTACAGCCAATGAAAACCCCAAAGTCATTATCTCTGTAAATTAGAATACTTTATAACACCAGCTTGAAAAATGATTTTAAAATCTGAAATATTGGCCTACTGAAATGTATGTTCAATAAATGCACTCAATACTTAGTGGGGGCTCCTTCTGTGTGAAGTATTGCATCAATGCGGTGTGGCATGGAGGCGATCAGCCTGTGGCACTGCTGAGGTGTTATGGAAGCCCAGGTTGCTTTGATAGCAGCCTTCAGCTTGTCTGCATTGTTGGGTCTGGTGACTCTCATCTTCCTCTTGACAATACCCCCATAGATTCTTAAGATGAGTTAAGGTCAGGTGAGTTTCCTGGCTAATCAAGAACAGTGATACTGCTGTTTGTAAACCAGGTATTGGTACTTTTGGCAGTGTGGACAGGCACCAAGTCCTGCTGGATAATGAAATTTCCATCTCCAAAAAGCTTGACGGCAGAAGGAAGTGTGAAGTGTTCAAAAATTTCCTGGTAGACGGCTGCTCTGACTTTGGTCTTGATAAAACACAGTGGACCTACACCAGCAGATGACATGGCTCCCCAAACATCACTGATCGAGAAAACTTCATACTAGACCTTGGATTGTGGCCTCTCTATACTCTTCCTCCAGACTCTGGGACCTTGATTTCCAAATGAAATGTAAAATTTACTTTCATCTGAAAACAACACCTTGGACCACAGTCCTGTTCTTTTTCTCCTTGGCCCAGGTAAGACGCTTCTGGCATTGTCTATTGGTCATGCGGTTATCCCGGTTGCTTGTGCACCTTTTTCTATCACACTTTTTCCTTCCACTCAACTTTCCATTAATATGCTTGGATACAGCACTCCGTGAACAGCCAGATTCTTTAACAATGACCTTTTTTTTGGCTTACCCTCCTCGTGGAGTGTGTCAATGACTGCCTTCTGGACATCTGTCAAGTCAGCAGTCTTCCCCATTATTCCCCATGATTGTGGAGCCTACTGAGACAGATTACGGGGCCTTTTTAAACGCTTAGGATGCATTTGCAGGTGTTTTTTGTTGATTATTCTAATTTACTGAGATAATTGCTTTTGGGTTTACATTGACTGTAAGTCATAATCATCAACATTAACAAAAATAAACACTTGAAATACTCTGTAATGACTTTATATAATATATGAGTTTCACTTTTTGAAGAACTGAAATAAATTAACTTTTTGAGGATATTCTAATTTTGTGGAAGCACCTGTATATATACAAAAAAAAACAGCGATCACTATAACCCTGAAATCATTAATTATGTGCACAAATGGTTAATGATAATCAGGGAATATGTACGAACAGGGCAATATAAAGGATTTAAACAATAGCCAAGATAAAGTATGTAATAAATAACCATACATCTCATGCATAGATATCAAACTTTATAGCAAATTAACCCAAGTCCTGACGCATTATCCTCCAAGACATTGGAGTTCATCAGGGGACCAGATTGAATAAGGATGTACTGTCAATGCAGCATGATCTTATGGCCACAAAAAATAATGCGTTCCCTGGAATGGCTGTGTTTCCACGTCCCCGACACCTATATACTGTTCATTGTTGCTGTAAATGTCTAGCAGTTTTACCCTTGCCCTACCAACCCTGTCATGCATGTGACAAATTATATCAACATACAATACCTAGGTAGTTGTATGATACAGTAATCTAATAATACCGTCATACAATGTCAAAATAAAACCGATATACTATTGTTATTCAGAATTGTGATGTCACAATCCTGGGGTGTCAAGAAGATGTCTGTGGGGTTTCAACACGAATCACCTACCACTAAGGCCAAGGTTAGCCAACTATAATAGGTGCAGGAGTTGTAACCGCACCCGGACCCTCGAGCCTATGAGGTTCTAAAAGTCCCTTTGGCTAATATGAAAAGACCATTTAAACACTTGCAATAGTTGGGGGTCCCGTTGGAGCTTTTGCTTAGGGGCCCATGACCTTGAAGTTACACCACTGACTAAGGACAGCTCTGCATAAAGCATATAGTTGCAGAACTTCTCACGTGATCACATTGTAAGAGGGTGGTGCTGTTATGGACAGTAAGGAACACGCTGTCACTTTAATCTTCGTCCGGCTGAGTAGGTACAATTGTAATTATTCCGTTTTAAAATTGCAATAACTTTTTTTTTTTCTCGAAAAGCCGTAGAGGGCTGAAATTTCGTGACATCTGTGCAGTTTTGGTCCAGAATATATTGGCCAAATTTCAATAAAATATATATGAAGGTACAATTGTACCTCTGCAGCCTGTTAACGTTGTAAAATTATGCAGCCTGACGAAGGTTAAGAGACTGCACCCCCTTGTCTGATGGAAGGTTCTGCTTCTCCCCTGCAAGAGACTGTGTGAATGATCTGGACTGTGCAGAGAGTGGAGCCTGAACAACGTGTGCGAGCTGAAGCTGCTGCAGAGAGAGCTTTGTGCTCTTTTCTGCAAGAGAGGACCCACAGCCTGTAACGGAGTGGACTTGTGAAATTTGACAGACTTGTCTGGGTGCAGCGAGAGTGGCTGTCCTGTGTAAGTTTGAGAAGCCATGAAGATACCGAGAAAGGAATTTACAGTTTCCAGGAGCACCTCCAGGACCCAGAAACAAGGAGAAGACCATGTTTCACGGAGCTAGCAGAAAGCCGTGCACACCACCGTACTAGACTGTTGGGGGCCCCTGGGACTGGATCTGAGTTCCCAACATCACCGTGAGTTTGTTCCTGTTTTGTGCACATGTCAGGGCCTAGTTAGGCTTCAGTAGTCAGTACACTGACTGAGTATTGTTTGCATTTACTTGTGTGACGTATGTTGATTTTGTAATAGTTGGAGCACCATGTTATTTTACGGACAAGCTAAAGAATATAACTCTTGTAAAATATCTTTTGCCATTGTATACCCCTGTTTGCATCTTCCTCATCCACTTCATTTCTTGCCTTCCAATAAATCTACCCTTTATTGTTTGCACCTTATCTTGTGTACGGTAGTCTTCCTGCACCGTGGTGGTCCCCTGGCCACCGCTTCAACATATAACTGTAATCTTGAAGAGTAAATGCATTTCAATAGGAGATCTACAATTTCTGAGTTTTCACAATTCCAAGCTTGTCAGCTGTGAAGAGTTAATCGTCTTCTTATAATTTACAATTACCAGCTTGTGAAAAAAGGAAAGAGCAGACAGAAAGAGTGACACAGTGGGAAATTGGGATAAATGATTTCAACATCTTATTTCCACAGTTTATTGCGCCAGCTGAGACCGCAGGAAGTCACGTGCCATCTTCATGTGTCTGTCTTCTGTTCTGTGCCATGCTGTAATGTTGCTTCACTATTATGGCAGCCACTTTGCTCTTGAAGGTAACATGTTAAATCTCAGGATGTATTCACTCAGTATTCAGTATTTTTGATGAGCTTTTAGAGCAGAAACCCTCCAGTTTTGGATATCTAAACACGGAATTTATCAAGGAGTTTCTGGAGCAGAAACTGAGTGGAAATTGACATCTTTTTGATGCAGAAGCTCAGGGCTGCTACCAGGAATTTCAGGGCCCCATACTGGCATAATTTTCCGGCTTCCTTAAGACTCTTCCCAGCCTCCACCCCAGCTTCCCCTCCACCTCTCGAACTTTCCACAGTTACACTGCCCACTCTTGGAAAAACTCCACTTCTGCACCGTGTCCTCACCAATCACACATTAACAGTTCCCATCGAACGCCATATCACATACATACCCTTCAGCTTTTGTTTTGGCCAAAAGATTTGTTAAGCCTGCTACCATGACAAGGTAGACTCTTTTGGCCGGGCCTTACTCTACTCTAACCTAGTAAACATTTTTCAAAATATCCAATACTCTTTTTAGGTATATTTTTTATTTATTTTCTTTAAAGGGAACCTGTCACCCCGTTTTTTGAGATTGAGCTATAAATACTGTTAAATAGGGCCTGCGCTGTGCGTTACTATAGTGTATGTAGTGTACCCCGATTCCCCATGTATGCTGAGAAATACATTACCAAAGTCGACGTTTTCGCCTGTCAATCAGGCTGGTCTGGTCAGGTGGGCGTGTTCACAGCGCTCTTTTCTTCCCCAGCTTTCCGTTGGTGGCGTAGTGGTGTGCGCATGTCCAGAGTTCCGACTTCCCTGCGCCCACGTGAAGACACAGCGCGCGATCTGCGCTGTAATCCCTTGCATCGGTGGGGGCGGCCATCTTCCTGGGGCCGCGCGTGCGCAGATGGAGTGCTCTGCTGCACGGGGCTTCAGGAAAATGGCCGCGGGCAGCCGCGCGTGCGCATTAGAGATCGCGGCGGCCATTTTCCCAAAGCCGAGATGCAAACTCGGCTTTGGGAAAATGGCCGCCGCGATCTCTAATGCGCACGCGCGGCTGCCCGCGGCCATTTTCCTGAAGCCCCGTGCAGCAGAGTACTCCATCTGCGCATGCGCGGCCACAGGAAGATGGCCGCCCCCACCGATGCAAGGGATTACAGCGCAGATCGCGCGCTGTGTCTTCACGTGGGCGCAGGGAAGTCGGAACTCTGGACATGCGCACACCACTACGCCACCAACGGAAAGCTGGGGAAGAAAAGAGCGCTGTGAACACGCCCACCTGACCAGACCAGCCTGATTGACAGGCGAAAACGGCGACTTTGGTAATGTATTTCTCAGCATACATGGGGAATCAGGGAACACTACATACACTATAGTAACACACAGCGCAGGCCCTATTTAACAGTATTTATAGCTCAATCTCAAAAAACGGGGGTGACAGGTTCCCTTTAAGGGAATGTGTCACATACATTTTTTAAAATGACAAATAGTACCAAAAACAAAGGATAAATACTGTCACATCATGGCAGGACCACATATTGCCACCACATAGTGACTTAATAATACCATATACAAGGAGCAAGTAATAATAATAATAATAATAATAATCTTTATTTTTATATAGCGCTAACATATTCCGCAGCGCTTTACAGTTTGCACACATTATCATCACTGTCCGCGATGGGGCTCACAATCTAGAATCCCTATCAGTATGTCTTTGGAATGTGGGAGGAAACCGGAGTGCCCGGAGGAAACCCACGCAAACACGGAGAGAACATACAAACTCTTTTGCAGATGTTGTCCTGGGTGGGATTAGAACCCAGGACCCCAGCGCTGCAAGGCTGAAGTGCTATCCACTGCGCCACCGTGCTGCCCAAAGTACCACCACACCATGACCAGACCACATATTACCACCACATAGTAACTGAATAATACCTCATACAAGGAACAAATACCGCCACATCATGAGCAGACCAAATATTACCACCACATAGTGACAGAATAATACCACATGCAGGGGACAAATACCGACACACTTTGACCAGACCACATATTATCACCCTCACACACACACAGTATAATGCAGCACTCTCAAAGTATAATGCAGCCACACACACAAGCACAGTATAGTGCAGCCACCTACACACGCTGTATAATGCAGCCTCCCACTCAAGGTATAATGCAGCCCTCACACGTAGTTTAGTGCAGCCCACACACACACAGCATAGTACAGCCACCACACACAGTATAGTGCATCCCCCACCCACAGTATAATGCAGACCCACAGACACACAGTATAATGCAGCCTCCACACATACACACAGTATAACGGAGCTCCACCCACACAATATAGTACAGCCTCCCACACACAGTATAGTTCAGTCCCCCCACACACACAGTATAGTGCAGTCCCCACATACAGAGTATAGTGCAACCCCCACCCACAGTATAGTGCAGCCCCCTCCCACAGTATTGTGCAGTCCCCCAACACACAGTATAGTGCAGTTCCCACACACACAGTATAGTGCAGTCCTCCCCCACTAACAGCATAATGCAGTCCTCCTCCACTTACAGTATAATGCAGACACTCATACAATATAATGCAGACCCACTGTCCAGCAGTATTACAGACACATTAATGCAGACACATTTACACACACAATACTTACAGCTCGCTGTTCTTCCGCTGCTCTGGCTTCTGCAGCGCATCTCATTGGCTCCACTGCTGGCGCAGTGTGGAGCACGATGAAGTGACGTCATCACATGCCCACTGACTCACAAGCAGAGGGGAATGATGGGAGAGGGAGCGTCACCTGACTCTCTCTCCTCCATAAGTTCTTTCAACTGTATCAGCATCTATGATGCCGAAAAGTTGATTGCGCAATGCGGCGTGCGGTACTGGGCCCCTTTTTCGGGCACCATAGCGGCCGCATGGTGTGCCACTATTAGCAGCGCACCACTGGTTGAGGGCCCCTGGAGGAGCAGGGGCCCTAGGCAGCTGCCTGGGCTACCTGCCCCTAACGCCAGCCCTACCATCACCCTCAATTCATCATCATTTGCTGTACCCCACCCTCAGTTCATTATTATTTGTTCTTCCCACCCCCTCACCCTCAAGTCATCATTTGCTGTCTGCCGTTCCCCACGCTCTATTCATCATTTGCTGTCCTCACCCCAATTCATCATTATTTGTGCCCCCCCCACCTCAATACATCATAATTTACTGCCCCTCGTACCCCACCCTCAATTCTTCATCATGTGCTCCCTCCAAGCACATGTAATTAATTTTATTATAAAAAAAGTTTTCCATACTTACCTCTCACACGATCCCCTTCAGGCGCAGCTCTGTTTCTGGTGTCCTGTTCAGTGGCAGCACGCTGACACACAATGCTTTATTATACCCTGAGGTCCAGTGAGCAGAAGCACAAGAGGGGGAGGGTCTGGACTGGGTACAGGCCCCTTTATTTACTTCTGCTCACGAGGCCCCATACAACAGTAATGGCAGTAATACCCTGATGGCGGCCCTGCTGCTGGCGACTTTTCACAAGCAAAGCTGCACAGGAAAAAGCCGGCTAAAGCCTCTTTAATTAACATTAACATGTTACTTTTTTTAACTGCTACATGATTTCTAAACCCTGAAGTGATTAAAACAAATAACAAAATACTGAACATGTGCCCAGCAATAAAATACCAAAAAAAGGAGCAATATGTCAAAGATGTAATATAAAAGATATAAATTTATTAAATCGTTCCAAATGGACAAATTCATCCACCTAAACATACTGTATATCAATACACATAGTACATGATAGATCAGTTATACAGCACAGACCAAAAGTTTGGACACACCTTCTCATTTAAAGGGAACCTGTCACCCCCAAAATCGAGGGTGAGCTAAGCCCACCAGCATCAGGGGCTTATCTACAGCATCCTGGAATGCATTCTGGAATGATATAGATAAGCCCCCGATGTATCCTAAAAGATGAGAAAAAGAGGTTAGTTTATACTCACCCAGGGGCGGTCCCGGTCCGGTCCAATGGGTGTCACGGTCCAGTCCAGCCCCTCCTATCTTCATCAGATGACGTCCTCTTCTTGTCTTCATGCTGCGGCTCTGGCGCAGGCGTACTTTGTCTGCCCTGTTAAGGGCAGAGCAAAGTACTGCAGTGCGCAGGCACAGGGCCTCTCTGACCTTTCCCAGCGCCTGCGCACTGCAGTACTTTGCCCTGCCCTCAATAGGGCAGACAAAGTACGCCTGCACCGAGCCGCATGAAGACAAGAAGAGGAAGAAGATGGGAGGCCACGGACCGCGACGCCCATCGTACTGGGACTGCCCCTGGGTGAGTATAATCTAACCTCTTTTTCTCATCTTTTAAGATACATCGGGGGCTTATCTACAGCATTCCAGAATGCTTGCCTGATAAATGGGGTTGGGACTATTAGTTGTGCTGTGCAGAAGTCTGGTGGATACACAGCTGATAGTGCTACTGAATAGACTGTTTTGTATTATGGCAAGAAAAAAGCAGCTAAGTAAAGAAATAATAATAATAATAATAATAATAATAATTTTTATTTATATAGCGCCAACATATTCCGCAGCGCTTTACAAATTATAGAGGGGACTTGTACAGACAATAGACATTACAGCATAACAGAAATACAGTTCAAAACAGATACCAGGAGGAGTGAGGGCCCTGCTCGCAAGCTTACAAACTATGGGGAAAAGGGGAGACACGAGAGGTGGATGGTAACAATTGCTTTAGTTATTCGGACCAGAAAAACGAGTGGCCATCATTACTTTAAGAAATGAAGGTCAGTCAGTCCGAAAAATTGGGAAAACTTTGAAAGTGTCCCCAAGTGCAGTGCCAAAAACCATCAAGCGCTACAAAGAAAGTGGCTCACATGAGGACCGCCCCAGGAAAGGAAGACCAAGAGTCACCTCTGCTTCTGAGGATAAGTTTATCCGAGTCACCAGCCTCAGAAATCGCAGGTTAACATTATCTCAGATTAGAGACCAGGTCAATGCCACACAGAGTTCTAGCAGCAGAAACATCTCTACAACAACTCTTAAAGGGCCACTGTCAACCCCTCCAGCCATTATAAACTAAAAGAGCCACCTTGTGCAGCAGTAATGCTGCATTCTAACAAGGTGGCTCTTTTAGTTTTGTGTTCATGTATTAATAAAATAAAGCGCTTTGAAACTTTTCAAAAATACCTATCTTTGTCCACGGAGGCGGGTCTGAAGCCTCCTCTGTGAAGCGCCCAACTGCCGTCACTCATCTCTTCTGGGGCGATGGTCGCCACCCCCTGCGCGCTGTTCTTCTTAAATCCGGCGCCTGCGCTGTGCGTGCCTGCCTGGGGCAGGCGCATTGAGAATTGGACAGTCATAGCTCAGATGCCGGGTTCCTGACTGCGCCTGTGCGGGCAGTGTGGCCACCCTGTTACTGAATCCCCGCCCCGCACTGTGTTATGCATTATGCACAGTGCGGGGCTGGGATTCCTGGGCATGCGCAATCTTGCCTTGCGCAGGCGTGTACTATGGAGGACAGATAATGAACTTCAATCCAATATTGCAGCCAGCATGCAGCCAGCGGGTAAGGAAAGGGTGAATCAAAAACCCCAAAACCCCGCCTCCATGGCTGAAGATTGTTCCCTCCAAATTCAGGTGACAGTGTCCCTTTAAGCTGCCACCATAACACGGTAGACACTTTTAGCCAGGCCCTACTCTGCTGTAACCTATTAAATATTTGTTAAAATATGCAATACAATTTAGGTATATTTTTATTTATTTTTCAATTTTTTAAATGACCAATAATATCACATACAAGGAACAAATACCGCTACACCATGACCAGACACCATATTATTACCACATAGTGACCAAATAGCACATACAAGGGACAAATACCACCACACCATAACCAGACCACATACTACCACCACAAAGTGACCGAATACTACAATACTGATCAGTAATTAAAAAAAACACAATACCATCACCATAAGTGCCATTATACACAGGAGATCTGTACTTAGTATGCAGTGTCTGTGTAAGGTAATACATTGATCACTGGTGATATTATACACAGGAGCTCTGTATATAATGTATAGGTAATACAGTGATCACTGGTGACATTATACACGGGACCTCTGTATATAGTATACAGTGTATAGTGTCAGTGTATAGGTAACACACTGACTCACCAGTGACATCTCTAGGTGAAGTCCTTCATCTTTAAACTTTCATCCAGCACAGACCGCCATCACTTCTTCCAGCCAGGACTTGTCTCTTCAGGAAATAACACAGTTATCTCGAGCTCTGCTTGCAGAACACATTACTTAATTTTTCCCAACTTTTACAATACACCACATGAAGAAAAAAAGGCGACATAGTGTCACTCTACACAGTAACAGGACCGCACCCTCATTTAAAACAGTATACTCAAAAAATAAAATAAATACGTCACTGCAGGAATAATATCCCTTAATTAGCCCCTATGGTAATAATATCCCCCATCCTGGCCCCCGCGTGTCTCATTCCTGGCTCCAGCCATATGTTCACGCATCCTGCCCTCATGAGTACATGAGTATCCATTCTGCCCCATATGATCTCCCCATCCTACCCCATATGATCTCCCCATCCTGCCCCATATGATCGCCCCATAAGATCTCCCCATGCTGCCTCATATGATCTCCCCATCCTGCCCCATCTGTCTCCATCGTATCCATCCTGCCCCATGATCCTGCACGATCTGTCTCCAATCCTGCCCCCATGTCTTTCATTCTGCCCCGTGTCTTCAATTATGCCTGTATCTCCATTCTGCCCCCAGTATCTCCAGCATTTCTGCCCCCAGTGTCTCCAGCATTCTGCCCACAGTGTTTCCAGCATTCTGCCCCCGTGTGTCCAGCATCTCTGCCCCAATGTCCAGCATCTCTGCCCCCAATGTCCAGCATCTCTGCCCCCAATGTCCAGCATCTCTGCCCCCAATGTCCAATATCTCTGTCTCAATGTCCAGCATCTCTGCCCCAGGTGTGTCCAGCATTTCTGCCCCAGTGTGTCCTGCATCACTGCCCCAGTGTGTCCAGCATCTCTGCCCCCGTGTGTCCAGCATCTCTGCCCCAGTGTGTCCAGCATCTCTGCCCCGTGTGTCCAGCATCTCTGCCCCATTGTGTCCAGCATTTCTGCCCCCAGTGTGTCCAGCATCTCTGCCCCAGTGTGTCTAGCATCTCTGCCCCCAATGTCCAGCATCTCTGCCCCAGTGTGTCCAGCATCTCTGCCCCAGTGTCTCCAGCATTTCTGCCCCAGTGTGTCCAGCATTGTGCCCCAATGTGTCCAGCATTCAGCCCCCAGTGTATCCAGCATCTCTGCCCCTGTGTGTCCAGCATTCTGCCCCTGTGTGTCCAGCATTCTGCCCTCAGGATCTCCATCATTTCTGCCCCAGTGTGTCCAGCATCTCTGCCCCCAGTGTGTCCAGCATCTCTGCCCCAATGTCCAGCATCTCTGCCCCAGTGTGTCCAGCATTTCTGCCCGAGTGTGTCCAGCATTTCTGCCCCAGTGTGTCCAGCATCTCTGCCAATCTCTGCCAAGACCAATAATGTGTCTAAAACAGAATCCTGTTGCTGCTTTGAAGGTAAAAGTGGGCCCCACTACCTCTTGGTCCCCTATGTGGCTGCACAGGTTGCACCAATGATATGTCCTCTCTTGTATTCTTCCTTAAGTTGATCTATCAGTAGATTTCACATTATTAGCTGCATATATTTCAACCATCGTCAAGATGGTCTCATTAATCTGATGGGTCCCTGACCTTCCTGTCCAAATGTGAACACTTACTGAAGGCTAATGTCTGTATGCTTGGGTGAATGTGGACACCTCTCTCAGTAAAGCCTACTGTACATATGGGTTGGCCGGAACCAAGTGTGATTAGATGTAATTAAAAACCACATTGTGAAGGGAAGAGTGCGCAGTCAGTAAGCTAACACAGAAATTATAGAAAAATTACTGGCACATCCAAACTAGTGTGAATAGGTGCATACCAGGAGCAGCTACCTCCATATACAATATACAAAAAAAGGTTGCACACCAAAGCATGTTTAATATGAAATACATGAGATATGAATAGCAAAATGGCTTTTGAACATTAGGAGAAATATTTGAGAGACTCTTTGCACAGCATTTGGCCAAATAGTGTGAGCCCATCAACCATCGTCAAGGTGGTCTCATTAGTCTGATGGGTCCCTGACCTCCCTGTCCAAATGTGAACAACAGGGAGGTCAGGGACCCATCAGATTAATGAGACAACCATGACAATGGTTGATGGGCTCACACTATTTGGCCAAATGCTGTGCAAAGCGTCTCTCAAATATTTTTCCTAATGTTCAAAAGCCATTTTGCTATTCATATTTCATGTATTTCATATTAGACATGCTTTGGCACGATAGAGTGCAACCTGTTTTTGTATATTGTATATGGAGGTAGCTGCTCCTGGTATGCAGCTATTCACACTAGTTTGGATGTGCCAGTCATTTTTCTGTCATTTCTATGTTAGCTTACTGACTGAGCACTCATCCCTTCACCATGTGGTTTTTAATTACATCTAATCACACTTGGTTCCGGCCAACCCATATGTAGGCTTTACTGAGTGAGGCGTCCATATTCACCCAAGCATACAGACATTAGCCTTCGGTAAGTGTTCACATTTGGACAGGGATGTCAGGGACCCATCAAATTAATGAGACCACCTTGACGATGGTTGAAATATATGCAGCTAACAATGTGAAATCTACTGATAGATCAACTTAAGGAAGAATACAAGAGAGGACATATCATTGGTGCAACCTGTGCAGCCACATAGGGGACCAAGAGGTAATGGGGCCCACTTTTACCTTCAAAGCAGCAACAGGATTCTGTCTTAGACACATTATTGGTCCTTAAATTGCCCATATAGTGTTCTTGCATTGGAGCCATTTTCTGTCTGTGTCTGTCACTGGACGAATATATGAGTGGGTCTGCCATAGCCAGAGCTAAATATCAAAACTAATGCCAGCTCATCCATTGTAATGGTCCAGTATGCAGGGAAATCACGATCCGAATATTCGTGTAACGATAAGAAAAAATAGAAAAAAAGAAGCTTTTGCTTTGACAAAGAACGGATTGCATTTGTTCAAAACGCATCACTTTCTACATTTCTGCCTTGTATCAGAATGATCATTTTTAATTTATGATGAAATAAAGCTGAAAGAAATTTCACCAAGAGCTGGAAAAATCTTTTCTCTATTTTTCTCATAGCTGGAGCTGCATACACTCAACATCCATTGTACAGTATGTATTTGACAAGATCAGCCAACTATTTAGCACTTTGTGCAAGGTCATTTTGTATTTTGCCTTGCTTTGTGTTAATAACTCTTATCTGGCCGTAAGCCATATCCAGTAGGTCCAGATCTAGGCCGTCTATACCAGTGACTGTTCTCTGTACATCATGCTACTATAAATGGTTGCTTTATGCTTGTTTTAAGCAACAAACCATCTTTCATAGCAACAGCACTGAATATTGAGTGACCTCATGTCTTTGCTGCACACAATGCTTTTATCTGAAATAACATGAAAATTGATTTGATTGACATATTAAATGTTGGCTTTTGCATTCCACAGTGGAAACTCACATTCCACATGCAGCTGGGTGGCATTTAATGGTGATTGTATGTGTATCGACAAATTCATAAAGCCCTATAATATTTTCTAGTATTACTGAACAAGAGGCAATCCAAAAAGTACCGTATTCTGATTAAAGAGACCAACCTCTTCACAGGGGAATAAACTCCTGGTATTTGAGATGACCCAATAGCCTTTCCTCCACATACACTGATGAGCAAAAGGGTAACAATGTGTTGAACTTTTGACCTTCAGGCTCCATATCCTCATTGTCATTGAACCATTTATTCGCAAATCTCAACGAATGCTTCGTGATGTTGTCCGGTTGGACCACTATGTCGTCTTTTTTCTACCCATAGTTCTCGAATGTACAAAGTTTCTCGACTTGTAGGTGTTGGCAACGGATTGATCTCCATATTGTCCAGCCATTCAACAGTGAATATACTGTATATTTATTCAGAAACAAAGATAATACAGCTTACAACTGGTATTTCTTATAGCTTAGGATCTTAGCATCTTGTCTGTCAGCTTGCAAAGTGAAACTTAAACTGTGATTCAGCTGCACACACAGTGAACAGGAACTTCCTATTTTTTAACAGTGCTTTGCTGGCAATATAACACTATTGCTGGAGACAGAAACTCATGCACTGTTGTAAATAGTAGTTGTTGCAATATATACAATAATAAGCATTATTCCAACAGTAGGATACTCACTCAAGTATCCAATGCCTTTGGCTGTGAAACAACCCCCTATTACCAGGTTTCCACCATTGAGCTTGACAGTTCCTTCATGTTCTTGATCCATTAGACCTTTTTCCCTTGTTTCTTCCAGATCCATTTGTACCCAACAGAGCCTAGTCTATTGATTTTAGTTTCATCGCTCCAAATCACCCATTTGTAATCTTCTACTGTCCACTTTTCATCATTTTTTGCAAACTCGAGCCAACGTTTCTTATGACAATATTGGAGTTGAGGTTCCTTCACCTTTTTTTCGGGCCACCATTCCAGACTTGTGTAACGTGCGTCCCACGATGCTTGCATGGACATCTGTGATCACACTATTACGAAGCATAAGAGCCACCTTCACTGCTGTGTTTCCTGCACCAGAACTGATAGAATTTTCACTCCATTTTTGCAGAATTCATACTGTTACCATGGATGGACCACCAGGTCCAGGGAAATAAGTATTGCTGGCTTTTATACAGCTTCACTGAATTTTAAAAACCCTATTCGCTTGCATTTTCAGTGGAAGCTTTGTTGAAAATCAGCATCTAATCTGCCCTGTGTGAACTCGTCCTGTAAGTTTATAATTGATATATGCATTACGTAGTTATGGTTGTAGTTCTACTGTAGGTATACTGTACACCTGTTTGGCTGAATTCCTGAAAAAGATATGCTTAGCAATTTCCTAATTTCCTTCCACTACATGTCCCTGTAGAGCAGAAAAAAAACAAAGACTAATTATCGTATTTTAGTAATTGCTTCATTTGCATCTCCTGTAGGTGAGCCCAGATTCTTGTTTAAATGGTGAACATATGGAGGTACAATCTGGCCTCTGGCCTGTTCACACACATTACTGTGCTGCTTGAGTATAAGCACAGCGTGGGATATGGACTAACATGCCTACATAGCACTCATGTGCCAGGCCAGTGCCCACACATTTCAATCCGAGACACTAAGCTGTTGCTTGGGAAAGAAAGAAGGCTTGTGCTCTCCGGGCACTGTTTTTTCTTCTGCTTTATTTTGAAGGCAGCTGGTTTTGGCAGACATCCTAATGTAATTAGGCGGTTATCGTTCTAAGAACATTGGCACCAGCTTACTTTTTGGCAATGACATCAGTGCGTGGAGTTATTATCCCAATATGTGTGTTAGCTGTGTATACAGGGTGACTTTCCTTTCACTCATATTGGAGAGTATGCGGAATAAATTATGATCATATGCTCAATATATAATATTGTGGGTGTGAAGTCCACCTGTAGATTCAATTACCATGACCCACTGTACCATCTCTACACATTGCATTGTATCACTATATAACAAAAAGATGAATTGAGTATTGGCTATCATCAGATTTATCAGAATTCACACCTGTCTAAAACTTTTGCAAAGTAAGAATACCAGGGCCGTGGGGTACTCGGTACCATGTCCTGTGGTTGACAGGGGGATGTCAGAGTGGTGGCGACCCGGTCCGTGGCTCTGGGCGCCTATGTAAAAGGGAAAGGTCTTTTAAGGGAATAAAGTTTATGTTCGTGACGCCACCTGTGGTATTCGGTCAGGGTGACCAACGCTGCTTTAAGGGTCCACTGGGGTGATGTTATGGCAGCTAGATGGTATACCTTCCTCCAGGTGAAGTATGTCCCCAGGGCTTCCGGTGTGTAGATGGTGGTATGGTGAGAGGTGCAGGGAAGAACGAGGACACAGGATTGCAGACTCTTTTCCTTGTTTTCTGTTGGTTTCAGCAGACACAGTCCAGGGCACCAGATCACAGGGCAGGCAGAGAAGTCCGGGAAGTCCAGAGACAAGCAAGTTCCCCTGGGTAAGTCAGGTGGGAGCCTACCACTCTGCGCTTTCTGTCTCTAAGTCCCTGCTGCCACTAAGTGTCTCAACAAGGTCTTTAATCGTTCTGCTGTCCTAGGACAGGTACCTGTATGGCAGGCAGCTCGAGCCGTAGGTTCTGGGGTCCGTTCTTGGTGACTCAGGGCTCCTGAGCGCTGCTGTGCCACAGGTAATTGTGGGCAGAGTTTTGGTAATACAATGCCCTCCTGTTCTGCTCCATGTCATAGAGTCCATGTGAGCCTCGGGCTCCCGGTTCCCGGCTCGGTGCACTATAGTTCTTCAGAGGATTGTTTGTGGCCTCCTGGAGCTCTCACTTTCCTCTGTGCTCTACTCCTGTCTGTCCGCACACAGACTCCTACTCCAAACTGAGCTCACTCCGCCTCCAAACCAGGATCTTCATTCAGGGAAGCTGCCCTAAAACAGGGTTTTGAGCTCCCCCTCCTGGCCTGGAATTGGAAGGTGTTGTGTGTGTATAAACCTACCACTTGTCTCTCGACATAGCACTATCCTCCCCGAGAGGAAGACAGCACTACTGTGGTAACTGAACTCCTGGGGTGCAACAAATACTTTAAAAATAGAAGCTTTAATAGTTATTTTTATCAATTAACAAAATACAAAGTGAACAAACAAAAAAAATCTAAATCAGGTTGTGATGTGACCGCCCTTTCCCATCAAAACAGCATCAAAGTACTAATTCTTCTAAATACCCTTGCCCGCAACTTTTTAAGGTACTTGGCAGGGAGGTTGTCCCAAGCACAGATCTTCTGTGAATGTCGCTTGCACAATTCCTTCTGTCTCATCACATAACCCCAGACAGACTCGATATTTGTGAGATCAGGGCTCTGTGGGGTCATATCATCACTTCCAGGACTCCTTATTCTGCTGTACACTGAGAATAATTCTCAATGACACTGACTGTATAATTGGGATCATTGCAGATTAAATAGAATACCTCCTTGATGGTATTGAATAAGAGGTCAATATTTGGCTTTATTCCTCAGCATTGAAGACTTCTTTAATTTTGACAAAAATCCCCAACTCCATTTGCGGAAATGCAACCCCAAACTTGCAAATAACCTCCCCATGCTTCACTGTTCCTGCAGACACTTGTTATTGTACCGCTTTCCCGTGACAAATGTCTTCTGTTACAGCCAAATATCTCAAATCTCCAGTCATCTGTGCGGATCTCCTACTGACATTTTTCTGTACCCCAGTTTCTTTGATTTTGTGTATAGTTGATTCAGTTGGCCTTGTTTCAAAGTCGAAGGTAGTGTTTTTTTTGGCCATAAATCTGCCATGAAGACCACTTCTGCCTAGACTTATCCGAACAGTAGATGAATGTAACCGGGTCTCACTGGTTGCTGCCATTTCTGAGTTGATGATACTGCTGGATATATTCCAGTTTCAAAGTGAAGCAAGCAAGTGAATCACTTGGCTGACCATTGTGTCTACGGTTTTCAATGTTGCCCATTTCTTGGTGTCCTCAATGCTGAGAAATACTGGCAGATACTTGTCTGTAACACCCCAGGGTGCTGGTTGTTACAGTGGCATTGCTTTCCTCACGGGGAGAGTGATATCAAGCTTGGAAGCAAGGGAAGATCTCTTCTATCAGGTAAACACAAACATGCAACATGTTTGCACTTCAGGCCAGAATGGGGAGCTCTGAACCCGGTTTTCAGGGGAGCTTCCCTTGACATACAGTGGGGCAAAAAAGTATTTAGTCAGTCAGCAATAGTGCAAGTTCCACCACTTAAAAAGATGAGAGGCGTCTGTAATTTACATCATAGGAAGACCTCAACTATGGGAGACAAACTGGGAAAAAAAAATCCAGAAAATCACATTGTCTGTTTTTTTATCATTTTTTTTGCATATTATGGTGGAAAATAAGTATTTGGTCAGAAACAAACAATCAAGATTTCTGGCTCTCACAGACCTGTAACTTCTTCTTTAAGAGTCTCCTCTTTCCTCCACTCATTACCTGTAGTAATGGCACCTGTTTAAACTTGTTATCATTATAAAAAGACACCTGTGCACACCCTCAAACAGTCTGACTCCAAACTCCACTATGGTGAAGACCAAAGAGCTGTCAAAGGACACCAGAAACAAAATTGTAGCCCTGCACCAGGCTGGGAAGACTGAATCTGCAATAGCCAACCAGCTTGGAGTGAAGAAATCAACAGTGGGAGCAATAATTAGAAAATGGAAGACATACAAGACCACTGATAATCTCCCTCGATCTGGGGCTCCACGCAAAATCCCACCCCGTGGGGTCAGAATGATCACAAGAACGGTGAACAAAAATCCCAGAACCACGCGGGGGGACCTAGTGAATAAACTGCAGAGAGCTGGGACCAATGTAACAAGGCCTACCATAAGTAACACACTACGCCACCATGGACTCAGATCCTGCACTGCCAGACGTGTCCCACTGCTTAAGCCAGTACATGTCCGGGCCCGTCTGAAGTTTGCTAGAGAGCATTTGGATGATCCAGAGGAGTTTTGGGAGAATGTCCTATGGTCTGATGAAACCAAACTGGAACTGTTTGGTAGAAACACAACTTGTCGTGTTTGGAGGAAAAAGAATACTGAGTTGCATCCATCAAACACCATACCTACTGTAAAGCATGGTGGTGGAAACATCATGCTTTGGGGCTGTTTCTCTGCAAAGGGGCCAGGACGACTGATCCGGGTACATGAAAGAATGAATGGGGCCATGTATCGTGAGATTTTGAGTGCAAACCTCCTTCCATCAGCAAGGGCATTGAAGATGAAACGTGGCTGGGTCTTTCAACATGACAATGATCCAAAGCACACCGCCAGGGCAACGAAGGAGTGGCTTCGTAAGAAGCATTTCAAGGTCCTGGAGTGGCCTAGCCAGTCTCCAGATCTCAACCCTATAGAAAACCTTTGGAGGGAGTTGAAAGTCCGTGTTGCCAAGCGAAAAGCCAAAAACATCACTGCTCTAGAGGAGATCTGCATGGAGGAATGGGCCAACATACCAACAACAGTGTGTGGCAACCTTGTGAAGACTTACAGAAAACGTTTGACCTCTGTCATTGCCAACAAAGGATATATTACAAAGTATTGAGATGAAATTTTGTTTCTGACCAAATACTTATTTTCCACCATAATATGCAAATAAAATGTTAAAAAAACAGACAATGTGATTTTCTGGATTTTTTTTTCTCAGTTTGTCTCCCATAGTTGAGGTCTACCTATGATGTAAATTACAGACGCCTCTCATCTTTTTAAGTGGTGGAACTTGCACTATTGCTGACTGACTAAATACTTTTTTGCCCCACTGTATATTCTGGCTAGAGGGGAAGTCAGAGAGTAGTCTGTCAGGAGGACAGAGAAGAAAGCAGACAGACAGTGAGTGTCGGAAGGACTGAAGGGGCCGTGCAGCCAGAATTGCTGCAGTTCCTGGAGAAAGAGAATAAAGAAGGAAAGAACAGATTGTAGAGAGCATGCAGGAAATCAAAGCACAGAACAGTGACATCAGGGAAGGATAGCTGTGACTGGGCTACCTCCCTGGCAGAGCGCAGATACCGGTAGCCGGAAGAACGAGGTGGTGTAGGACTCTAGAAAGCACAGCAGAAACTGGCAGGACAGCTGGACTATACATTACCTGTCCTCCCTAATACCCAGGAGGCACAGTGGCGCATAGAGCCCGGGTCGTGATAGAGACCCTATAAAAAGGCTCAAGCCACCTGTCATAAGGGTTTGTGTCCTACCTTTATGGAGGACAGAGAGGAACTGTGAGGACCTTGCTAGAAGTCATAGGCAGTAAGGGACTACAATACCACCGTGCTATTAGGAAGGCTTTCATCTCCACCTGGTAAAGGGGACTCTGAACTTGCTTCCAAGCCGGCTGGACCCTGCCTGTACCTGTGATCTGGTGCCCTGGACTGCGGTTGCCTGAAACCTTCAGTAAACCAGGTAAAGTGACTGCAAACCTGTGTCCTCAGTTCTTTACTGCACCACTCACCATCTTTACCTACAAACCGGGAGCCCTGGGGACATACAGTACAGACCAAAAGTTTTGACACACCTTCTCATTTAAAGATTTTTCTGTATTTTCATGACTATGAAAATTGTACATTCACACTGAAGGCATCAGACCTACGAATTAACACATGTGGAATTATATACTTAACAAAAAAGTTTGAAACAACTGAAATTATGTCTTATATTCTAGGTTCTTCAAAGTAGCCGTAGTAGTAACATTTTGCTTTGATGACTGCTTTGCACACTCTTGGCATTGTCTTGATGAGCTTCAAGAAGTAGTCAACCGGAATGGTCTTCCAACAATCCAACAATCTTGAAGGAGTTCCCACAGATGCTTAGCACTTGCTGGCCCCTTTTGCCTTCACTCTGCGGTCCAGCTCACCCCAAACCATCTCGATTGGTTTCAGGTCTGGTGACTGTGGAGGCCAGGTCACCCCATTACTCTCCTTCTTGGTCAAATAGCCCTTACACAGCCTAGAGGTGTGTTTGGGGTCATTGTCCTGTTTAAAAATAAATCACGGTCCACCTAAACGCAAACCGGATGGAATAGCATGCCGCTATGCTGTGGTAGCCATGCTGGTTCAGTATGCTTTCAATTTTGAATAAATCCCCAACAGTGTCACCAGCAAAGCACCCTCACACCTCCTCCTCCATGCTTCACGGTGGGAACCAGGCATATAGAGTCCATCCGTTCACATTTTCTGCGTCGCACAAAGACACAGTGATTGGAACCAAAGATTTCAAATTTGGGCTCATCCGACCAAAGCACAGATTTCCACTGGTCTAATGTCCATTCCTTGTGTTCTTTAGCCCAAACAAGTCTCTTCTGCTTGTTGCCTGTCCTTAGCAGTGGTTTCCTAGCAGCTATTTTACCATGAAGGCCTGCTGCACAAAGTCTTCCCTTAACAGATGTTGTAGAGACGTGTCTGCTGCTAGAACTCTTTGTGGCATTGACCTGGTCTCTAATCTGAGCTGCTGTTAACCTGCAATTTCTGAGGCTGGTGATGACTCGGATAAACTTATCCTCAGAAGCAAAGGTGACTCTTGGTCTTCCTTTCCTGGGGCGGTCCTCATGTGAGCCAGTTTCTTTGTAGCACTTGATGGTTTTTGCCACTGCACTTGGGGACACTTTCAAAGTTTTCCCAATTTTTTAGACTGACTGACCTTCATTTCTTAAAGTAATGATGGCCACTCTTTTTCTTTACTTAGCTGCTTTTTTCTTGCCTTAATACAAATTCTAACAGTCTATTCAGTAGGACTCTCAGCTGTGTATCCACCAGACTTCTGCACAACACAACTGATGGTCCCAACCCCATTTATAAGGCAAGAAATCTCACTTATTAAACCTGACAGGGCACACCTGTGAAGTGAACTGAAAACCATTCCCGGTGACTACCTCTTGAAGCTCATCAAGAGAATGCCAAGTGTGTGCAAAGCAGTCATCAAAGCAAAAGGTGGCTACTTTGGCGCAGTGGTTAGCACAGCAGCCTTGCAGCGCCGGAGTCCTGGATTCAAACCCCACCAAGGACAACATCTGCAAAGAGTTTGTATGTTCTTTCTGTGTTTGCGTGGGTTTCCTCCGGGTACTCCGGTTTCCTCCCAGCGCTGCGGAATATGTTAGCGCTATATAAAAATAAAAATAAAAAGATTACTTTGAAGAACCTAGAATATAAGACATAATTTCAGTTGTTTCACACTTTTTTGTTAAGTATATAATTCCACATGTGTTAATTCATAGTTTTGATGCCTTCAGTGTAAATGTACAATTTTCATAGACATGAAAATACAGAAAAATCTTTAAATGAGAAGATGTGTCCAAACTTTTGGTCTGTACTGTGCTTCACCTGTGGGAAGTTATACCATCTCAGCTGCCATAACATCACCCCAGAGGACTCCTTTTAAGCAGCGTCGGTCCCCATTGACCAAATACCACAGGTGGCGTCACGAACAAACTTTATTTCACCATTCCCTTTAAAGACTTTCCCTTTAACATGGGCGCCCAGGGCCACGGACCGGGTAGCCGCCACCGTGACATCCCCCTGTGAGTACCGGACCCGGTACCGAGTACCCCACGGCTCTGGAGGAGTGACTCATGTCCATCATGATATACCATCAGGGAGGCGTCTAATTGGCTTCATAGAAATTCTGCATTAGGACAACAACCAAAACACAGCCAACCATACAGCTAATGTCATTAAGAACCATCTTCAGTGTAAAGAAGAACATGGAATCCTGGAATTAATGATATAGCCCCTGCAGATCACTGATCCCAAGCCTGTCTTGGATTACCTGAAGAGACAGCAAGATTTGTGCCAGTCTATATCCACAGAAGATCTGTGATTAGTTCTCCAAGATATTTGGAACAACCTCCTTCAAAAACCGCATGTAAGTGTATCTATAATTGATGCTATTTTGAAGGCAAAACTGTTATGATCTGGTGATTAGGGAGCGACATGCGTCTAGCTCTGAGCAGGTGGTAACTATACTGACCGCAGTCCCTAAGCTCAACACAACACTAGAAGTAGCCGTGGAATGCTCCTAACTCGGCCTAGGCATCTCGTCACAGCCTAAGAGCTAACTACCCCCAAAGATAGAAGCAGGAAAACTATCTTGCCTCAGAGAAAATCCCCAAAGGATAGATTAGCCCCCCACAAATAATGACCTTGAGAGGAGAAGGAAATGACATACGCAGTATGAAACAAGATTTAGCACAGGAGGCCACTTCTAGCTAAATAGAAATAGTACAGAACAGAACGCTGTGCGGTCAGTAAAAAAAAACTAGAAAAAGTCCACCGCAGAGAAATGCAAAAATCTCCACACCTGACTAAAGGTGTGGAGGGCAAACTCTGCTGCCTAAAGCTTCCAGCTTAACTGAATAGATCCATACTGAAAAGCTGGACAAATGAACAAAAACAAAGAAAGTTCTGAACAACAAGTCCACAACAAGAGAACCGCAAAAGGACAAGCAAGGACTTAGCTTTGATGAACTGGTCAGAGTGTCAGGAAAGTCCTAAGAGCAATGACTCCAGGCAGGAACAATTGACAACTGGCATTGAATGAGGGATGAGGCCAGACTAAAATAGCCGAGCCAGAAAGACGATCAGTGAAAACAGCTGCTGAAGCTAAATCCAAGAAGCAGCCATACCACTAATAACCACAGGAGGGAGCCAAAGAGCAGAACTCACAAAAATGCTACTTACAACCACCGGAGGGAGCCCAAGAGCGGAATTCACAACAGTACCCCCCCTTAAGGAGGTGTCACCGAACCCTCACCAGAGCCCCCAGGCCGATCAGGATGAGCCAAATGAAAAGCACGAACCAAATCGGCGGCATGAACATCGGAGGCAACAACCCAAGAATTATCCTCCTGGCCATAACCCTTCCACTTGACAAGATACTGAAGCTTCCGCCTCGAAAAACGAGAATCCAAAATTTTCTCAACCACATATTCCAACTCCCCCTCAACCAACACCGGGGCAGGAGGATCAACAGATGGAACAACGGGCACCACATATCTCCGCAACAAAGATCTATGGAAAACATTGTGGATGGCAAAAGAGGCTGGAAGGGCCAAACGAAAAGACACAGGATTGATAATCTCAGAAATCTTATAAGGACCAATAAACCGAGGCTTGAACTTAGGGGAAGAAACCTTCATAGGAACATGACGAGAGGACAACCAAACCAAATCCCCCACACGAAGCCGAGGACCAACACACCGACGGCGGTTAGCAAAACGCTGAGCCTTTTCCTGGGACAACGTCAAATTGTCTACCACATGAGTCCAAATCTGCTGTAACCTGTCTATCACAGAATCAACAGCAGGACTATCAGAAGGCTCAACCTGCCCTGAAGAAAAACGAGGATGGAAACCAAAATTACAAAAGAAAGGTGAAACCAAAGTAGCCGAACTGGCCCGATTATTAAGGGCAATCTCGGCCAACGGCAAGAAAGTCACCGAATCATCCTGATCAGCAGACACAAAGCATCTCAAATAGGTTTCCAAGGTCTGATTAGTTCGCTCAGTTTGGCCATTGGTCTGAGGATGGAACGCCGAAGAAAAAGACAAATCAATACCCATCCTAGCACAAAAGGCCCGCCAAAACCTGGAAACAAACTGGGAACCTCTGTCAGACACAATATTCTCCGGAATGCCATGCAAACGAACCACATGCTGAAAAAACAATGGAACCAAATCAGAGGAGGAAGGCAATTTAGGCAAAGGTACCAAATGGACCATTTTAGAGAATCAGTCACAAACCACCCAGATAACAGACATCCTCTGGGACACAGGAAGATCCGAAATAAAATCCATGGAAATATGCGTCCAAGGCCTCTCCGGGATGGGCAAAGGCAAAAACAACCCACTAGCGCGGGAACAGCAAGGCTTGGCTCGGGCGCAAGTCCCACAGGACTGCACAAAAGCACGGACATCACGCGACAAGGAAGGCCACCAAAAGGACCTAGCAACCAAATCTCTGGTACCAAAAATCCCAGGATGACCAGCCAACACTGAACAATGGACCTCAGAAATCACCTTACTCGTCCATCTATCAGGAACAAACAGCTTCCCCACAGGACAGCGGTCAGGCCTATCAGCCTGAAATTCCTGAAGCACCCGCCGCAAATCAGGGGAGATGGCAGAAAGAATCACCCCTTCCTTAAGAATGCCAACCGGCTCAAGGACTCCAGGAGAATCCGGCAAAAAACTCCTAGAGAGGGCATCCGCCTTAACATTCTTAGATCCTGGAAGATATGAGACCACAAAATCAAAACGGGAGAAAAACAGGGACCACCGACCCTGTCTAGGGTTCAGCCACTTGGCCGACTCAAGGTAAATCAAATTCTTATGATCGGTCAAGACCACAATGCGGTGCTTGGCTCCCTCAAGCCAATGTCGCCACTCCTCAAATGCCCACTTCATAGCCAACAACTCCCGATTGCCGACATCATAATTGCGTTCCGCAGGCGAAAACTTTCGGGAAAAGAAGGCACAAGGCTTCATCAAGGAACCATCAGAATTCCTCTGTGACAAAACGACCCCTGCCCCAATCTCAGAAGCGTCAACCTCAACCTGAAAAGGAAGAGAAACATCCGGTTGACGCAACACAGGGGCAGAAGTAAATCGGCATTTAAGCTCCTGAAAGGCCTCAACAGCCTCAGAGGACCAATTAGTCACATCAGCGCCTTTCTTCGTCAAATCGGTCAGGGGTTTAACCACACTAGAGAAGTTGGCAATGAAACGGCGATAAAAATTAGCAAAGCCCAAAAATTTCTGAAGGCTCTTCACAGATGTGGGTTGAATCCAGTCATGAATGGCTTGGACATTAACAGGATCCATTTCTATAGACGAAGGAGAAAAAATAAACCCCAAAAAAGAGACCTTCTGAACTCCAAATAGGCACTTAGACCCCTTCACAAATAGAGCATTATCACGAAGGATCTGGAATACCATCCTGACCTGCTTCACATGAGACTCCCAATCATCGGAAAAAATCAAAATATCATCCAAATACACAATCAGGAATTTGTCAAGATAATTGCGGAAAATATCATGCATGAAAGACTGGAACACAGATGGAGCATTAGAGAGCCCAAATGGCATCACAAGGTATTCAAAATGGCCTTCGGGCGTATTAAATGCAGTCTTCCATTCGTCACCCTGTTTAATACGAACAAGATTATATGCCCCTCGAAGGTCAATCTTGGTAAACCAACTAGCCCCCTTAATCCTAGCAAACAAATCAGAGAGCAAAGGTAAAGGATATTGGAATTTGACCGTGATCTTATTAAGAAGGCGATAATCAATACAGGGTCTTAAGGAGCCATCCTTCTTGGCAACAAAAAAGAATCCCGCTCCCAATGGTGACGGAGACGGCCAAATATGCCCCTTCTCTAAAGACTCCTTAACATAGCTCCGCATGGCGGCATGCTCTGGCACAGACTGGTTGAAAAGTCGGCCCTTAGGGAACGTACAGCCATGAATCAAGTCAATAGCACAATCACAGTCCCTGTGTGGTGGAAGGGAACTGGACTTGGGCTCATCGAATACATCCTGGAAATCTAACAAAAATTCAGGAACATCAGAAGAGGGGGAAGAGGAAATTGACATCAAAGGAACGTCACTATGTACCCTTTGACAACCCCAACTAGTCACAGACATTGATTTCCAATCCAGCACTGGATTGTGTACTTGTAACCATGGAAAACCCAGTACAACAACATCATGTAAATTATGCAACACCAGAAAACGGCAATCTTCCTGATGTGCAGGAGCCGTGTACATAGTCATCTGCGTCCAGTACTGAGGTTTATTCTTGGCCAATGGTGTAGCATCAATACCCCTCAAGGGTATGGGACTCTGCAAAGGCTGCAAAGAAAAACCACAGCGCCTAGCGAATTCTAAGTCCATTAAGTTCAGAGCAGCGCCTGAATCCACAAATGCCATGACAGAAAAAGATGACAATGAGCAAATCAGGGTCACAGACAGGAGAAACTTAGGCTGCACAGTACTAATGGTAACAGATCTAGCGACCCTCTGAATACGCTTAGGGCAATCAGAAATAGTATGAACAGAATCACCACAGTAAAAACACAGCACACTCTGACGTCTGTATCCCCTCTGTTCCGCTCTAGTCAAAATCCTATCACATTGCATGGGCTCAGGACTTTGCTTAGAGGACACTGCCATATGGTGCACCACTTTACGTTCGCGCAGGCGCCGATCAATCTGAATGGCCAGAGACATAGATTCGCTCAAACCAACAGGCGTGGGAAACCCCACCATAACATCTTTAAGGGCTTCAGAAAGACCCTTTCTGAAAATTGCTGCCAGAGCATCCTCATTCCATTTAGTGAGCACAGACCATTTTCTAAATTTCTGGCAGTATAATTCTGCCGCTTCCTGACCCTGACACAGGGCCAACAGTGTTTTCTCAGCATGCTCTACAGAGTTAGGTTCGTCATACAATAATCCGAGCGATTGAAAAAATGCATCTACATTAAGCAATGCCGGATTCCCTGACTCAAGTGAGAATGCCCAGTCCTGAGGGTCGCCACGCAGTAGAGAAATAACTATCTTTACTTGCTGAACGGGGTCACCAGAGGAACGGGGTTTCAGAGCAAAAAACAATTTGCAGTTATTTTTAAAGTTCAAAAACTTAGATCTATCCCCGTAAAACAAATCCGGAGTAGGAATTCTAGGCTCTAAGGCCGGAGTCTGAACCACATAATCTTGAATATTCTGTACTCTTGCAGCAAGCTGATCCACACGAGAAAACAAACCCTGAACATCCATGCCTGCATCCAAATCCCGAATCACCCAGAGATCAAGAGGAAGGAAAAAGACAAAACAAACTAAAGAAAAAAAAAATGTCTCAGAACTCTTTTTCTCTTCCTTCTTTTGAGAGGCATTCAGCTCATTTTTGGCCAGTTGTACTGTTATGATCTGGTGATTAGGGAGTGACATGCGTCTAGCTCTGAGCAGGTGGCAACTATACTGACCGCAGTCCCTAAGCTCAACACAACACTAGAAGTAGCCGTGGAATGCTCCTAACTCGGCCTAGGCATCTCGTCACAGCCTAAGAGCTAACTACCCCTAAAGATAGAAGCAGGAAAACTATCTTGCCTCAGAGAAAATCCCCAAAGGATAGATTAGCCCCCCACAAATAATGACCGTGAGAGGAGAAGGAAATGACATACGCAGTATGAAACAAGATTTAGCACAGGAGGCCACTTCTAGCTAAATAGAAATAGTACAGAACAGAACGCTGTGCGGTCAGTAAAAAAAAACTAGAAAAAGTCCACCGCAGAGAAATGCAAAAATCTCCACACCTGACTAAAGGTGTGGAGGGCAAACTCTGCTGCCTAGAGCTTCCAGCTTAACTGAATAGATCCATACTGAAAAGCTGGACAAATGAACAAAAACAAAGAAAGTGCTGAACAACAAGTCCACAACAAGAGAACCGCAAAAGGACAAGCAAGGACTTAGCTTTGATGAACTGGTCAGAGTGTCAGGAAAGTCCTAAGAGCAATGACTCCAGGCAGGAACAATTGACAACTGGCATTGAATGAGGGATAAGGCCAGACTAATATAGCCGAGCCAGAAAGACGATCAGTGAAAACAGCTGCTGAAGCTAAATCCAAGAAGCAGCCATACCACTAATAACCACAGGAGGGAGCCAAAGAGCAGAACTCACAAAAATGCTACTTACAACCACCGGAGGGAGCCCAAGAGCGGAATTCACAACACAAAATGTGGTTACACCAAATATTGATTTGATTTAGATTTCTCTTTTTTCATTCACTTTAATAATCTTAATATATACTTATCTTGTAATGTCTTCACATCCTGTTCCGTCCAGATGTGTCCGGATCCCAGAATTCCAAGCGGCAGAAGTTCACCGTCCACCATATTGGGACACCCAAGTGATGGGTGTCTCAATTTGGAAACTGCTGGTGGTATCAGCCTCTTGCGTGGAACCACCAGCGGAACACCGTCGCACCACACACAAACACACACAGTGTATACGCCGTATGCAGCCTTTTGCACGGTACTACAAGTGGAACACTGTCACAAGTACGCCGCCGCCGGGATAAGCAGAATGATTCACTGACCGCAGCCATCATTGTACAGGAGGAGTGCATGGACAGTTTTAATGTGACCGCCGCTATCTGTCTGCACAAAGATGGCGGCGGTCTGATTTACTGCGCCTGGGCAAATTCCGTGCAGGCGCAGTGAATCATTCGGCTGATTCCAATGGCAGATGCACGGCGTGTCTACCAGCAGAGAAAGCCGGTCACATTAAAGGGGTTTTCCCACAAATGAAAGTTCATTTGAAAAATTGTCTTTGTCTCACCATGTACGGAGCATACCACATCTCTTGGGCAGGGGAGGAAGCAAAAGACAATGCTGACAGCAGGGGATCACAGAAGATTCATTTTGTCAGGTAAAATATTTCACTGACTGTTTTTAAACAATATTTTACCTCACAAAATGTATCCTCTGTGATCTCCTGCTGTAATGTCAGTATTGTCTTTTGCTTTCTCCCCTGTCCAGGAGATGTGGTATGTTCTGTACACGGTTAGACACAGACAATTTTTAAAATGAACTTTTGTTTGTGGGAAAACCCCTTTAACCCCTTTACCCCCAAGGGTGGTTTGCACGTTATGGACCGGGCCAATTTTTACAATTCTGACCACTGTCCCTTTATGAGGTTATAACTCTGGAACGCTTCAACGGATCCCGGTGATTCTGACATTGTTTTCTCGTGACATATTGTACTTCATGATAGTGGTAAAATTTCTTTGATATTACCTGTGTTTATTTGTGAAAAAAATGGAAATTTGGCAAAAATTTTGAAAATTTCGCAATTTTCCAACTTTGAATTTTTATGCAATTAAATCACAGAGATATGTCACACAAAATACTTAATAAGTAACATTTCCCACATGTCTACTTTACATCAGCACAATTTTGGAACCAAAATTTTTTTTTGTTAGGGAGTTATAAGGGTTAAAAGTTGACCAGCAATTTCTCATTTTTACAACACCATTTTATTTTAGGGACCACATCTCATTTGAAGTCATTTTGAGGGGTCTATATGATAGAAAATACCCAAGTGTGACACCATTCTAAAAACTGCACCCCTCAAGGTTCTCAAAACCACATTCAAGAAGTTTATTAACCCTTCAGGTGCTTCACAGGAATTTTTGGAATGTTTAAATAAAAATTAACATTTAACTTTTTTTCACAAAATATTTACTTCAGCTCCAATTTGTTTTATTTTACCAAGGGTTACAGGAGAAAATGGACCCCAAACGTTGTTGTACAATTTGTCCTGAGTACGCTGATACCCCATATGTGGGGGTTAACCACTGTTTGGGCGCATGACAGAGCTTGGAAGCGAAGGAGCGCCGTTTGACCTTTCAATGCAAAATTGACAGGAATTGAGATGGGACGCCATGTTGCGTTTGGAGAGCCACTGATGTGCCTAAACATTGAAACCCCCCACAAGTGACACCATTTTGGAAAGTAGACCCCCTAAGGAACTTATCTAGAGGTGTGGTGAGCACTTTGACCCACCAAGTGCTTCACAGAAGTTTATAATGCAGAACCGTAAAAATAAAAAATCATTTTTTTTTCACAAAAATTATCTTTTCGCCCCCAATTTTTTGTTTTCCCAATGGTAAGAGAAGAAATTGGACCACAAAAGTTGTGGCACAATTTGTCCTGAGTACTCTGATACCCCATATGTGGGGGTAAACCATTGTTTGGGCGCATGGGAGAGCTCGGAAGGGAAGGAGCGCCGTTTGACCTTCCAATGCAAAATTTACAGGAATTGAGATGGGACGCCATGTTGCGTTTGGAGAGCCACTGATGTACCTAAACATTGAAACCCCCCACAAGTGACACCATTTTGAAAAGTAGACCCCCTAAGGAACTTATCTAGATGTGTGGTGAGCACTTTGACCCAATAAGAGCTTCACAGAAGTTTATAATGCAGAGCCGTAAAAATAAAACAAAAATTTTTTCCCACAAAAATAATTTTTTAGCCCCCAGTTTTGTATTTTCCTGAGGGTAACAGGAGAAATTGGACCCCAAAAGTTGTTGTGCAATTTGTCCTGAGTGCGCTGATACCCTATATGTGGGGGAGAACCAGCGTTTGGGCGCATGGGAGGGCTCGGAAGGGAAGGAGCGCCATTTGGAATGCAGACTTAGATGGAATGGTCTGCAGGCGTCACATTGTGTTTGCAGAGCCCCTAATGTACCTAAACAGTAGAAACCCCCCACAAGTAACCCCATATTGGAAACTAGACCCCCCAAGGAACTTATCTAGATGTGTTGTGAGAACTTTGAGCCCCCAAGTATTTCACTACAGTTTATAACGCAGAGCCGTGAAAATAAAAAAAAAAATTTCCCCTCAAAATTATTTTTTAGCCCCCAGTTTTGTATTTTCTCGAGGGTAAAAGGAGAAATTGGACCCCAAAAGTTGTTGTCCAATTTGTCCTGAGTGCGTTGATACCCCATATGTGGGGGGGAACCAGCGTTTGGGCGCATGGGAGGGCTCGGAAGGGAAGGAGCGCCATTTGGAATGCAGACTTAGATGGAATGGTCTGCAGGCGTCACATTGCGTTTGCAGAGCCCCTAATATACCTAAACAGTAGAAACCCCCACAAGTGATCCCATATTGGAAACTAGACCCCCCCACGAACTTATCTAGATGTGTTGTGAGAACTTTGAGCCCCCAAGTGTTTCACTGCAGTTTATAACGCAGAGCCGTGAAAATAAAAAATCTCTTTTTTTCCCACAAAAATTATTTTTTAGCCCCCAGTTTTGTATTTTCCCAAGGGTAACAGGAGAAATTGGACCCCAAAAGTTGTTGCCCAATTTGTCCTGAGTACGCTGATACCCCATATGTTGGGGTAAACTCCTGTTTGGGCACACGGGAGAGCTCGGAAGGGAAGGCGCACTGTTTTACTTTTTCAATGCAGAATTGGATGGAATTGAGATCGGTCGCCATGTCGCGTTTGGAGATCCCCCTGATGTGCCTAAACAGTGGAAACCCCCCAATTATAACTGAAACCCTAATCCAAACACACCCCTAACCCTAATCCCAATAGTAACCCTAACCACACCTCTAACCCAGACACACCCCTAACCCTAATCCCAACCCCATTCCCAACTGTAAATGTAATCTAAACCCTAACCCTAACTTTAGCCCCAACCCTAACTGTAGCCCCAACCCCAACCCTAGCCCTAACCCTAGCCCTAACCCTAACCCTAGCCCTAACCCTAACCTTAGCCCTAACCCTAACCCTAGCCCTAACCCTAGCCCTAACCCTAGCCCTAACCGTAGCCCTAATCCTAGCCCTAACCCTAGCCCTAATGCTAACCCTAGCCCTAACCCTAGCCCTAACCCTAGCCCTAACCCTAGCCCTAACCCTAACCCTAGCCCTAGCCCTAACCCTAGCCCTAACCCTAGCCCTAACCCTAGCCCTAGCCCTAACCCTAGCCCTAGCCCTAACCCTAGCCCTAACCCTAGCCCTAACCCTAATGGGAAAATGGAAATAAATACATTTTTTTCATTTACTTTTATAGCGGGTTTTGTAGCGGATTTTTATGATTGGCAGCCGTCACACACTGAAAGACGCTTTTTATTGCAAAAAATATTTTTTGCGTTACCACATTTTGAGAGCTATAATTTTTCTATATTTGAGTCCACAGAGTCATGTGAGGTCTTGTTTTTTGTGGGACGAGTTGACATTTTTATTGGTAACATTTTCGGGCACGTGACATATTTTGATCGCTTTTTATTCCGATTTTTGTGAGGCAGAATGACCAAAAACCAGCTATTCATGAATTTCTTTTGGGGGAGGCGTTTATACCGTTCCGCGTTTGGTAAAATTGATAAAGCAGTTTTATTCTTCAGGTCAGTACGATTACAGCGACACCTCATTTATATCATTTTTTTTATGTTTTGGCGCTTTTATACGATAAAAACTATTTTATAGAAAAAATTAATTATTTTTGCATCGCTTTATTCTGAGGACTATAACTTTTTTATTTTTTTGCTGATGTTGCTGTATGGCGGCTCATTTTTTGCGGGACAAGATGACGCTTTCAGTGGTACCATGGTTATTTATATCCGTCTTTTTGATCGCGTGTTATTCCACTTTTTGTTTGGCGGTATGATAATAAAGCGTTGTTTTTTGCCTCGTTTTTTTTTTTTTTTTCTTACGGTGTTTACTGAAGGGGTTAACTAGTGGGCCAGTTTTATAGGTCCGGTCGTTACGGACGCGGCGATACTAAATATGTGTACTTTTATTGTTTTGTTTTTTTTATTTAGATAAAGAAATGTATTTATGGGAATAATATTCTTTTTTTTTTTTTCATTATTTAGGATTTTTTTTTTTTTTTTTATTACACACTTGGAAATTTTTTTTTTTAACTTTTTTACTTTGTCCCAGGGGGGGACAATACAGATCGGTGATCTGCCAGTTTGCACAGCACTCTGACAGATCACCGATCTGTCTGAGAGCAGTGCAGCGTTACCAAGTGCCTGCTCTGAGCAGGCACTTGGTAAGCCACCTCCCTCCCTGCAGGACCCGGATCCGCGGCCATCTTGGATCCGGGACTTACTGCAGGGAGGGAGGTAGGAGACCCCCGGAGCAACGCGATCACATCGCGTTGCTCCGGGGGTCTCAGGGAAGCCCGCAGGGAGCCCCGTCCCTGCGCGATGCTTCCCTGCACCGCCGGCACATCGCGATCATCTTTGATCGCGGTGTGCCGGGGGTTAATGTGCCGGGGGCGGTCCGTGACCGCTCCTGGCACATAGTGCCGGATGTCAGCTGCGATAAGTAGCTGACACCCGGCCGCGATCGGCGGCGCTCCCCCCGTGAGCGCGGCCGATCGCGCTGGACGTAATATTCCGTCCTTGGGAATTAAGGCCCACCCCACATGGACGGAATATTACGTCCAATGGCAGAAAGGGGTTAAAAAGCAAATATCAACGCCAACATGGCTCATCCTAAAAAGTACGCCAATGTCAATGAAAGGAAAGCAGCAAAGGCACAACATCGAAGACAACAACGAGCAAATAAGACTCTTGAAGAGCAACAACATCGCTGGGACAAAAATGAGGCATATAGCACATGGGGTACACAGGTCAAAGAAGAGAGTACAGACTGAAGAAGTCTGCACATGGGGAAAGAGAGAGTGGATAGGTAGGTGAGCAGATGGGGGAGACAAAGCCTGCCCCCATCGCGACATTACCGCCCTCCCGATGCGACAGCATCGGCCTCCATCTAGTTGATATAAATAAACTACTAACACTTCTATTTGTAAAGGAATACCTTCCTAAAACTTCTGCACAGTACTGTATGGAAGCTAGCTTCATACATAGACCACCTTACCGAGCCTGAACATCTGAAGAGGCCATACAGATCCATACTAATGAGGTTCGCACATGTGTGCACTTCTAAGCAACTTCTGTGCAGGAGACTATGATGTGTGCATGAGGCCTTGGGATGCATTCACAATAGCAGCTGTCTGAGAAAGGCCCATACAGTTTTTCTTTTCTGTTCTTCAGATTAATGTTTGAAGAACAGAAAAGAAAAACTGTATGGGCCTTGAAAGGAGTAATAATTACAGTAACAATTTGTGCAATCCAATGCTGCCTTGATCGGGGACAAAACTTAAAGCTTGTAAACCCCAAAGCAATGTCTATAGGCTAATCCACCGTGTCCCATTTTAACACTGGTGCTTCCTTTGGTAGAGGAGCCTTCAGGTCTTCTCAGTCACTTCTCAATCACTTGGGCCCAGGTGTGACTACTACTGCTTCATCCCCATTGCTACAGGCCCGTCTGTGCTGATATAACAAGCTAGAGAACTCTTGGCACAAAATTACAAACAGTGCAAAAAATAATCATGGATCTCTAAAGAAAAGCTTGAAATGAGATTGCACTTCATCAGGATATGAAAGGCTTATTTTGGTTTAATCTGTTATTAGTGTATTTCCTCCTCTCTAAGGTCTCTAAGTGATCTTTCTTTACTCATTTATCCTAAACATAGAGTTGAACATCCTTAAAGGGGTATTCTTAAGTTGGGAAGCTATCCCCTATACATAGGGTGGGGAATGACTAGTCGGTGGGGGTCCAACCACCAGGACCCCCACCGATACCAAGCCCCTTGTGAATGGTACCACTGGAGATTGCTGAGTGCTGAACTCATCTGGTCTACGGCACTCCCATAAAAAATGAATAGAGCGGCAGTTTGTATAATTGATCCATTCACACGAGGCTCTTCAAGGCCTCAGGTCTTGGGATCAGTGGGGGTCCTATCGGTCAGACCCCCAACGATTGGGAGGTTATGCCCTATAACATGGAAAAGGGATAACTTCCAAACTTGAAAATAACCCGTAAAGCACCCATACACATTACATTTAATTTCTGAAAGTAAATATGGGAAAATGGATGGAACCCTAAAATGTATGTTCACACATGCAAAAAGTCTCACAAGCAAAATTGGAGAGCTTGAGGCCTTGAAACACCCTGATGTAGTTGGAGTTGCTGACAGATGGCTGGACACATTAGAGAACAAGCATCATAGAGCAGACACTGCTATTTTACCAAACCCTAATAGTGTACCACCATTATTACTACTGCATATATATATATAATATGTATATGGGGCGCCCCCAGACACAGGGCCACGCGTTTCGGTACCGGGCCTCTCTGGTTCGGTTCTGAGGCTGTCACGGTGGCTAGACCCGGTCCGTGACCCTGCTAAGGGGCGTCCAATGAAAGTAGTATTTCAGTCTGTCAGGGGTTTGTGACGCCACCTGTGGTGTTCGGTCAGGGTGACCGACGCTGCTATGGGGTCCACTGGGGTGATGTAATGGCAGCTGGATGGTATACCTTCCCACAGGTGAAGTATGTCCCCAGGGCTTCCCAGTAAGGTGGATGGTGATGGTGTGAGGTACAGTCAATAATGAGGGCACAAGGTTGCAGTCTCTTTACCTCTTTACTGAAGTCTTCAAGATCCTCTATCCAGAGTACGTTTAACAGGGCTTTCAGAGACCGGCCGGTCCGATGGGCACATCCAGAGTTTCCTTCACAGATGGAAATCGTTGCCTACCACTAGCGCCTGTGTGTTGTAGTCCTATCCTGCTGAGCATTCGAAATAGTCCTCACAACTGCTGTTCTCGTTCGTTCATTCTCTACAGCTCTCTCTCGTTCTTTGGTTCCAGATGTTACTAGTTTCTAACGTCCCCCAGGTATGTTATGGCTAGGACGCCACCCGTATGACGGGAAGGCTTGAAGGTCTTCCGGGACCCTAGAGACGCCCCTCTCCCAATGTTGCCCCCTATGTCTTCGTAGGTGTAGAAGGTAGACAGCCAACCTATGACTGACTGTCCAGCGGAGTTTGAAGTAAGGCCTGAAGTCAGTTACTCCTACGGTGTTCCGGCCACCGACTACGTGCCTCAGTAAGATGTTGCCTCTCTCTCTCACGGCACGACTCTTACTGGCTCTCCTTTGTGCTTGATCTCGTTTACACGGTTCCACAATATCCTTCCCTTCGTGTCTCTTTCTTAGGATACCGCCGCAGGGTGTGCAGGTGCGGTTCCGTCACGTTCTGTTCTGTTCGCTAGGCACCTGCCAGGTTCCCACACCTGACAGGGACCCCCCTGTGCCTTCTCCCTGCAACACCCCCTGCCACGGGATGTTGCCTGGTTCCAACCCAGTCAGCTTCTGACTAACTTCCTCCCCAGCCCCTAGTTTTACCAGTGTGAGGAGTGACCCAATAAATAAAGCCTTTTTATCCCCCTAGTGGCCGGAGTGTGAAGTGTAATGTGTTCTGGTGATACCTGGTCAGGAGAACTCCTTAGTGCCATCAGACGTACCGCTGCTCCCCTTAGCGGCAGAGCGCCATACTGCAACGACCAGGTCTGGGACTGGGAAGAAGAACAACAATATAATACAGCAAAAGACATACAAATTTTTGGAATGCTTAGTAAATAGAGAAGGTGCTTCCCTTTATGGGAGGTAAGAACACTTGAACGTTACAAACAAAAACAAGATTAAATATTTTTAAATAACATTTTTGACTATAAATAACTCTCAGTACCCAGCCGGGTATTCTACTAAATGCAAACTCTGAACAATAAGTTAACTTTTCCTTTAAGGGCGTATACTCTGAACCCACTAAAGGCCTACCATAAAATACTAAATAACTCAACTCCTCTCTCCGTTCCAACTTCACCAATGCAGGACCGCCTAGCTCCTTGGCTGAGCCTACTGCCATTGTGCAGACCATCTTTCTACATCTCTCAGGAGGACTCTCTCTCTAACCCCAGAAGCATCATCTTCGCAAAGTCTTCTCCCGCTTGTAAAACCAGTAGGGAGCACCTTTAAGAAGGTGCAAACTATATACAAAAACAGTTTTGAATCATTCACCGTCCACGATCCGGCAGTCTTTTAACAGTGATAACTTGTGCAAACGAAGAAAAGAAATAGAAAACATTAGGGATCCCGGGTAAACAAAGGGATCCCTAGGAGTTAACCCTGGACGGGTTTAAAGTAGCAGCAACAGCAGGAAACAGTTAACTATGTACATTTCGGTTCTCCGAGGTTTATTTCTTCTCCGGTGGCCTCTGCCATGGCCTAACCGGGCAGGCGGACCTCGGGGGTCTGGGAACCCTCAAATTACGGCCTATTTATGGCAGTGCAGAAGTCCAGTGGGCGGTTTGAGGAACAGCAGCAGCGGCTGCTGCTGCTTCAGCCAGTTCTTCCTCCAAGGACTTGGCAGCAACCAGGACGGAGGTACAGCACTGGATATCCCAAGCCCACCAACCGTGGCCCTTCTGGTATCTGCGGTAGCTTACCGCATCTCCCGGTAGCAGGACGGGACCCTTACTGTCGCCCCGCAGGCCAGCCTCCACCACCTCCCGGGTGATATGAACCCTTGTGGTCAATCCGATTTCCTGGACAAAGCCTCTTCCTCCCTGGGGCTGGTAAACGATCACCACTCCCCATTTTGGCAACGACCCATCCAGCAGCTCACCGCGGGCCTCTCGTTCCACATCCCTGGCATGCTTGGCTATGAGGTGCTTCCTTTAATCCCCCCAGGGGAAGGAGCCCATGTCCCACTCTCGTGTGTCTGGGTTGAATGATGTGGACTCCGGAACTCCACCAACCGCGCCCGTGGTCGGGTCATGCGTCGGCGGAACACCGACCCCCGATCGGCCAGGGCACGGTGGGGGCTCTGGCAGCGTCACGCCATTCCTCAGGGGCGGTCACCTGGTCTGGTGCAGGCAGCGGGGGCTCCGCGGACAGCTCCCAGGCCTCGATCTTCTCCAGCGGCGGCATGCCGGTATAATCCTCCGGTGATGGGGATCTAGACTGGGACATCTTTCTCCGCAAGCCTCCCCGGCTTTCCAGCTCCACTCCGTCGGAGTCATAGTTTCGTTTCTTCGGTCTCCGCCCGCCATAGAAGATGAGAAGGCGGACCTCAGCCGCTGACGGACCCGCCCTCAGGATACAGCAATACTTAGACTGGGCGGCCATTATCTTTCGCGCTCTCCAGCTTACTCACGCCCACTTCCATGCCCTTCTTCTTCTCCTGCGCTCCTCGTGGCGCTACAATGGCGGCGGTTTTGGCGGGAATCTCGCGGCAATTGCAGTACACAGTCTTTACAATAAATCACAGTCCAACACGTTTCAATCACGGTTCCAAGGCACACATGACCCAATTCTTCAGGCTTAAGTACGATCCTGTTCATGACGCCAAGTTGGGGCGCCCCTAGACACAGGGCTACGCGTTTCGGTACCGGGCCTCTTTGGTTCGGTTCTGAGGCTGTCACGGTGGCTAGACCCGGTCCGCGACCCTGCTAAGGGGCGTCCAATGAGAGTAGTATTGCAGTCTGTCAGGGGTTCGTGACGCCACCTGTGGTGTTCGGTCAGGGTGACCGACGCTGCTATGGGGTCCACTGGGGTGATGGAATGGCAGCTGGATGGTATACCTTCCCACAGGTGAAGTATGTCCCCAGGGCTTCCCAGTAAGGTGGATGGTGATGGTGTGAGGTACAGTCAATAATGAGGACACAAGGTTGCAGTCTCTTTACCTCTTTACTGAAGGCTTCAAGATCCTCTATCCAGAGTACGTTTAACAGGGCTTTCAGAGACCGGCCGGTCCGATGGGCACATCCAGAGTTTCCTTCACAGATGGAAATCGTTGCCTACCACTAGCGCCTGTGTGTTGTAGTCCTATCCTGCTGAGCATTCGGAATAGTCCTCACAACTGCTGTTCTCGTTCGTTCGTTCTCTACAGCTCTCTCTCGTTCTTTGGTTCCAAATGTTACTAGTTTCTAACGTCCCCCAGGTATGTTATGGCTAGGACGCCAACCGTATGATGGGAAGGCTTGGAGGTCTTCCGGGACCCTAGAGACGCCCCTCTCCCAATGTTGCCCCCTATGTCTTCGTAGGTGTAGAAGGTAGACAGCCAACCTATGACTGACTGTCCAGCGGAGTTTGAAGTAAGGCCTGAAGTCAGTTACTCCTACGGTATTCCGGCCACCGACTATGCACCTCAGTAAGATGTTGCCTTTCTCTCTCTCGGCACGACTCTTACTGGCTCTCCTTTGTGCTTGATCTCGTTTACACGGTTCCACAATATCCTTCCCTTCGTGTCTCTTTCTTAGGATACCGCCGCAGGGTGTGCAGGTGCGGTTCCGTCACGTTCTGTTCTATTCGCTAGGCACCTGCCAGGTTCCCACACCTGACAGGGACCCCCCTGTGCCTTCTCCCTGCAACACCCCCTGCCACGGGATGTTGCCTGGTTCCAACCCAGTCAGCTTCTGACTAACTTCCTCCCCAGCCCCTAGTTTTACCAGTGTGAGGAGTGGCCCAATAAATAAAGCCTTTTTCTCCCCCTAGTGGCCGGAGTGTGAAGTGTAATGTGTTCTGGTGATACCTGGTCAGGAGAACTCCTTAGTGCCATCAGACGTACCGCTGCTCCCCTTAGCGGCAGAGCGCCATACTGCAACGACCAGGTCTCTGGGGCGCTGCATATAATAGTACTGATGCCTCGGTACCGGGCCTGTGGCTCCGGCAGCGATCAATACGTCATAATTATTACACTTGTAATATGCTCATAAGACCCTTCTGTCATATAAGAGGGCACCAATATAAATGACGCATGGTAGTTGGGGCATTGTTACTTTTCAATGGGGCCCAGTAGCTTCAAGTTTTGCCTGGATATATGCCAAATTTTTCCATAAATTACAATGTTGTTCCTATGAAAGCCGCTGTGTAACCTGCCTCGCTCAGGTGACCTCATATTACATTCCTTTCTGATTAAATCTCTGTTAGTCGATATGGTAATTATTCATGTTTCCTGAGCGCAGGCCAGAACATTGAAGCAATACATCACCCGCACACAGGGGAAGCCGAGCTCCGCAGTATGGTCTGTGCCAGCGCTGTGTGCTAGGAAAGCATAAAGCGGGTGCTGCGCACTGTATCATATGGCTGGAGACATCCTGCCCCCAGTCATCCCCCATGCTTTATATCCTCTGATTACATGCAGACACAGCATACAGTTAGACTAACTAACAGCTGTTCAGAGGACAAGGCAGATTCACTGTTCACTGAATGTGCATAAAATGCATGGATGAAGCTGATTAGGCTAAGGCCTGTCCCCGGCGACTTCTCCATGCCCCTCTACCCATGGTGTCTTAAAAAAAGCCCAGCCTACTCTGATTTTAGAAACACATTCACATATTCAGTATTTGGTGAGGTTTTTTTACCTCAGAATTAGTAAGCCAAAACCAGGAGCAGGTGATAAACACAGAAGTGGTGCCGTGTTTCTACTAAACTTTTCCTCTGGTTGTCCTACTCCTGGTTTTGGCTTATAAATACTAAGGTAAAAAACTCACCAAATACTCAACGTGTGACCATAGGCTAGTAGATATTTCCACATCATAAAATTGCTTCTTTCAGTATTTAAAAAATGTGTCTGGGTGTACCCCCAGTAAGTTAGGTTTAATCAAGGAATAGATTGACGATATTAACGGGGTGTATATGTAAGGTGCATAAGGCGGTATTCATGGCTCATGGGTGAGGGGCTATTGTGCTCCCACAACCTGTCACCTCACAAGTAAATAATGTCCAGTCTCCCTTAGTGGGTGGTGTATGTTATAACACTCACAGTTTGGCTGGAAGCCTTCACTGACTCTTCAATGCCGGATCCAGGAATAATCGCACATTGAATAGGAGACACTTCATCCTTTTCAAACAAATAAACTTTACTGAACAGCCCAAACTCCATTGTTGTCACAGCGCGATGTTACATTTACGTCTTATTCAGCCTGAGTTATCCCTTTCTGGACTGGCACCCCTGTCCCCTGATATACTCTGTCCGGCTCAGCAGCTTTCATAGGTTCCAACCCGCCTTTCTGTAACGGTTCCCCATCCAGCTTTCCCTTCTGGAAAGTGGTAAAGGTATGCTCCACTGTATCTAATTCAGGCCGTAGGGCCAGGATTTCCAGGGAAGGTCCGCTAAAGTTAATGGTGGCCATCCGCATGCTGCACAAAGATCGTACTCTGTTGTGTTTTTCAGCCCTACGGCCTTGGACTAGACTTACCAAACTTTCTATCTAATCTTCTCACCTACATCTCTATCTGACTAAAACCAGAAGTGCTTCCTCTTTTAGCTACCTCTTCCCCTCACATACTGGGGCTGTTCCTAAATACTTTAACTTTTCTTATGCTATTCTTATCTATTTCCTGATTCTACTGTGCCCTCCACTGCACTTTTCCCATTTCTATCTATATTTATTGCTTTTATCCTAGTCCTATACTTATGTCCTAACTTCCCATTCATATATGTTGCCTATACTTAATACATTAACACATTATCAAAGTACATTTGAGTCATCCACAACAGCAGTATATAAAACATTCTATAAAATTATTCTTATTACAACACTCACATTAGTGCCGGTGATATTCTATGCACATAAACTCCATTTACAATTCACAACCAGTTTTACAGAGAGGAGAAAGAACATGTTTGTCCCTCTCTTACATTTATTGGCACTGAAAGAATGGTAGCAGAGTGGCTCAGGGGTTAATGCTGTTGCTTTGCAGTCATGGGTTCAAATCCCACTAGGGACAACATCTGCAAGGAGTTTGTATGTTCTTCCCATGTTTACGTTGGGTTATTCAGTTTCCTCCCACACTCTAAAGACATATTGTAGGGAATGTAGATTGTGAGCACCAATGGGGACAGTGATGAGAACTTCTGTAAACTTCTTACTTTGTAATGATCCAAAGGTTCAGTCACGTAGGTTAGCCATGATGGAGAACCTGATTTGTACATACTGTAGATAATGAAAAAGAAAAAATAATCTCCAGCATGGATCTTCTAAAAAGTCAATTTATTGAAAACACTTTAAAATGCAAACATTTGCAAAAAAGAGATGGGGGTCCCAGGTGGTCAACGCCGACGCGTTTCGACCATCAGGTCTTAGTCATGGCATGACTAAGACCTGATGGTCGAAACGCGTCGGCGTTGACCACCTGGGACCCCCATCTCTTTTTTGCAAATGTTTGCATTTTAAAGTGTTTTCAATAAATTGACTTTTTAGAAGATCCATGCTGGAGATTATTTTTTCTTTTTCATTGCTGGCTCTGGACTACGCCCTTGACCAAGGCGGCTCCGTGCATGGACATCATTGCACTGTTGAGGGATTGGTGAGCTGACTTATTTTCTTCCCATTTTTTCCTTTTTCCCTATTTTTGTACTGTAGATAATGAGAGGGGTGAAGGTGGTATTTTGGTAAACATTTTGCACTTGTAAGCCATCTGGGCTTGGTTGGGTGGAGAAGATGGGCGATATTATTTAGGCCAGACATTAAATAAAGTTTATTCTCCATCCCATGGGGAAATTCAGGGTTGTATCACAGGGAAAGATATATTACGATTCTAAAAGAGAGGCCAAACTCTTTCCTCACTGTTTTCGAGGTAGAGATAGTGTCCCTAAATATTACTGAGCATTTGAGCGCGGGAGGTAGGGAGGTAATGCGAGAGGGGAAGAGTGTTGTTAAACTAAAGGGGTACTCAAAATCTGACTAGTGTAAAATTAGACTGGGTGGGTCTTTTATTAATCTAGTCTATGTTATATCATGTAAGAAAAGTTTATAGTTTCTAACAATAAGAAGATTAATTCCTCCATCACCATTAGAGGTCATGAGCTTATTTCAACTGATCCTGGGGCGTTTTCCTCTCCATAAGAAATGACTGAAAAGCTTTATTGAGCATGCTGACGTCAGTTTTTTAAGTAGCAGCGGGAAGGTTGGTGACTCGTACATTAGTTTGGTGATACTTACATAATTTTGGACAATTTTGATTTCTAAATAAGTTATAAACGATGTCGCGATAGCTAAACCCAAGAGAGACATACAGTGGGGCAAAAAAGTATTTAGTCAGTCAGCAATAGTGCAAGTTCCACCACTTAAAAAGATGAGAGGCGTCTGTAATTTACATCATAGGTAGACCTCAACTGTGGGAGACAAACTGAGAAAAAAAAATCCAGAAAATCACATTGTCTGTTTTTTTAACATTTTATTTGCATATTATGGTGGAAAATAAGTATTTGGTCAGAAACAAAATTTCATCTCAATACTTTGTAATATATCCTTTATTGGCAATGACAGAGGTCAAACGTTTTCTGTAAGTCTTCACAAGGTTGCCACACACTGTTGTTGGTATGTTGGCCCATTCCTCCATGCAGATCTCCTCTAGAGCAGTGATGTTTTTGGCTTTTCGCTTGGCAACATGGACTTTCAACTCCCTCCAAAGGTTTTCTATAGGGTTGAGATCTGGAGACTGGCTAGGCCACTCCAGGACCTTGAAATGCTTCTTACGAAACCACTCCTTCATTGCCCTGGCGGTGTGCTTTGGATCATTGTCATGTTGAAAGACCCAGCCACGTTTCATCTTCAATGCCCTTGCTGATGGAAGGAGGTTTGCACTCAAAATCTCACGATACATGGCCCCATTCATTCTTTCATGTACCCGGATCAGTCGTCCTGGCCCCGTTGCAGAGAAACAGCCCCAAAGCATGATGTTTCCACCACCATGCTTTACAGTAGGTATGGTGTTTGATGGATGCAACTCAGTATTCTTTTTCCTCCAAACACGACAAGTTGTGTTTCTACCAAACAGTTCCAGTTTGGTTTCATCAGACCATAGGACATTCTCCCAAAACTCCTCTGGATCATCCAAATGCTCTATAGCAAACTTCAGACGGGCCCGGACATGTACTGGCTTAAGCAGTGGGACACGTCTGGCACTGCAGGATCTGAGTCCATGGTGGCGTAGTGTGTTACTTATTGCAGGCCTTGTTACATTGGTCCCAGCTCTCTGCAGTTCATTCACTAGGTCCCCCCCGCGTGGTTCTGGGATTTTTGCTCACCGTTCTTGTGATCATTCTGACCCCACGGGGTGGGATTTTGCGTGGAGCCCCAGATCGAGGGAGATTATCAGTGGTCTTGTATGTCTTCCATTTTCTATTTATTGCTCCCACTGTTGATTTCTTCACTCCAAGCTGGTTGGCTATTGCAGATTCAGTCTTCCCAGCCTGGTGCAGGGCTACAATTTTGTTTCTGGTGTCCTTTGACAGCTCTTTGGTCTTCACCATAGTGGAGTTTGGAGTCAGACTGTTTGAGGGTGTGCACAGGTGTCTTTTTATACTGATAACAAGTTTAAACAGGTGCCATTACTACAGGTAATGAGTGGAGGAAAGAGGAGACTCTTAAAGAAGAAGTTACAGGTCTGTGAGAGCCAGAAATCTTGATTGTTTGTTTCTGACCAAATACTTATTTTCCACCATGATATGCAAAAAAAATGATAAAAAAAACAGACAATATGATTTTCTGGATTTTTTTTTCTCAGTTTGTCTCCCATAGTTGAGGTCTACCTATGATGTAAATTACAGACGCCTCTCATCTTTTTAAGTGGTGGAACTTGCACTATTGCTGACTGACTAAATACTTTTTTGCCCCACTGTATTTAGGAAGGGGGTATTCTGGTGAGAAGTTCACATAGAATAGGTCAGTGTTCCTCAACTCCAGTCCTCAAGGTCCACCAACAGATCATGTGATGGATTATCACCTGGACAATACTAAGGAAAAACTAAAAACATGATCTGTTGGTGGACCTTGAGAACTAGAGTTTATGAACACTGGGATAGGTGATAACTCCTAGATCTGTGGGGGACTCTTATTGGTCAGACCATCCTCAGATGCTCAGATATCCTTAGACCGTGCTGATTTCTGTGACGTTTTACCTGAATTCAGTTCTATTTTTTCTTCTCCCTTTTTTCCTTGGTTCACTGAGGGAACTGATGTAATTTATGTTTTACTCTAGTTTTCCATAAAGCTTGCAGTAAACTAGTCTTCTCCTGTGTCGGTAATTTAAAGAGTGAAATCTGTGGATTATACAAACAATTGTTACCATCCACCTTTCATGTCTCCCCTTTTCCTCATAGTCTGTAAGTTTGCGAGCAGGGCCCTTATTCCTCCTGGTATCTGTTTTGAACTGTATTTCTGTTATGCTGTAATGTCTATTGTCTGTACAAGTCCCCTCTATAATTTGTAAAGCGCTGCGGAATATGTTGGCGCTATATAAATAAAAATTATTATTATTATTATGTTGTCTCTATTGGGCTGTATTCTGTGAGACACCTCATATATTACAGACAGGAAATGTGCTGTACTACAGTTTACCATGGAATATGCCATAGCATGCCAGCATGTCTGAAAAAGAATATAGCCCTGATTCATCAAGGCTTTTACGAAAAAAATTGTGGCATAATAAACTTTGAAAAGTCGCAAAATTTCTGTGACTTTCCTGCCATTTTGACTCAGCTCCAACAAAATGGGTGAAGCTGGGATAGGGCATGGTGATCTTTATTGTCAAATTTATTATAAACCGCAGCATTCCTTGTGCCACAAACCTTACTCCAGTCTCTGACTAGAGTAATATTTGTGGTGAGGCACACATGGAGGCATATGCAGCGCCCCAGAGTCCTGGTTCGTTGCAGTAATGTTATTCTTCCACCAGGGGGAGTGATGTTACGTCTGAAGGCAATGAAGGAGATCTTCTGTCCAGGTATTACAACCACAAAACACACTTCACACTCCAGTCCGCCAGGGGGAGCCATGCTTCTATCTATTAGGGCACTTCTCACACTTAGGTAAAACTGGTGGGTTGGTTAGGAAGTTAGACAGAAACTGACTGGGCATCGACCTAGGCAGAAGCTGTCTGGGCTTCACCCAGTGATTCCCGACCGAGTTTGGCAGAGGGTTCCAGCCAGCTCCAGACTGCGGCTTGTGGAAGAGGGAGGTACACGGAGCTGCGCCTGCATCCCATGTGGCAGCATCCTAGGAAAGGACACGAAAGGAATTGTGTTGTAGTGAGTGAGCAACGAAGTCATAGCAAAAGTAGAGGAACATCAGAGGGAGACCAGCTAGAAGCAGGCTGCCTCCTTCTGAAGCGCACTACCGGTAGCCAGAACACAGAGGGAGTAAGGATCTCTATGCCGTTACTTCAGAGACTGGCAGGACAGTTAATTCCACGTTAGCTGCCCGACCATTTACCCAGGAGGCAGGGTGGCAACTTGTGGGGGCCGAGGCGTCTCTAGGGTCCCTGTAAAAAGCCTCAGGCCACCAGTCATACGGGTTTGTCCTATCCGTAAGGGGGACAAAGAGAAGACACTTAACATCTACAATAGTTGTGAGGACCTTATCGAGTTGCTCAGCAGGGAGGTACTACAACGCCCAGGCGCTAGAGGAAGGCTATTGAATTCCACCTGGATAAGGGGACTCTGTATTTGCCTTCAGACCGGCCGGACTCTGCCTACCCCCTGGTCCCTACCCTGGGACTGTGGATGCTGAAGCCTTCAGGAAAGGTAAAGAGACTGCAACCTCGTGTCCTCGTTATTCACTGCCCCTTACAACATCCACCATTCACCATCTACACTCTGGGAAGCCCTGGGGACATACTTCACCTGTGGGAAGGTATACCATCTAGCTGCGATAACATCACCCCAGTGGACCCCTAAGCAGCGTCGGTCACCCTGACCGAATACCACAGGTGGCGTCACGAACATTATCCTTTTAAAGACCTTTCCCCCACATTTCATCAACGGACCTCCCGAGGGCCACGGACCGGGTCAGCAACCGTGACATCCCCACTGAGTACAGAAGAAGGGCCCGGATCCGAGTACCCCACGGCCCTTGGGGGCGCTCCACATATGCCACCTCATGCCTCATCTGATTTATTATGAGGCATGAAAAATTCCAGTCTTGATGAATTGGGGCCAATGCATCCGAATGTAAATCTGTACAGTTATACCGCAATGTGCCTATAGTGCAGCACCGATATTTTCATGTTAGAAAGCTACATATAATGTAAAGATGAGCAAATCTGTTCCAAGCTAAATTAATTTTAACCAGAAAAAATTGACAAAATCTCATACGAAAAACAAAAGATACTAGGGCACGTTACGATTTTTTTCATGTGGACATTCGATCCGTGTAAAAAAAAACAAAAAAAAAAAAACGATTATCTGAACAGCCCAATAGAATTACATTGGTCCATGTGCGGTCAGTTTTCCCTCTGGACAGCACTCGGACCGAAAATACCGTCATGTGAACATAACCTAACCCTGAGCTTATTTCTGGCTTAATTCAAACGGGTCTACCAAATTTGGATTATTGCAGATTTGATCTTCTATAACATACCACAATCCCAGCTCGTATTGCTGGATTAATAACCCACAGCACCACCCCAGAAAGTTTTGAAAAATCTCAAAACTTCGCTGATGGGGGATCAAGTACTATATTCAGTAGGATAGCCGTGTCTTTTTGGAAGCCAGTGGGACTTCAATTTTCAGATTTTGACATTCCTCAATGTCGGTGGATTATGCCTTTAATAACAGTTTTCTTATAGCTTCATAGTCTTCAGCCGTTAAAACCGTTCCTGTGGGTTTATTCTCATGGGGAGGTTTTGTTAACTGAGCAGCTGAAGAACCAGTTAAACAGTAATTTGGTTGCTAAGTAACATCAGCTCTGCAGAATGTTCATCTATCCTTTCCCAGTTTATTCATTGCACCCATATTTTACTTTAACTGTTTGTGTAACTGATCTTTTGCACAACAGGTTTTCATTATTTGTGAACATACATCTATACCTCAGGGCTGAAAAACAACATGTGCAGCCAATTTGTAAGGTGCACAGGGCAGTAGTCATGGGCGAGGGGCTGCTGTGTTCCCACACCGTGTCACCCTACAAATAAAAGGTGTCCCTATTCTCCTGTGCTATGCGCGTGGATTGTAACACTTACATTTTGGTCGCAGGCCTCTGCTCTCTCCAGTTCTTCAACTTCAGGAACAGCAGCACACACGTTAGGGAACATCAAATTAGTTTTAGAATAAAGAAGTTTACTTAACTCTCCATTTTCATCAATATTGAAATATGCAATAGTGGGCACAAACTTTTCCGGTTTCAATGTTTATAGCACAGCATGTTCTGATATCCACTGTTCCTTCACCCTGAGCTATCCCGTCCTGGTCTGGGTTCTCTGGACCCTGGGATACTCCATCCGGCTCTCTACTTCCATGACTCCTGTCCCAACTCCCTTATGTGATTCCTAGTTCAACTGTCTCCCCTAGGAAGATATTGAGCCTCGCTTCTCAGTGCCTCAGTTGGACCATAGGCCCCGGATGCTCCAGGAATCTCCGCTTGGAGTTTATGGCTGACATTCTCTTGCTGCTGAACAGCCCGTGCTCATCATGCCCACAGACCTCCAACTACTGCTCTCTCTCCATCTAATCTTTTAATCTCCATCCACTAACCATGAAGTCTTCCTCTTGTTAATTGGCCATGCCTGTCCCACACTGGGGCTGTTCCTGAACACATTAACTTTCTCTATCCTGAACCTGTCTACTTCATGAACTTATTGTGACCACGACTACACTGTTCCCAATCCTATTTTATAGCTAAATCTAAACCTATGCTCTATGTACTAATCTCATCCTTTCCCTATATCTAATATATTTGTCGGAGCACATCGAGTCATCCACATATTATAGTAATACATTAACCGTGCACATTGGTGCCTATAAGGTTCTATGCATAGTAAAACACTTTTTTGTATACACAAGTTATAACAGTTTTTCTAATCAGGGGAGAAGTGCATGACCGTCTCGGTCACCCTCTTACAAGTTCAGCTCCACATGGGTCCGCGGGGGAAGAAAGGGCTCAGTGAGGCTGATATGTGCTGATACGTAGGTTGATTTATGCAGGCTCACAGCAATCACAGTGCTGCACATACACACATACGGTGGGGAAAATAAGTATTTGATATACTGTCGATTTTACAAGTTTTCCCATCTGCAAACAATGGAGAGGTCTGTAATTTTTATCGTAGGTACACTTCAGTTGTGAGAGACAGAATTTAAAAATAAAAAAAGTGAAAATCACATTGTATAATTTTTAAATAATTACATTGCATTTCATTGCATGAACTAAGTATTTGATCACCTACTAACCAACAAGAATCCTGGCTCTCACAAACCTGTTAGTTTTTCTTTAAGAAGCCTCCTAATCTGCACTCATTACCTGTATAAAAGAAACCTGTCCACCCACTCAATCAATCACACTTCAGCCTTTCCACCATGGCCAAGATCAAAGAGCTGTCTAAGGACACCAGGGACAAAATTGTAGACCTTCACAAAGCTGGGATGGGCTACAGGACAATGGGCAAGCAGCTTCGTGAGAAGGCAACAACTGTTGGAGCAATTATTAGAAAATAGAAGAAACACAAGGTGACTGTCAATCTTCCTTGTTCTGGGGCTCCATGCAGAATCTCACCTCGTGGGGTAAAGGTACCGTCACACTTAGCGACGCTGCAGCGATACCGACAACGATCCGGATCGCTGCAGCATCGCTGTTTGGTCACTGGAGAGCTGTCACACAGACAGCTCTCCAGCGACCAACGATGCCGGTAACCAGGGTAAACATCGGGTAACTAAGCGCAGGGCCGCGCTTAGTAACCCGATGTTTACCCTGGTTACCATCCTAAAAGTAAAAAAAACCAAACACTTCATACTTACCTACCGCTGTCTGTCCCCGGCGCTGTGCTCTGCACTCCTCCTGTACTGTCTGTGTGAGCACAGCGGCCGGAAAGCAGAGCGGTGACGTCACCGCTCTGCTTTCCGGCTGACCGACGCTCACAGCCAGTACAGGAGGAGTGCAGAGCACAGCGCTGGAGGACAGACAGCGGTAGGTAAGTATGAAGTGTTTGTTTTTTTTTACTTTTAGGATGGTAACCAGGGTAAACATCGGGTTACTAAGCGCGGCCCTGCGCTTAGTTACCCGATGTTTACCCTGGTTACCAGTGAAGACATCGCTGAATCGGTGTCACACACGCCGATTCAGCGATGTCTGCGGGGAGTCCAGCGACCAAATAAAGTTCTGGACTTTCTTCCCCGACCAGCGACAGCACAGCAGGGGCCTGATCGCTGCTGCCTGTCACACTGGACGATATCGCTAGCGAGGACGCTGCAACGTCACGGATCGCTAGCGATATCGTCTAGTGTGACGGTACCTTAAGGATGATTCTGAGAAAGGTAAGGAATCAGCCCAGAACTACATGGGAAGTCCTAGACAATGACTTGAAGAGAGCTGGGGCCACAGTCTCAAACATTGCTGTTAGTAACACACTATGCCGTCATGGATTAAAAGCCCCCCTGCTCCCACCAGCACATGTCCAGGGCTGTTTGAAGTTCACCAGTGACCATCTGGATGATCCAGAGGAGGCATGGAAGAAGGTTATGTGGTCAGATGAGACCAATATAGAACTTTTTGGGATCAACTCCACTCACTGTGTTTGGAGGAAGAAGAAAGATGAGTACAACCCCAAGAACACTGTCCCAACCATGAAGCATGGTGGGGAAAACATCATACTTTCGGGGTGCTTTTCTGCAAAACAGGACGACTGAACTGGATTGAAAGGAGGATGGGTCATGTATCATGAGATTTTGGCTAACAACCTCCTTCTCTCAGTAAAAGCATTGAAGATGGATCGCAGCTGTGACAATGACCCGAAACACACAGTCTGAGCAACTTAGGAGTAGCACCGTAAGAGGCATTTCAAGGTCCTGGAGTGGTCTAGCAATTCTCCAGACCTGAACCCAGTAGAAAATCTTTGTAGGGAGCTGAATCTCAATGTTGCCCAGTGACAGCCCCGAAACCTGAATGATCTGGAGAAGATCTGTATGGAGGAGTGGGCCAAAACCGCTGCTGCAATGCGCGCAAAGTTGGTCAAGATCTACTGGAAACGTCTGGTTTCTGTAATTGTAAACAAAAATTTCAGTATCAAATATTAAGGTCTATTTTTCTATTGTATAAAATACTTATTTCATGCAATAAAGTGCAAATTAATTATGTAAAAATCATACAATATGATTTTCTGGATATTTTTTTAGATTCTGTCTCTCACAGTTGAAGTGTACCTACAATAAAAATTACAGACCTCTCCATTCTTTGTAGGTGGGAAAACTTGCAAAATCAGCAGTTTATCAAATACTTATTTTCCCCCCTCTAACTACACAGGACATGACTATATTCATCATCTCCCCCTATAGACTGTGAGGAGGAGGTCTCACTTTATCTGTATTCACCTCCTCTTGTAGACAGAGTCCCCTCTCAGCATAATTCATTCTTTATTATGCGGCATGTGTTATCCAGTATTCGAATTCTCCTCTAACCAAGGAGGCCGAAACTCTAGCAGTGAGCCACAGATCTTTAGGCTGAATTTTCTCTGAATAAAGATATACCGTATATACTCGAGTATAAGCCGAGATTTTCAGCCCAAAATTTTGGGCTGAAAGTGCCCCTCTCGGCTTATACTCGAGTCACGGTAGCGGTGGGGTCGGCGGGTGAGGGGGAGAGGGCGCTGAGGCATACTTACCTAGTCCCGGCGGTCCTGGCGCTCCCCCTGCCCGTCACACGGTCTTCGGTGCTGCAGTTCTTCTCCTCTTCAGCGGTCACGTGGGACCGCTCATTAGAAAAATGAATAGGCGGCTCCACCGCCCATAGGGGTGGAGTGGCGTATTCATTTCTCTAATCAGCGGTGCCGGTGACCGCTGATAGAGGAAGAGGCTGCGGCACCGAAGACCAGCTGTGACAGGCAGAGGGAGCGTCAGGATCGCTGGGACTAGGTAAGTGTGTAATATTCACCTGTCTGCGTTCCAGCCGCCGGGCATCGCTCCATCTTCCTGGCGTTGCTCCGCTCTGACTGTTCAGGTCAGAGGGCGCGATGACGCATATAGTGTGCGCGGCGCCCTCTGCCTGATCAGTCAGAGCGGAGAGACGCCGGGAACGGACGCAGAGGAGCTGCAAGCAAGAGAGGTGAGTATGGCATTTTTTTTTTTTTATTGCAGCAGCAGCAATGGCAGAGCTTTCTATGGCACAGCTATGGGGCAGTACTGAACGGCACACAGCACTATATGGCAGCTATGGGGCAGTACTGAACGGCACACAGCACTATATGGCATCTATGGGGCAATACTGAACAGCACACAGCACTATATGGCAGCTATGGGGCAGTACTGAACGGCACACAGCACTATATGGCAGCTATGGGGCAGTACTGAACGGCACACAGCACTATATGGCAGCTATGGGGCAGTACTGGACGGCACACAGCACTATATGGCAGCTATGGGGCAGTACTGGACGGCACACAGCACTATATGGCAGCTATGGGGCAGTACTGAACGGCACACAGCACTATATGGCAGCTATGGGGCAGTACTGAACGGCACACAGCACTATATGGCAGCTATGGGGCAGTACTGAACGGCACACAGCACTATTTGGCAGCTATGGGGCAGTACCGAACGGCACACAGCACTATATGGCAGCTATGGGGCAGTACTGAACGGCATACAGCACTATATGGCAGCTATGGGGCAATACTGAACAGCACACAGCACTATATGGCAGCTATGGGGCAGTACTGAACGGCACACAGCACTATATGGCAGCTATGGGGCAGTACTGAACGGCACACAGCACTATATGGCAGCTATGGGGCAGTACTGAACGGCACACAGCACTATATGGCAGCTATGGGGCAGTACTGAACGGCACACAGCACTATATGGCAGCTATGGGGCAGTACTGAACGGCACACAGCACTATATGGCAGCTATGGGGCAGTACTGAACGGCACACAGCACTATATGGCAGCTATGGGGCAGTACTGAACGGCACACAGCACTATATGGCAGCTATGGGGCAGTACTGAACGGCACACAGCACTATATGGCAGCTATGGGGCAATAATGAACGGGGCAGAGCACTATATGGCAGAGCTATCTATGGGGCAATAATGAACAGTATGGAGCATTATTTATGGCACAGCTTTATATGGAGCATCTTATGGGGCAATAATGAACGGTATAGAGCATCTATTTTTATTTTTGAAATTTACCAGTAGCTGCTGCATTTCCTACCCTAGGCTTATACTCGAGTCAATAAGTTTTCCCATTTTTTTGTGGCAAAATTAGGGGGGGCGGCTTATACTCGGGTCGGCTTATACTCGAGTATATATACGTTAACTGGTATTTTTCATTATCGGAATAATGTACTGGTAACATAGCGATATACAGCATCTCAATGTAGCAATATATTAGGGATTTAAAAAAAAGAACAGAAAAGTAAAAATGAGCAAGGTAAGATGGTGGGGGCTCTGGATAGCACTGCCAATATATGGAATAATTAGGTACTACTGAGAGATTATCATACAGATACATTTTATTAATGCTACGCATTTCAGAGCTGATCTAGCTCCTTCAGGCATGCAGATGTATGTAAAGTTATTACAATTAAGCATATACTAAAATATATATAATAGTCATATTTTGTATACACTTTTTACATAAATATCCAAAGTCAGTAAATAACACAGAGAAATTTCTTGTCACTGTAATGTAACAAACCCTACAGTATAGTCAACATATTTGTTAGGTTCACTAGGTGAGGTGGATCTTTTAGGCCTAAGGTCCTGGTGGACACACGGGCCACGGGCATCAGTGCAGCAAGTGGATATTTCATGCGGAAAACAGGCAGTAGAGTGACTATAAGCCGCAAGCAGACTGGAGACATCCAGGAGACTGCAGACAGGTAGAAGGAATACTGTAAGCCACAGTCAGACAGGAGACATCCAGGAGACTGCAGACAGGTAGAAGGAATACTGTAAGCCACAGTCAGACAGGAGACATCCAGGAGACTGCAGACAGGTAGAAGGAATACTGTAAGCCACAGTCAGACAGGAGACATCCAGGAGACTGCAGACAGGTAGAAGGAATACTGTAAGCCACAGTCAGACAGGAGACATCCTGGAGACCACGGACAGGCAGCTGGGATGCTCAAAACCATAGGAAGGCAGAAGACATCCAGGAGAGCAAGGACAGACAGCTGGGATGCTGTAAACTGTAGGCAGGCAACATATGTCTAGAAGACCATAGATAGGCAGCTGGATCCAGGACAAGTGTGTAACAATGTAATTCATGGAATATGGACAGATAGTTTGCACGGACACTAACACACCCTGTGTCTGAAGAACAACTTGTATTTCTTTGGAACTTGATTGGTGCTGCTTATTCACCAGCTGGATGATCCTGCATTGCCACCTTTCTTCATTTTTTCCCTGCCATCCACGTCTAGGATGATTATCCACAGTCCCATGGGTTGTAAACTTCTTGATTACGTTGCGTATCAGGGACACAAGAACATCCAGATCTCTGGAGATTGACTTGTAACCTTGAGATTCTTGATATTTTTCACCAGTTTTCGTTCTCAAGTCCTCAGACAGTTCTCTTTTCTTTCTGCTCTCCATGCTTTCTGCTCTCTATGCTCATCTCCCAAGAACACCATCCCCATGATAAAACATATTGATGGTAACATCATGCTGTGAGGATGTTTTTCTGCAGCAGGGACAAGGAAAATGGTCGGAGTTGAAGGGAAGATGAATGGTGTGAAATACAGGGATATGTTTGAGCAAAACCTGCTTCGTTCTGTCTGTGACTTGAGACTGGGATGGAAATTCACCTTCCAATAAGATAATGACCCAAAACATACTGCATGCTAAAGCAAGACTCAAGTGGTTTAAGAGGAAAAGTGTAAATGTTTTGGAGTGGCTTAATCAAAGCCCAGACGTTAATCCAATTGAGAATCTGTGGTCAAACTTGAAGATTGCTGCTCACCAGAGGACACCATCTAACTTGAAGGAGCTGGAGCAGTTTTGCTTTGAGGAATGAGCAAAAATCCCAGTGGCAAGATGTGGAAAGCTCATAGAGACTTATTCAAAGAGACTTGCAGCTGTAATTGCCTCAAAAGGAGACTCTACAAACGACTGACTTTTGGGGATTGAATAGTTATGCACACTGACATTTTCAGTTATTTTGTCCTTATTTGTTGTTTGCTTCACACAAAAAAAAGAAAACCAAAATGTTCATATTTGAAGCATGTTTTTTTTGCATGAACTGATGCAAACCTTCAAAAAACAGTGAAATTGCAGGTTGTAACGTAGCAAAACACAAAAAATGCCAAGGGGGCATATACTTGCGCAATACTTAATTTTCTGGAACAATTTCAAGGGTGATCATGGCGCGACTATGGGTTGGCATGACAGCCGGGGGTCTGCAGAAGACCACTGAGCTTATCATTGTAGATCTCCTATGAACACCAGCCAGTGATCATAGGAGATCAGCATTTATCCTACACATTGCACAGCTAAAGCCTTGCTATGCATAGCACAGGCGATCTGATAATTGCAACTTAAAGTCTCCTAAGTAGACTATTGAAGCAAGTAATAAGTAAAAAAAAAGTTTTAAAAAATATTTTAAAAAACATCCCCATTTTGCCCCATTCAAAATAAAACAATAAAAAAATACACATTTGGTATTGCTCCGTTCAGAAATGTCCAATCTATCGAAATATAAAATTAATTAATCCGACCAATAAATAGCGTAACTAGAGAAAAATCTAAACGCCAGAATTACGTTTTCTTGTTTGCCTCAACTTTGCAATTATAATGCAATAATAAGCGATGAAAACATTGTATCTACCCACAAACTGGTAGCAATAAAAATGCTTAAAAAATAAGCCCTCACCCAGCCCCAGACCTCATAAAATGTAGACACTACTGGTCTTGCAAAATGGAGCCATTTTTTTTCTTACAAACTTTGGATTATTTTTCACCACTTAAATAAAAATAACCTAGACATGTTTGGCATCTGCAAACTCATAATAACCTGGGGAATCATAATGCAAGGTCAGTTTTAGCATTGAGAGAACAATTGTGGAATTGCGCTTTTTTGCATTTTCACTGCACTTGGATTTTTTTCCCCCATTTTCCAATACACTATATGGTAAAATGAATGGTGCCTTTCAAAAGTTCAACTCATCTCGCAAAAATAATCCTTCCAATGGCCATATTGATGGAAAAATAAAAAAAAAGTTATAGCTCTGAGAAGAAGAGGAGCTAAAACAGAAACCCAAAAAAACGGAACATCGCCAAGTCATTCATGAAGGGGTTAAATTTTTATGCCTTTAAACCAGAGAGTTATATCACACAAAATAACTAGTAAATAACATTTACCATGTCTACTTTACATCAGCATCATTTTCTAAACTTTTTTTTTCATTAGCAAGTTGTGTTAAAAGTTGAGCAGCAATTTCTCATTTTTCCAACAAAATTTATAAAACTATCTTTTTAGGGACCACGTCACATTTGAAGTGACTTTGAGGGGACTATATGACAGAAAGTACTAAAAAGTGGCACCATTCTAAAAACTGCACCCCTCATAGTTCTTAAAACCACATTGAATACATTTATTAACCCTTCAGCAGCTTCACAGGAATTAAAGCCACGTGGAAGGAAAAAATGAAAATTTTGCTTTTTCATACAAAAAAGTTACTTTAGCCCCAAATTTAGCATTTTCAGAAAGGTAACAGGAAAAATGCACCATACAGTTTGTTATGCAATTTCTCCTTAGTACGTCGATACCCTATATGTGGGCACATGGCAGGGCTCAGAAGGGAAGGCGTACCATTTTACTTTTGGAATGCAAAATTGGCTGGAATCGCAATGTCGAATTTGGAGAGCCCTTGATGTGCCTAACCATTGGAAACCCTCACAATTGACCCAATTTTGGAAACTATGCCAATCAAGGAATTTATCTAGATGTGTGATGAGCACCCTGAACCCTCGGGTGCTTCACAGAATTTTATAATGTTGAGCCATGAAAATAAAAAAAAATGTGTGAGTCCCAGTATTCTGGCTACAAGTGATAGGAGTATAACTTGTTTCTGGTAATAACTCTTTAAGGCCGGTTTCACACGTCAGTGGCTCCGGTACGTGAGGTGACAGTTTCCTCACGTAGCGGAGCCACTGACACACGTAGACACATAAAAATCAATGCATCTGTTCAGATGTCATTGATTTTTTGCGGACCGTGTGGGAGCGCACGTATTACACGGACCCATTAAAATCAATGTTGTCCGTGTGCAGTCCGTGTGCCGTGCAGGAGACAGCGCTACATTAAGCGCTGTCCCCCCCACTGGTGCTGAAGCCGCCATTCATATCTTCCCTGCAGCAGCGTTTGCTGCAGAGAAGATATGAATAAGTGTGTTTAAAATAAAGATCTATGTGTGAGACTGCCCTAAAGCAGTGATCTCCAACTCCAGTCCTTAAGGGCCACCAATAGATGTTTTCAAAATTGTCTTAGTATTGCCTTGATAATAATTCCATCACCTGTACAATACTAAGGAAATCCTGAAAACATGATCTGTTGGTGGCTCTTGAGGACCAAATTTGGGAATCACTGCTTTAAAGGACTGGACATTGACTTATTAGTGGTTACCTCCAATGGGTGGCCCTAAGGAAATAGCTTTCTTCTTCTTGGAGGAAAAATTCATTTGCATACCTTTTTCTCAAGGACTTACTCTAATCTAGGTAATTTTCAATTAGTGATCATGTTAATTTACCAATATAAATTTAGTTAGAAACATCTGAACCAGATACAGTCTGCAAAATCTGTGCTCCATATTCCGATAAACATAAGAACCAGTATGACCCCAGTTTACATAACACTCGGCATGCTATGAAGAAATCACCCACAATACTATATTCTATTCTACTCACAAGCAATGAATCCCATTTTTCACCAGACGATGCGGGAATGTTTGGAAAGTGATTATTCTGTAAATCTCATTTTACATAAATATTGACACAAAGTGTCGGAGAGACGAAGGATGAGGTTTTCCAGAGAAGAGCTTAAACTATTAACCTGATGGGGCCGATCTACTGAATGAAGAATGGAGGTCTTGTTACACCTCTATATGCACTTCTGTTTTTAATTTGGGGCAGAGCAGGCAACATTTTAGGAACATTGAATGAAACTAAGCTATTCAGTTAAAAAAAAATCTGCCATATATTTCCTTCTAATAATTTACTCTGGCCAAACTCACCGGGAGCCCTGGGGACCCCGCTTCACCTGTGCGAAGCGACACCATCTTTGCTGCAGCACCATCGCCCCAGAGAACCCCGTTAGGCAGCCTCGGTCACCACTGACTGAGTACCACAGGTGGCGTCACAAACTTTTATTATTTTCACATCCCCTTTAAAGACTGTTTCCCTTTTACTTGGGTGCCCAGGGCCACGGACCGGGTAGCCGCCACCGTGACCTCCCCTTTAACACTGACTAGACCCGGTACAGAGTACCCCACGGCCCTGGCGGGCGACTCACATACATTTGGGGAGTCTCCCACACATCTTTTGGCAAGCTCAAAACCAGCCTTACAATTTTTGTGTGTAACTAAAGGCTGTTTTCTGCCCACTTTTCCATAAAGGCCAGCTCTACGGACTGTATGGCTTATTGTGGTCATATGATCAGTGTGATGGTGTGATATGCTATGTGGGTATCATTGTTCTGTATATTTATATTTTACTTATTTTCATGGTGTTCTCTTGTAGGATGAGTTATTTGCCAATTGATGAATTGCTGTTATTTGCCATCTGATATCAGCCCCCATAGCCCTGTACTGTTATCTCTCCACAGGGTCAGTGAATAATGTTGTTTGCTAATATGCTAATGACATATTGAACTAGCTTGTTGAAACAATGACCCCTGGGACCCATCCCTCTAACCTGTGAATGAGGAGAGGGACTTGTAAATATCAGGGAGGTGACACACAGATCAGTCTTGTGTGGAATGATGATGCGAACACAGCACATCAGAGAGAAGGGGAAGCATATGGACCATTTTTTATCCTCTGTCTGCTGGATTATTGGACTCTCATCTCCATGGACATTTATCCAGTTACTGAACTGCATTCGGCTTCTGGACAATCTTATCCTTTGTGTGGTGGATTGTATATGGACATTTCGTGTTTTTGCCTAAATAAAGGTCTTGGGATTGTTTACTATACTCCAGCTCTGTTGATTGTGTTTTTATCGGAGTAGGACCCCGTGACAATCAGATTCTCCCATTTCTGCTTGGGAACTCTACAGCACCTTCACGGTTACCTGTGGTCTCTGTGCTGCCTCTCTGATTAATGCCTTCCTTGCCCGGGCTGAGAATATTGGTAGGCAACCCGCTATTGGCAGGTTTGTTGTAGTACCATGTTCTTTCCATTTGATGATAATGGATTTGATGGTGCTCTGGAGGATCATCAGAGATTAGGTTATTATAGTGCTTTGCAAAAAGCACTATATTGTTATTCCACCGTGTACAACTTCTTATTATTATTATTCAGTCCGCAATTAATGCGGCCCGAACCGCTGCACGCACAGACTCCAGTGAGGTGTCATTTCGAAGCCAGCGTTCCTGGCAGGTGTGCTAAGTATTTTTCGTGTTGATCGGATTTGTAGTTTTGGCGCAATTTGCGTTTGAAAATGTTGTCTCAATGCATTTCAATAGGGAAATCTTGCCATAAGCTTATAATGGCAGTTATTTTGAAATTGCCTCAGAAATCAGCCCAACTGCCACCTGGCTGATTAGCTCATTGATATGCGAAGTCAGACCCAGTTACTATGCCAACGCCTATGAACTCTACATGACCCCACTAGGACACAGGTTTGTCAGATAATATCAGCTCTTAAAGTGACCCGCGCACCAAATCGGACCCTGAGGTGCCAGCCCACCAAATTGTTACCTGAGGTGTCCAGCCCACCAAATAGGAGGCCGAGGGGCCCCAACCACCAAATCGGAGGCCGAGGGGCCCCGACCTCCAAATCGGACCCTGAGGGGCCCCGACCACCAAATCGGACCCTGAGGGGCCCCGATCATCAAATCGGACCCTGAGGGGCCCCGACCACCAAATCGGACCCTGAGGGGCCCCGACCTCCAAATCGGACCCTGAGGGGCCCCGACCTCCAAATCGGACCCTGAGGGGCCCCGGCCACCAAATCGGACCCTGAGGGGCCCCGGCCACCAAATCGGACCCTGAGGGGCCCCGATCACCAAATCGGACCCTGAGGGGCCCCGACCACCAAATCGGACCCTGAGGGGCCCCGACCACCAAATCGGACCCTGAGGGGCCCCGACCACCAAATCGGACCCTGAGGGGCCCCGACCACCAAAGCGGACCCTGAGGGGCCCCGACCTCGAAATCGGACCCTGAGGGGCCCCGACCACCAAATCGGACCCTGAGGGGCCCCGACCACCAAATCGGACCCTGAGTGGCCCCGACCACCAAATCGGACCCTGAGGGGCCCCACTTACCAAATCGGACTCTGAGGGGCCCCACTTAACAAATCAGCACCTGAAGGGCACCCAAGTGTGAAAGTCTTGCAGGGGCAGCCCGGGCACCATTCCAAAGCACTATCTGTAGTTCCTTCAGGAAATACCCATCTAGTTTTTTTTTATAACCCAACCATGACTTGTTTCTCATCAACTTTGTGCCTGACTTGTTTAGAGATCTCCTTGGTCTTCATGGTGGTGTTTGGATAGTCGCGCCTCTTGCTTAACCCCTTGAGCGGGTGTCAGTTCCTGCATCATGACGTGCTATGTCCGTCATGACTTTAAATTGTCACTGTGTGTTAAAATGCAGCGACAGATCAGTGCCAGCAGTTGTCAGGAATACCACATGACCTGTTTTCACCTGTTCATAATCCTACAGATCCTGTTGGCACACACACCAGAGGTCGTGACACACATACCTCATTCACAAGGTTACACGTGCCAATCCAGGTGGGAGAAACAATTTATGGAATTGATCAGATCTTATACAGGTCTTAAACAATAGATACGTGACATGACGCAGAATGAACATTTTTATAAAAAAACAACCAAAATGCAATTGTTCATTAAGTCCAAATGGGGAGACTGTGTTTAAGGAAAATATTCACCTGGTCTCCTTCCTTGAGATCATTTGGTCCCAATCCCCTTTTCTTACAGGGTTGGCTATTTTGTCTATCAAAATAAAATTGATGGATGTTTTTGTCCCCCGTGATGGGTATGTACATGTTTAGCCAACAGGGTATCTTTTATGTTCAATAGCACCCAAATGTTCAGCAATACGGTGTCTAAATTCTGACTTAGTTTTGCCTATGTATTCAAGGCCACGGATATATATGGCCTTGTATACAATCCCCTTTGTGCAGCAGTTATTGAAATCTCTAATCTTAAATTCCTCATGTGTAACATTACTGTAGGTCTTTTCTGCTGTTATGTATGGACAAGCAGAAAACAGTTTCATATAACAATAAGGGTTCCAATTATACAGAAAGCACTAAAAAAAGAGACACCTACTATATATAAAACTTTATTTACCAAAAATATTAAAAAGGGGGGTTCTACAGCAGAGATAAGTGGGGTAGGAATATTGACCCTAGTTAAGGTCTCATGGTTTCCCTACCTTGCGACGGTGGTTGGCACCCTAGGGGGAACGAAGTGGCCCCCCGCTCAACGTTGCCTCACCCTCCCTGACACTGTTGAACCCTACAAAATGGCACCACCATGGAAAAACAGCAAACACACAAACACAATGGATCATAGGCAATCCATTATCTTTATAGAAAGGTGTGTATGTCTAATCATATATCTCTTTGCAGAGGCAAAAATGTCTCTTAACAGAGAAAAAATAGAGAATGTCCCCTTAACACAATGGGGAGAAAAAACTGCAGCAAGTTCATAAGATTGATGTTTAATAAAGGGAAAAACTGACCCTAAATGCAGGCCTATGAAGTTGCCCTACCTACCGTAAACTGCTGAGGTTGGCACCCTAAGTCGACATGGTGCCCCCTCTCGGTGTTGGCTCTCCCTCAATTGCCTGATTGACCCCCTATGATGGAATGCACAGTATTAAAATCCAGGCCACCTAAAGAAATCTTCCCAGTACGTATGTACAGACAGCGATAGACCCTCGATGTGTTAATTTATACCTCAGAAAACCATAATAGATAGTGGGCAATGAGAGTAATTTATTGACCAAACCCACAGTTACCAACAACAAAACATTATGATGTTCCCTATTTGTCAAAAAAGCAAGTAAAGTGCCTCAAGGAGCATATAGCTATCCCTCTGATCAAGAGGTTACCTTCTAGTAAAACCTCATACCCCAAAACTGACCTTATGGCATAAAACCCAGGGAGTTGTAGAAAAAAAAACAGCTTAACAGCATATATGATCCTCAATACTGTTCTGACTATTGACAGTTAAAGGAATCTCCTGATTGCAGTGATTGCCTCAAAAGGTTGTGCAACAAAATATTAAGTTAAGGGCAGCATCATTTCTGTCCAGTCTATCTCATGAGTTTTATTTTTTAAATTCAGTGGAAGCTGAAAATCAATGTCTGAGTTTCATTTGTTCATTTTCATAGATCTTTTATTTATTATTACTTTTGTCAGATTCAAGTTATTTCTGTGGCCATCGTAGGTTTTTCTGTCATTAAACGAAGGGTACCAACAATTTTGACCACGTGTGTATTAGCACCTTTCTATATAGATAATGGATTGCCTATGACCTTTTGCTGTGTTTATGTTTGCTGTTTTTCACGGTGGTACCATTTTGCAGGATTCAACAGTGTCAGTGAGGGTGAGCTGACGGTAAGCGGGGGCGCCACTTCATTTCCCCTAGGGTGACATCCTCCATGGCAAGGTAGGGAAACTGTGAGACCTTCACTAGGGTCAATATCCCTACCCACCCATATGTCTGACTTATCTCTGCTATAGAGCAGGGGTGTCAAACTGCATTCCTCGAGGGCTGCAAACAGGTCATGTTTTCAGGATTTCCTTGTACTGCACAGGTGATAATTTAATCAACTACACAAATAATGAGTTGGTGATTAAATTATCACCTGTGCAGTACAAGGAAATCCTGAAAACATGACCTGTTTGCAGCCCTCGAGGAATGCAGTTTGACACCCCTGCTATAGAGCACCCCTTTTTCATATTTTTGTTAAATAAAGTTTTGTATGAACAAGCAACGCATTTACTGCAAGTATGACAGCCCTTGAGGTTTGAACATAGCCATGTCTTAGAGCGTGGTACAGAAAAATGGCTTCATACCAGCCTGGTCTATCCTTTCCATAAGTAACATGAGGAATTGAGCCCAGCTGTCCCCTAATGTTGTCGTCCATCATTAAAACGAGCCAGTATTTAGCCAATATGGACCTGATCTCATATGCACCATTTGTATATATTGTGATATATCTGATAAGGTTTCCAGTCTCGGTTTTTGGAGTAGGTAAAAATGGTTCTCCCCTACTTCTAGATTTCACCTCTTTATAGGCTTTTTTTAAAGATTTTATCAGGCTAGCCTCTTTGGAGGAACCTCTCCCTTAGTTTGTTTGTGTGGCACCCCAGGGTCCTGGTCATCACAGTAGCATTGCTTACCTTATGGGGAAAGTTACCTTTGGAAGCGATGAAGGATATCTTTTATCAGGTAACCTGTTGTGAATTCCGCTCTTGGGCTCCCTCCGGTGGTTGTAAGTGGCACTTTTGTGAGTTCTGCTCTTGGGCTCCCTCTTGTGGTTTCTAGTGGTATGGCTGCTCCTTGGAGTTAGCTGTCATCAGCTGCCTCCACTTATCGTCCGCTATTTAAGTCTGGCTCTTTCTTCAGCCTGTGCCACTTGTCAATGTTTCCTGGCTGGATTCACATCTCTGCTTGGATTCTCCTGGTTTCCTGACCAGTTCTGCAAAGATAAGTTCTGGCTTTGCTCATTTCAGTCCACATGTTGTGGACTTATTGTTCTGTGCATTCTATATTTGTCCAGCTTGTCAGTATGGATTTTTTCTGTTAGCTGGAAGCTCTGGGAAGCAGATTTACCCTCCACACCTTTAGTCAGGTGTGGAGATTTTGTAAACTCTGTGTGGATTGTTTTGTAGTTTTTATACTGACCGCACAGTATCCTTTCCTGTCCTAACTATCAAGCTAGACTGGCCTCCTATGCTAAAATCTGATTTCATTTCTGCGTATGTTATTTTCCCCTCCTCTCACCGTCAATATTTGTGGGGGGTTATCTTTCCTTTGGGGATTTTCTCTGAGGCAAGATAGGTTTCCTGTTTCCATCTTTAGGGGAAGTTAGATCTTAGGCTGTGCCGAGGGGTCTTGGGAGCGTCAGGTACCCCCCACTGCTATTTTTAGTTGCGCTGCTAGGTTCAGGGTTTGCGGTCAGTACAGATACCACCTCCTTCAGAGCTTGTCTCATGTTGTTCCTAAACCACCAGATCATAACAGTAACCACCATACACACAACATGTTCACACTCCAGGCCACAAGGGGGAGCTTTTGATCCTATTTCTAGGTGACTCCCCTGATATGCACATTTAGTGGTTTGGAGGGAAAGAGAGATTAGATTGTCAGAGAGACAGAAGAGAGCAGACTGACCTAGAGGGTCAGAAGGTCTGAAGGGGCTGTGTAGTCTGAAGCACTACAGCTCCTGGAAAGGGACATACAGAAAGCCGAACATTGCTCAATGAGCATGCAGGAGAGCGAAGTGCAGGAGAGTAACATCAGGGGAGATCAGCTAAGAGTAGGCTGCCTCCCTCTGAGGCGCAGATAACCGGTAGCCGGACCACCAAGGTTGTAAGGAACTCTAAGACTTACCTCAGAGACTGGCAGGACAACTGAACTGCAAGTTACCTGTCCGCCTTAATGCCCAGGAGGCACGGTGACACCTATAGAGCCTGGGGCATGCTAGAGTCCCTCTAAAAAGGCTCAAGTCACCAGCCATTCGGGTTATGTCCTATCCTATATGGGGAACAGAGAGAAGAACTGTGAGGACCTTATCTGAAGCCGTAGGCAGTAAGGCACTACAATACCACCACACTAGAGGAAGGCTTTTAACTCCACCTGGTAAAGGGGACTCTGGATTCACTTCCAAGCTGGACGGATCCTGCCTGGCCTGTGATCTGGTACCTTGGACTGTGGCTGCCTGAAGTCTTCAGTAAACCAGGTAAAGAGACTGCAAACCTTTGTCCTCATTCTTTACTGCGTCATTTACCATCTTCCATCTACACATCGGGAGCCCTGGGGATACACTTCACCTGTGGATAGGTATACCATCTAGCTGCCATAACATCACCCCAGAGGACCCCTTAAAGCAGCGTCGGTCCCCACTGACTGAATACTACAGGTGGTGTCACAAACAAACTCTATTCACTAAACCCCTTTAAAGACTTTCCCCTTTTACATGGGCACCCAGGGCCATGGACCGCGTCGCCACTGTGACATCCCCCTGTGAACACCACTGGACCTGGTACTCCACGGCCCTGGCGGGCGACTCATTTGCCTGTTCATCAGAAACCCGATTGTCATTACAGTTACATCATATCCACAGGTACTGGCCTTTTAAAATACCTCTCTCTAAATATACTTGAGTTTTGCCTTACCAAACACTTTTCACCTTCGACGGCAAGTACTACCACCAGCTCAGGGGCACAGCTATGAGCATCCCTTATGGCCCAGCTATGCTAATTTGCTCATGAGCTGGTGGGACAAAACAGTTGTTTTTACAGAAGGCAATGAATTGTATACAGATCAGACTGATATGTGGAGTCTTTACATAGATGACCTCTTTTTGATTTGGAAGGGTATATCGGACGAGTTGGATCAATTTGTGAACAGTCTGAATAAGAATGATCTAGGGCTGTGATTTACGTATGAATGGAATCCAGATACATTACCAATCCTAGACGTGAGTATTAGAAAAACTGTGGAAGGATATCTAGTGACATTGATCTAAAGGAAACCTACAGTACAGCCAGTAATTCCCTTCTGAGATGGGAAAGCAACCATTCCACAACTCTCAGGAGAGATATTCCAAAATAACAAATGGGAAAAGGAGGCTACTAATGCCTCCTTACCTTTGAGGTCATTACTCTAAGGGTGCCGTCTCTCAGTGGCACTTTGGTCGCTACGACGGCACAATCCGTGACGCTCCAGCATCGCACCATTATCGCTCCAGCGTCGTAGACTGCTGTCACACTTCGCAATGCACGACGCTGGAGCGATAATGTCATGACGTGTTTACGATGTAGAAGCTGTTGGTTACTATGTGCACATCGTATACAATATTGTGCACACCTTTGTTACATGATGCGATCATGCCGCCACAGCGGGACACTTGACGACGAAAGAAAGTTTGAAACGATCTGCTACGACGTACGATTCTCAGCGGGGTCCCTGATCGCAGTAGCGTGTCAGACACAGCGAGATCGTAAGTATATCGCTGGAACGTCACGAATCGTGCCGTCGTAGCGATCAAAATGCCACTGTGTGACGGTACCCTTAGAGGAAGAAAACAAACCTTGTCGGAACTGAACAATATGTTGAAAGAGCAGATAGAATGCACTAGAAAATTCTCCAGCGAAGAAGATTTTACAGGTAGGGAAAAAGTTACAAAACATCCTAGAACGTTTCCAATATAATATAAAGGAACATAAGCAAAAACAATTTGTAAGGGATCTACAGGATTTCAAGGAGAATAGGGCCTATGTATTCCAAAAATGCAGCACCAGAGTTAGAAACAGACCATTAATTCATTGACAACGAGGCTTCAGATATGTAAAAGAGCCAAAACATAAAACATTTATATAAATGTGATATTACTGTAATTGTACTGACCAGAAGAATAAAGCTGCCTTATCAATTTTACCACATGTGAAAAATGTCATAGAAAAAAAAATCCTAAATTGCTGGGTTTTGTTAATTCCAAAAATCGAAATATAAATAAATCGAATAGGGAGAGACCTAAGGTGGCTAGCATATATGTATCAATTGCTCACCGAGCCCCACTCCATACAGCCAACCAATTCCAGCCCTGTGCTGATGAGGGCCTAAAGCCCGAAACACGTGTCCACAGGTAGGAATTGGTTGGCTGTGTAAATTTAGAAACTAATCCGCAGCATTGCACGCTTGGCGGTTCCAAGCGCTGTGGTTTAGACCGGGGTGGAAAGAGATGATTTGCATAGCTCCGCCTACTGCAAAGGATTCTGGGTAAACCTGCTATTCTTTGTATTATGCTGCTTGCAAGTACTTTCCGTTTCAGGAAAGCATCCACTATAAAAATCGAAATAGAAAGCAATCAAAAAATGTTATGTGACCAAAAATAGTAACAAAAAACATGACTCTGTTGGCTAAAATATAGAAAAATTATAGCTCTCAAAATAGTTTTTGCAACAAAAAAAGCATTGTTTAGTGCATGACAGTAGCCAAATATAAAAATATGATATAATTCTGGTATTGCTGTAATCGCACTGACCTAAAGTAAAGAATAAAGTCATCTAATCACTTAAACTGCACGAGGAACAGCATAAAAAATAAATAAAACCAATTCTTCACCTGCTGTTGATTTATTCACCCAAAGATTGCAGTAAGGCTACTTTCACACTAGCGTTGGACTCGGCCTGTCGCACTGCGTCGGGCCGAGGTTCCGACGCTAGCAGTGAAACGGAGGCACAACGGAGGCAGTGCATTTTTCCTGCGCATCCACTGCCCCATTGTAAGGTGCGGGGAGGTGGGGGTGGAGTTCCGGCCGTGCATGTGCGGTCGGAAAAAGCTGTCCGTCGGCAGCAAAAAACGTTACATTGCGCCACAACACGGCGCAGCCGTCGCACGACGGTTGCGACGTGTGTCAATGCGTCGCAATGAGTCGCTGATGTTAATCTATGGGGCAAAAAACGCATCCTGCAAACAACTTTGCAGGATGCGTTTTTTCCCCTAAACGACGCATTGCGACGTATTGAAAAAAAACGCCAGTGTGAAAGTAGCTTAAGGCTGACATTTATCCTGCATTCTGCACTGAGCACTTACGGTATAAGACTACGAAACACACGTTGGGATGGGCGCCACTCACTGGGCTTCACAGGTATCATAATTACAGACACTTAGCATGTTGTATTTTTGTTACCCTGGATACATGATGCTTTACTATTAATGCCCAACACTTCCACACAGCTCCCAATAGATGCTATTTTGCCTATATTCATCTCTCTGGGTACATTCTTATCCACTTGATCTCAGCATTGTTATATATGCATATGACTTTGACTGATGCTTCCTCGTCAGTGTGGATTATGCTTTCTGCTTTCTTTTTTTACATGCATGTTTATTCTGGGATTATACTTTGAATTGAGATGTATCACATACCTACTTACCTTTTAATGTCTATAACACCCTGTTATTTTGTACAGTTGCAATTACGGTACTTTAATTTTATACATGTGCTCTTTTTTATTAATTGTACTTAACATTGTGATGTGTATGCACCTGTATTTGAAGTGCAACCATTATACCAACCACGTATGCAATAAAGGTTTCTTTTTTAATCTTGCTAATAATTGCATGATTTGTGACTAAACAGTTCGGTTCTTTTTTGGGGGGGTATTTGTTTTTTCTGAATGCTCTTTCGTCCTCTATATAGTCTGGAAGGTATATGTGCTTGATACATTGATTAAGAACAACTACTATTCATATTATATGCCTCACCCAAGTTTTTTGTCTAATGTCACACTATAGTAAACGGATCCCTCGGAGGTTTCATCTGAATCATATCATTTAGAGATTTAGTTGGAAACCCCAAAATAAGTGCTCAGCGTAGAGCGCAGGATAAATGTGACCTCAAACGTTATGTGAAATGTTCCCAATAAAAGCTTGAACTCAATCCAAGTCCTCAAAAAGCGAGTCCTCACTCAGGTCTGTCATCTGTTAAAGGAAATACAGGGGGCTTCCACGTTACTGATAGCACAAAGGCTCTGGAAAAGCACTAAGGCTCCTGGGCCCTCAAAAGAAATCCAGCAAATTCTGCTCCTAAATCTAAACGCTCCCTCCATTCTGAGCCCCACAGTGTACCTAAACCAAATTTAACCCCTTAACCCCCGGAGGCATTTTTGCTCCCCTTCTTCCCAGAGCCATAATTTTTTTTATTTTTCTGTCAATATAGCTATGTGAGGGCTTGTTTTTTTGCAGAACGAGTTGTAGTTTTGAACGACACCATTGGTTTTAACATATCATGTACTGGAAAACGGAAAAAAAATTCCAAGTGCGGTGAAATTGCAAAAAAAGTGCAATCCCACACTGTTTTTTTGTTTTGCTCTTCTAATGTGTTCACTAAATACTAAAACTGACCTGCCATTATGAATCTCCAGGTCATTACATGTTCATAGACACCAAACATGTCTAGGTTCTTTTTTATCTAAGTGGTGAAAAAATTGGCAAACTTTGTTAAAAAAAGAAATTGCGCCCATAACGTCTCCATTTTTTGTGATCTCGCGTTGGGTGAGGGCTTATTTTTTTGCATGCAGAGCTGACGCTTTTAATGATACCATTTTGGTGCAGATACGATCTTTTGATCGCCCGTTATTGCATTTTAATGCAATGTCGCAACGACCAAAAAAAGTAATTCTGGCATTTTGACTTTTTTCTCGCTACGTCGTTTAGCGATCAGATTAATTCTTTTTTTATTGATATATTGGGTGATTTTGAACAGGGCGATACCAAATATGTACATGCTTGATTTTTTTTATTGTTTTATTTTGAATGTGGCGAAAGGTGGGTGATTTGAACCTTTATTTTATTTTTTTAAAATATTTTTAAAAACCTTTTTTTTTAACTTTTGGCATGCTTCAATAGTCACCATGGGAGACTAGAAGCTGCCACATCCGATCAGATTGTTTGTATGTATGCAGCAGAAATATTCGCTATGAGTGCCCACCACCGGGCGAGGCTCATAGCAATCCGGCAGTGACAACCATAGAGGTCAGCAAGCGACCTCTGGTTGTCATGCCAACCCATCAATGACCCGCGATCACGTAATGACGGTCAGCAATGTGCAGATTTCTGCCGCGATTGCCGGAAGCGCATGTTAAATGTCAGCGTTTGTGCAGCTGCATTTAATGGGTTAATAGACGCGGGTAGATTCCACCCGCGGCTGTTCCGGGAACCCGCGGCTGACATGTGCAGGGAAAGATGTGGGCTCACTGCCGGAACCCACATCAAAGGGAGTACTATTACGCCCAATGTCGGAAAGGGGTTAAAGTCCACATGATTGGCAGGGGTATCATTTCCAAAATGGGGTCACTTGAATGGGGAGTCTGCTCTTCTAGCACGTAGCAGCTCTGTATACGGAGTCTGCAAAATGTTCTAGGAAAATCTGCGCTCCAGGAGGAAACTAGCGATTCATCTCTCCCAGGTCTCGCCGTATGTCTAAGCAGTCCTGTACAGACACACGTGGGTATTGCCACGTTCAACAGAAATTGTGTGACAAATAATAGTGCCATTTATACCCACTTCCTGTGTGAAAATGTAAAATTTGGGGCTCAAACTTAATGTTTGTGGTAAAAATGTAATAATTTTTTCTTCACTGCTCAAGGGTATAAAATTCTGTCACCCACCTGTGGTGTCAATATGCATCAATCAATCAATATGATGAAATGTATGTGTATGAAAATTGTGAATACATTTGAATGTAGAAAAGAAGGCACGGCGTCTCCCAAACAGCTTCGTGGGTCTCACGCGGTTCACAGGACCATAACCGGACCATACATGAACGGCCCAAGTAGACCAGTGTCCCAAGAGCCCAGTTGGCATCTGCCTGGAAACACTACTTTTACTAAATACAGGGGAGTTTTTTGTAATATATTCTTTATTTAGAAAATTTCAATGATATAACAGGAAAGGGAAAAAGGGTAGATAAGGGTAAATATTTTCCAGAAATAGTAAAAGAAAAAAAAAAAAAATCAATTGTAATAAACCACAACGATAACATTACAAGGCTGCGGATTTGCCAACCAAAAGGGTTGTAAGAAGAGTTTAGAAAACAAGGGGCAGTGGTGGGGAGGGACATGGGAAGGAAAGGGAAGGATAGGGTGTCAGAAAGTCCTGCTTAAAATATAGAGATTAACTAAGAAATGTGGGACATCAAACTCTAATCAAAGCATGAACATTACAGAACAGGCTATATGTAAAAAAAAAGAAAAGAAAAAGGGAATAACAAAAGAAATTTGTAGGGAAACAGAAATTAAGGATTACCGATTGTGCTTATTTGGTTATCCTCTGTGGCGTTCAACCAGGCTAGCCATACATACAGATTTAACTTGGAGTTTTACTACCATCTTGTGGCTGATAAGTATTCTGCAGTTAAGCTATTGTTTCTTACTATAATGTCATTACAAGGGATGAGCAAGCACTAAAATGCTCGGGTGCTCATTGCTCAAAACGAGCAATTCCTAATAATCACATGTTCATTTCGAGTAACAAGTAAAATGGGAGTCAATGAGAAAGCCAAACTTTTTTTCTGGCAGACCCTACAAAGAGGTCTGAGGGGAAGTGAAAATGTTGGAATGGATGGGAAAAGTGCTCAGTGGAAGGAGAACAGAATGGGGAAGACCCCTGGAAACATCGCTGACTCCTAGATTGCTGCTTAGGACAATGGTGCCACACTTTTACTCCACTTTAAAGAGTGACAATAAGACATTCCACACAGACGAAAAATTGCATTTTACAGGGAAAAAAAAAATGTTAAAAAATATTTTTTCCTGTACAATGACTTGTATCTAAGGCAAAATTGGAAAAGAATTGAAAAAAATGTATTTTTTATTACAAAATAGGAATTGTCAATGTAATTTATGAAGCAAGAAGTGTCACAAATAAGGGACTCAGATACACCCTGTATTAGACGTAGAGGAGGGCCTCATACACACTTTGTTCAGATTGTCATGTATTTGTACTCCTAGAGTCATAAAGGCTATGCACTTTTAAGGGTTATATACCAAGAAAATGTACTCCAGGCCACAGAATAGTCTATGGGTGGGCAATATAAGGGCAGAGACAGACTGCCGTATTTCTCGTGGGAGAATCGCATTGTAAACCTCGTACTGACCATTGGCTCTCCTGACCGAAGCTTGACAGCTGCATAGTAATCCATCATGCTGTCATGCTCCGGTCAGGAGAGGTGTCAGGGCAGTCCGTGCAGTGCGATGCGATTATTGCATGCGTTATATGGCAGTCTGGCATCTGCAGGAAAAATGCAGCTGCAAAAACACGTGTCTTTGGTGCATTCTTGCTACGTTTTTGGCGCTTTTTTGCATCCCTGTATTTTTGGTTAATTTGAGTGAAGTGAATGGTGAAAAACACAGGGCAAAAACGTACAGAGAATTCACATGCTGCAAATTATTTTCTGCGCTAAGTCTGCAAGACAAAATATTTAACAAGTGCATGACAATTTAGGTTTCTCATTCACTTTGCTGTCATCAGGTTTTGTCTAAAATTTGCGCTGATAAAATGAGAGAAAAACGCCCCCTATCTGCAACATGTGCACACATCCTAAAATTTTTAGCAAGTTTTTGGAGCCTCATATGGCACCGAACTGCACCCAAGAAGATGTAATACCCTATGGGCGAGCAATGTGATACCAATACATTTTGAACCTTTTTTTAGGCTTTTATAGCAATACCATACCCAAGAAGATGTAATACCCCATGGGTGATCAATAAATATGATACCGATAATTGGAAACAAGCTTTTTGAGGCTTATTATCAACGAAATGTACTCCAAAGTCCAGACCAAGGAATTGTCTATGAACGTATAATAACAAGAACATTTGTAAAGTTTTTGGAGGGTTATATACCAACAAAATGTACCCAAGAACGCATAATACTGTATAGCTGAGAAATGTAACATTTTGAAATATTATTTTTCATTATTCTATGTCACAATAATGTACGCCTGAACATGAAATAGGGTATGGGTGACAAATATGAAGAAACAAGCAAACATTTCAAGTGCTTTCTTCTACTGTTATATACCACAAGAATGTGATATAAAGCACATAATGCTGTATGGGTGAGCACTCTAAGGATAACAGGGCGTTTTTGCTGTGTTTTTTTTTCCAGCTTTTTTTAATGCCAATTTTCAGCTGCTTTTTCCATTACCAGCAAAGCCTATGAGATTTCAGAAATCTCAAGCACACACATTTTGTTTTGTGTCCTCATGATTTTGTGCTTTCCTGCATTTTTTGGACATAGAGCATGTCACTTCTTTCAGCGTTTTTGCAGCGTTTTTCACCCATTGGCTTGAATGGGTGTTGGAAAAAACACTGCAAAATGCAGGTATCATTACTTAATCACCATATTCGGACTTACATTCAAATTAACCGAATGAAGAGGTCCAGAATAACATAAGAATTAAAAAACATAATACTTCATTAAATATTTATTCTAAAAATACACACAAGAAATGCAATATAATATAAGAACGCCCTATCAAAAGGTGGGATGCTGGGTCACAACATTCAATGTACAATTTTTAAAGGTCCATGTCAAAGACAGGTATATACCATATGTTGAACTCCCAGGTCTACGCTATCTGGCATCATATAAGCTACGTAAGTATGCATAAAATCAACTATATTTATATTACCAGAAGCAGAGATCTGAATGTCCGCCTTGTAGCAACCACAGCGTCCCTCCTCACCCCCGTATCATTACTTGCTGCTTTTTTTGTGCTGAAAAGTCATGGCCAGCAGGAAGTAACCTCAGAGCCAAGAGCTTTGGGGTGTGACAGTGAGCTATTGTGAGGTAGTGTCAGGTAGTGAGGTGTCCTGATAGTGATCTATTGTGAGGGAGTGTCTGGTAGTAGTGAGGTGTTAGTCATGTCTTGGTAGAGTAAGATGAATATTAAGGGTATTTGCACACGTTGCGGATTTGGCTGCGGATCCGCAGCGGATTTGACACTGCGGATTCGCAGCTTTCCATGCGGTTTATAGTACCATGTAAATCTATGGAAAACCAAATCCGCAGTGTACATGCTGCGGAAAATTCCACACGGAAACGCTACGGTTTATTTTCCGCATCATGTCAATTCTTTGTGTGGATTCTGCAGCGTTTCACACCTATTCCTTAATAGGAATTTGCAGGTATTAAAACGCAGGCGAATTCCGCACAAAATCCACGGTAAATCTGCGGTAAATCCGCAGGTAAAACGAAGGGTGTTTTACCTGCGGATTTTTCTGAATCTGCGCAGAAAAATCCGCGCACGAATCTGCATCGTGTGCACATACCCTTAACCCCTTCATGACCCAGCCTATTTTGACCTTAATGACCTGGCCGTTTTTTGCAATTCTGACCAGTGTCCTTTTATGAGGTAATAACTCAGGAACGCTTCAACGGATCCTAGCGGTTCTGAGATTGTTTTTTCGTGACATATTGGGCTTCATGTTAGTGGTAAATTTAGGTCAATAAATTCTGCGTTTTTTTGTGATAAAAACGGAAATTTGGCGAAAATTTTGAAAATTTCGTAATTTTTACATTTTGAATTTTTATTCTGTTAAACCAGAGAGTTGTGTGACACAAAATAGTTAATAAATAACATTTCCCACATGTATACTTCACATCAGCACAATTTTGGAAACAAAATTTTTTTTGCTAGGAAGTTATAAGGGTTAAAATTTGACCAGCGATTTCTCATTTTTACAACGAAATTTACAAAACCATTTTTTTTAGGGACCACCTCACATTTGAAGTCAGTTTGAGGAGTCTATATGGCTGAAAATACCCAAAAGTGACACCATTCTAAAAACTGCACCCCTCAAGGTACTCAAAACCACATTCAAGAAGTTTATTAACCCTTAAGGTGCTTCACAGCAGCAGAAGCAACATGGAAAGAAAAAATGAACATTTAACTTTTTAGTCACAAAAATGATTTTTAGCAACAATTTTTTTATTTTCCCAATGGTAAAAGGAGAAACTGAACCACGTAAGTTGTTGTCCAATTTGTCCTGAGTACGCTGATACCTCATATGTGGGGGTAAACCACTGTTTGGGCACACGGCAGGGCTTGGAAGGGAAGGAGCGCCATTTGACTTTTTGAATAAAAAATTGGCTCCACTATTTAGCGGACACCATGTCACGTTTGGAGAGCCCCGTGTGCCTAAAAATTGGAGCTCCCCCACAAGTGACCCCATTTTGGAAACTAGACACCCCAAGGAACTTATCTAGATGCATAGTGAGCACTTTAATCCCCGAGGTGCTTTACAAATTGATCCGTAAAGATGAAAAAGTACTTTTTTTTCACAAAAAAATTCTTTTAGCCTCAATTTTTTCATTTTCACATGGGCAACAGGATAAAATGGATCCTGAAATTTGTTGGGCAATTTCTCCTGAGTACACCGATACCTCACATGTGGGGGTAAACCACTGTTTGGGCACATGGTAAGGCTCGGAAGGGAAGGAGCGCCATTTGACTTTTTGAATGAAAAATTATCTACATCGTTAGCAAACACCATGTCGCGTTTGGAGAGCCCCTGTCTGCCTAAACATTGGAGCTCCCCCACAAGTGACCCCATTTTGGAAACTAGACCCCCCAAGGAACTTATCTAGATGCCTAGTGAGCACTTTAAACCCTCAGGTGCTTCACAAATTGATCTGTAAAAATGAAAAAGTACTTTTTTTTCACAACAAATTTCTTTTTGCCTCAATTCTTTCATTTTCACATGGGCAATAGGATAAAATGGATCCTAAGATTTGTTGGGCAATTTCTCCCGAGTACGCCGATACCTCATATGTGGGGGTAAACTACTGTTTGGGCACACGGCAGGGCTCGGAAGGGAAGGCGCGCCATTTGACTTTTTGAATGGAAAATTAGCTCCAATTGTTAGCGGACACCATGTCGCGTATGGAGAGCCCCTGTGTGCCTAAACATTGGAGCTCCCCCACAAGTGACCCCATTTTGGAAACTAGACCCCCAAAGGAACTAATCTAGATGTGTGGTGAGGACTTTGAACCCCCCAAGTGCTTCACAGAAGTTTATAACGCAGAGTCATGAAAATAAAAAATAAAAATTATTTTTTCAAAAATGATTTTTTAGCCTTCAATTTTTTATTTTCCCAAGGGTAACAGGAGAAATTTGACCCCAAAAGTTGTTGTCCAGTTTCTCCTGAGTACGCTTATACCCCATATGTGGGGGTAAACCACTGTTTGGGCATATGCCGTGGCTCGGAAGTGAAGTAGTGACGTTTTGAAATGCAGACTTTGATGGAATGCTCTGCGGGCGTCACGTTGCGTTTGCAGAGCCCCTGATGTGGCTAAACAGTAGAAACCCCCGACAAGTGACCCCATTTTGGAAACTAGACCCCCGAAAGGAACTTATCTAGATGTGTGGTGAGCACTTTAAACCCCCAAGTGCTTCACAGAAGTTTATAACGCAGAGCCGTGAAAATAATAAATACGTTTTCTTTCCTCAAAAATAATTATTTAGCCCCGAATTTTTTATTTTCCCAAGGGTAACAGGAGAAATTTGACCCCAAAATTTGTTGTCCAGTTTCTCCTGAGTACGGTGATACCCCATATGTGGGGGTAAACCACTGTTTGGGCACACGTCGGGACTCAGAAGGGAAGTAGTGACTTTTGAAATGCAGACTTTGATGGAATGGTCTGCGGGTGTCACGTTGCATTTGCAGAACCCCTGGTGTGCCTAAACAGTAGAAACCCCCCACAAGTGACCCGATTTTAGAAACTAGACCCCCAAGGAACTTATCTAGATACTATGTGGTGAGCACTTTGAACCCCCAAGTGCTTCACAGACGTTTACAACGCAGAGCCATGAAAATAAAAAAATCATTTTTCTTTCCTCAAAAATGATGTTTTAGCAAGCAATTTTTTATTTTCACAAGGGTAACAGGAGAAATTGGACCCCAGTAATTGTTGCCCAGTTTGTCCTGAGTATGCTGGTACCCCATATGTGGGCGCACGTCGGGGCTCGGAAGTGAGGGAGCACCATTTGACTTTTTGAATACAAGACTGTTGGAATCAATGTTGCGTTTGGAGACCCCTGATGTGCCTAAACAGTGGAAACCCCTCAATTCTACCTCCAACACTAACCCCAACACACCCCTAACCCTAATCCCAACTGTAGCCATAACCCTAGTCACAACCCTAATTCCAACCCTAACCCTAAGGCTATGTGCCCACGTTGCGGATTCGTGTGAGATTTTTCAGCACCATTTTTGAAAAATCCGCAGGTAAAAGGCACTGCGTTATACCTGCGGATTTACCGCAGATTTCCAGTGTTTTTTGTGCGGATTTCACCTGCGGATTCCTATTGAGGAACAGGTGTAAAACGCTGCGGAATCCGCACAAAGAATTGACATGCTGCGGAAAATACAACGCAGCGTTTCCGCGCGGTATTTTCCGCACCATGGGCACAGCGGATTTGGTTTTCCATAGGTTTACATGGAACTGTAAACCTGATGGAACACTGCTGCGAATCCGCAGTGGCCAATCCGCTGCGGATCCGCAGCCAAATCCGCACAGTGTGCACATAGCCTAATTCTATGTGCACACGCTGCGGAAAACGGATCCGCAGCAGTTTCCCATGAGTTTACAGTTAAATGTAAACCTATGGGAAACAAAAATCGCTGTACACATGCTGCAGAAAAACTGCACGGAAACGCAGCAGTTTACATTCCGCAGCATGTCACTTCTTTCTGCGGATTCCGCAGCGGTTTTACAACTGCTCCAATAGAAAATCGCAGTTGTAAAACCGCAGTGAAATGCGCAGAAAAACCCCGGTAAATCCACCATAAATCCGCAGAGGACCAGAATACGTGTGCACATACCGCAACCCTAACCCTAATTCTAACCTTAGTGGAAAAAAAAAAAATTCTATATTTTATTGTTGTCCCTACCTATGGGGGTGACAAAGGGGGGGGGGGGGGGGTCATTTACAATGTTTTTTTATTTTGATCACTGTGATAGGTTTTATCACAGTGATCAAAATGTACATTGGAATGAATCTGCCGGCCGGCAGATTCGGTGGGCGCACTGCGCATGCGCCCGCCATTTTGGACGATGGCGGCGCCCATGGAGAAGGCGGACGGACCCCAGGTGGCTTGGTAAGTATGATGGGGTGGGGAGGAGCACGGGGGAGTGGATCGGAGCATGGGGGGGTGGATCGGAGCGCGGGGGTGGATCGGAGCACGGGGGTGGATCGGAGCACGGGGGTGGATCGGAGTGCAAGGGGGTTGGATCGGAGCACGGGGGGATTGGAGCACGGGGGGAGCGGACAAGAGCGCGGGGGGAGCGGACAGGAGGAAGGAGGGGAGCGGAGCACTGTGTACAGGATAGATCGGTGGCTTGAAGGGGCGATCGGTGGGGTGAGGTGGGGGCACATCAGTGTTTCCAGCCATGGCCGATGATACTGCTTGATCGGCCATGGCTGAATTGTAATATTTCACCAGTTTTAATAGGTGAAATATTACAAATCGCTGATTGGCAGTTTCACTTTCAACAGCCAATCAGAGCGATCGTAGCCACGGGGGGGGGGGGGGGTGAAGCCATCCCCCCTGGGCTGTACTACCACTCCCCCTGTCCCTGCAGATCGGGTGAAATTGGAGTTAACCCTTTCACCCGATCTGCAGAGACGCAATCTTTCCATGACGCCACATAGGCGTCATGGGTCGGATTGGCACCGACTTTCAAGATGCCTACGTGGCGTCAAAGGTCGGGAAGGGGTTAAAGGGCCACTGTCACCCCCCTCCAGCCATTATAAACTAAAAGAGCCACCTTGTGCAGCAGTAATGCTGCATTCTAACAAGGTGGCTCTTTTAGTTTTGTGTTCAGGTATTACTAAAATAAAGCGCTTTGAAACTTTCCAAAAATACCTATCTTTGTCCATGGAGACGGGTCCTCAATCCCCAGCTTGAACGGTACTCTGCCATCACTCACATCTTCAGGGGCTTTTGGCGCCGCCACCTCCGCGCTGTTTTCTCTTCAAATCCGGCGCCTGCGCTGTGTAAATCTTTGCGGGGCAGGCGCAGTAAGCTCTGGCAGTCTGACGTCCCAGCCAGGCTTGGAGATTGTGCCTGTGCTGGCAGTGTGGCCACCCACCTCGGTAATCCCTGCCCCGCACTGTGTTATGCTTTATGCACAGTGCGGGGCTAGGATTCCTGGGCAAGCGCACTGCGTGTGTCAGACTGTTACCCAGGTCCCCCGCCTTACAGCCTCTGTCTATTCAGCTGATCGTGCCTCCTCCTCCTCCTCATAGCAATAGCCGGGACGATCAGTTGAATAGACAGAGGCTGTAAGGCGGGGGACAGTCTGACAGGCAGGGGGCAGGGATTACCGAGGTGGGTGGCCACACTGCCAGCACAGGCGCAGTCTCCAAGCCTGGCTGGGATGTCAGACCGCCAGAGCTTACTGCGCCTGCCCCACAAAGATTTACACAGCGCAGGCGCTGGATTTGAAAAGAAAACAGCGCGGAGGGGGCGGCGCCGAAAGCCCCTGAAGATGTGACGGCAGAGTACCGTTCAAGCTGGGGATTGAGGACCCGCCTCCGTGGACAACGATAGGTATTTTTGCAAAGTTTCAAAGCGCTTTATTTTAGTAATACCTGAACACAAAACTAAAAGAGCCACCTTGCTAGAATGCAGCATTACTGCTGCACAAGGTGGCTCTTTTAGATTATAACGGCTGGAGGGGGGTGACAGTGGCCCTTTAAATGTTTCCCAACTAATCATGGAGGTAATATTTTTTTTATTTGATATATATACACGGCTCAAAAAAAATAAAGGGAACACTAAAATACCACATCCTAAATATCTCTGAATGAAATATTAGAGTTGCAAATTTGTATTCATTGCATAGTGGAATGTGTTCAGAATAATAAAACATAAGAATTATCAATGTAAATCAAAATGAATTTCCCACAGAGGTCTACATTTGGAATGATACTCATAATCAAAGTGGAAAATCAAATTACAGGCTGATCCAACTTCAGTGGAAATGCCTCATGACAAGGAAAAGATGCTCAGTAGTGTGGCCTCCACGTGCCTGTATGACCTCCCTACTGTACAATGCCTGGGCATGCTCCTGATGAGGCGGCGGATGGTCTCCTAAGGGATCTCCTCCCAGATCTGGACTAAAGCATCCGCCAACTCCTGGACAGTCTGTGGTGCAACGTGACATTGGTGGATGGAGCGAGACATGATGTCCCAGATGTGCTCAATCAGATTCAGGTCTGGGGAACAGTCAGGCAGGTCTATAGCTACAATGCTTTCATCTTGCAGGAACTGCTGACACACTCCAGCCACCACATGAGGTCTGGCATTGTCCTGCATTAGGAGGAACCCAGGGCCAACTGCACCAGCATATGGTCTCACAAGGGGTCTAAGGATCTCATCTCGGTGCCTAATGGCAGTCAGGCTACCTCTGGCGAGCACATGGAGGGCTGTGTAGCCCTCCAAAGAAATGCCACCCCACACCATTACTGACCCACTGCCAAACTGGTCATACTGAAGGATGTTGCAGGCAGCAGATTGCTCTCCACGGCATCTCCAGACTCTGTCAAGTCTATCACATGTGTTCAGTGTGAACATGCTTTCATCTGTGAAGAGCACAGGGTCCCAGTGTCGAATTTGCCAATCCTGGTGTTCTGTCGCAGATGCCAAGCTGTTATGAAAGGTAATTCAGAACCACAATGGACATAGAGGTCAGCGCACATACAGTGACCTGACAATAACCCAAAAAACAAGAACAAGCTCTGAGACGTGGGAACTCTGTTGACCGCAATCCCTGATCCTAACCAACCACACTAGAGGCAGCCTTGGATTGCGCCTAACACGGCCTATGCAACTCGGCACGGCCTGAGAAACTAGCTAGCCTGAAGATAGAAAATAAGCCTACCTTGCCTCGGAGAAATACCCCAAAGGAAAAGGCAGCCCCCACATATAATGACTGTGAGTAAAGATGAAAAGACAAACGTAGAGATGAAATAGATTTAGCAAAGTGAGGCCCAACTTTCTGAACAGAGCGAGGATAGGAAAGGAAACTCTGCGGTCAACACAAAACCCTACAAAAACCACGCAAAGGGGGCAAAAAGACCCTCCGTACTGAACTAACGGCACGGAGGTACACCCTCTGCGTCCCAGAGCTTCCAGCAAGCAGAAAAAACAAATTGACAAGCTGGACAGAAAAAAACAGCAAACAAATAGCAAAGAGGAACTTAGCTATGCAGAGCAGCAAGCCACAGGAACGATCCAGGAGGAAACAGGTCCAACACTAGAACATTGACTGGAGGCCAGGATCAAAGCACTAGGTGGAGTTAAATAGAGAAGCACCTAACGACCTCACCACATCACCTGAGGAAGGAAACTCAGAAGCCGCAGTACCACTTTCCTCCACCAACGGAAGCTCACAGAGAGAACCAGCCGAAGTACCACTTGTGACCACAGGACGGAGCTCTGCCACAGAATTCACAACAGTACCCCCCCCTTGAGGAGGGGTCACCGAACCCTCACCAGAGCTCCCAGGACGACCAGGATGAGCCATATGAAAGGCACGAACAAGATCGGGAGCATGGACATCAGAGGCAAAGACCCAGGAATTATCTTCCTGAGCATAACCCTTCCACTTAACCAGATACTGGAGTTTCCGTCTTGAAACACGAGAATCCAAAATCTTCTCCACAATATACTCCAACTCCCCCTCCACCAAAACCGGGGCAGGAGGATCAACAGATGGAACCATAGGTGCCACGTATCTCCGCAACAATGACCTATGGAATACGTTATGGATGAAAAATGAATCTGGAAGGGTCAGACGAAAAGACACAGGATTAAGAACCTCAGAAATCCTATACGGACCAATAAAACGAGGTTTAAACTTAGGAGAGGAAACCTTCATAGGAATATGACGAGAAGACAACCAAAGCAAGTCCCCAACCCGAAGTCGGGGACCCACACAGCGTCTGCGATTAGCAAAACATTGAGCCTTCTCCTGGGACAAAGTCAAATTGTCCACTACATGAGTCCAAATCTGCTGCAACCTGTCCACCACAGTATCCACACCAGGACAGTCCGGAGACTCAACCTGCCCTGAAGAGAAACGAGGATGGAACCCAGAGTTGCAAAAAAACGGTGAAACTAAGGTAGCCGAGCTGGCCCGATTATTAAGGGCGAACTCAGCCAAAGGCAAAAAGGACACCCAGTCATCCTGATCAGCAGAAAGAAAGCATCTCAGATATGTTTCCAAGGTCTGATTGGTTCGTTTGGTCTGGCCATTAGTCTGAGGATGGAAAGCCGAGGAAAAAGACAAGTCAATGCCCATCCTACCACAAAAGGCTCGCCAAAACCTCGAAACAAACTGGGAACCTCTGTCAGAAACGATATTCTCTGGAATGCCATGTAAACGAACCACATGCTGGAAAAACAATGGTACCAAATCAGAGGAGGAAGGCAATTTAGACAAGGGTACCAAATGGACCATCTTAGAGAAGCGATCACAGACCACCCAAATGACTGACATCTTTTGAGAGACGGGAAGATCTGAAATAAAATCCATAGAGATATGTGTCCAAGGCCTCTTCGGGACCGGCAAGGGCAAAAGCAACCCACTGGCACGAGAACAGCAGGGCTTAGCCCGAGCACAAATCCCACAGGACTGCACAAAAGTACGCACATCCCGTGACAGAGATGGCCACCAGAAGGATCTAGCCACTAACTCTCTGGTACCAAAGATTCCAGGATGACCAGCCAACACCGAACAATGAACCTCAGAGATAACTTTATTCGTCCACCTATCAGGGACAAACAGTTTCTCTGCTGGGCAACGATCAGGTTTATTAGCCTGAAATTTTTGCAGCACCCGCCGCAAATCAGGGGAGATGGCAGACACAATCACTCCCTCTTTGAGGATACCCCCCGGCTCAGATACACCCGGAGAGTCGGGCACAAAACTCCTAGACAGAGCATCCGCCTTCACATTTTTAGAGCCCGGAAGGTATGAAATCACAAAGTCAAAACGGGCAAAAAACAACGACCAACGAGCTTGTCTAGGGTTCAACCGCTTGGCGGACTCGAGATAAGTCAAGTTCTTATGATCAGTCAAGACCACCACGCGATGCTTACCTCCTTCAAGCCAATGACGCCATTCCTCGAATGCCCACTTCATGGCCAGCAACTCTCGATTGCCCACATCATAATTACGCTCAGCCGGCGAAAACTTCCTGGAAAAGAAGGCGCATAGTTTCATCACCGAGCAATCAGAACTTCTCTGCGACAAAACAGCCCCTGCTCCAATCTCAGAAGCATCAACCTCGACCTGGAACGGAAGCGAAACATCTGGTTGACACAACACAGGGGCAGAAGAAAAACTACGCTTCAACTCTTGAAAAGCTTCCACCGCAGCAGAAGACCAATTGACCAAATCAGCACCCTTCTTGGTCAAATCGGTCAATGGTTTAGCAATACTAGAAAAATTGCAGATGAAGCGACGATAAAAATTAGCAAAGCCCAGGAACTTTTGCAGACTTTTCAGAGATGTCGGCTGAGTCCAATTATGGATGGCTTGGACCTTAACAGGATCCATCTCGATAGTAGAAGGGGAAAAGATGAACCCCAAAAATGAAACCTTCTGAACACCAAAGAGACACTTTGATCCCTTCACAAACAAATAATTAGCACGCAGGACCTGAAACACCGTTCTGACCTGCTTCACATGAGACTCCCAATCATCCGAGAAGATCAAAATGTCATCTAAGTACACAATCAGGAATTTATCCAGGTACTCTCGGAAGATGTCATGCATAAAGGACTGAAACACTGATGGAGCATTGGCTAGTCCGAATGGCATTACTAGATACTCAAAATGGCCCTCGGGCGTATTAAATGCAGTTTTCCACTCATCTCCTCGCTTAATACGCACAAGATTATACGCACCACGAAGATCTATCTTAGTGAACCAGCTAGCCCCCTTAATCCGAGCAAACAAATCAGATAACAATGGCAAGGGGTACTGAAATTTAACCGTGATCTCATTTAAAAGGCGGTAATCTATACAAGGTCTCAGTGAACCATCCTTCTTGGCTACAAAAAAGAACCCTGCTCCCAATGGCGACGATGACGAGCGAATATGCCCCTTCTCCAAAGACTCCTTCACATAACTCCGCATAGCGGCGTGCTCTGGCACAGATAAATTAAACAGTCGACCTTTAGGGAATTTACTACCAGGAATCAAATCGATAGCACAATCACAATCCCTATGCGGAGGTAGGGTATCGGACTTGGGCTCATCAAATAAATCCCGGTAATCAGACAAGAACTCAGGAACCTCAGAAGGGGTGGATGACGAAATAGTCAGAAATGGGACATCACCATGTACCCCCTGACAACCCCAGCTGGACACAGACATGGATTTCCAATCCAAAACTGGATTATGGACCTGTAGCCATGGCAACCCCAACACGACCACATCATGCAGATTATGCAACACCAGAAAGCGAATAAACTCCTGATGTGCAGGAGCCATGCACATGGTCAGCTGGGTCCAGTACTGAGGCTTATTCTTGGCCAAAGGCGTAGCATCAATTCCTCTCAATGGAATAGGACACTGCAAGGGCTCCAAGAAAAACCCACAACGCCTGTCATACTCAAAGTCCATCAAATTCAGAGCAGCGCCTGAGTCCACAAATGCCATGACAGAATAAGATGACAAAGAGCAGATCAAGGTAACGGACAGAAGAAATTTTGACTGTACAGTACCAATGGTGGCAGACCTAGCGAACCGCTTAGTGCGCTTAGGACAATCAGAGATAGCATGAGTGGAATCACCACAGTAGAAACACAGCCCATTCAGACGTCTGTGTTCTTGCCGTTCAACTCTGGTCATAGTCCTATCGCACTGCATAGGCTCAGGTTTAATCTCAGGTAATACCGCCAAATGGTGCACAGATTTACGCTCATGCAAGCGTCGACCGATCTGAATGGCCAAAGACATAAACTCATTCAAACCAGCGGGCATAGGAAATCCCACCATGACATCCTTAAGGGCTTCAGAGAGACCCTTTCTGAATATAGCTGCAAGCTCAGATTCATTCCATTGAGTGAGCACGGACCATTTTCTAAATTTCTGGCAATATACCTCTATCTCATCCTGAGCCTGACAAAGAGCCAGCAAATTTTTTTCTGCCTGATCTACTGAATTAGGCTCATCGTACAGCAATCCAAGCGCCAGGAAAAACGCATCGATATTACTTAATGCAGGATCTCCTGAAGCAAGAGAAAATGCCCAGTCCTGAGGGTCGCCACGCAAAAAAGAAATGACGATCCTAACCTGTTGCGCTGGGTCACCAGAGGAGCGAGGTTTCAAAGCCAGAAACAGTTTACAATTATTCTTGAAACTCAGAAATTTATTTCTATCTCCAAAAAACAAATCTGGAATAGGAATTCTCGGTTCTAACAAAGAATTCTGAACCACAAAATCTTGAATATCTTGAACTCTTGCCGTGAGCTGATCTACACATGAAGACAGACCTTTAATGTCCATTGTTACACCTGTGTCCTGAACCACCCAAATGTCTAGGGGAAAAAAAAAGACAAATCACAGTGCAAAGGAAAAAAAATGGTCTCAGAACTTCTTTTTTCCCTCTATTGAGAATCATTAGCACTTTTGGCTTCCTGTACTGTTATGATAGGCAATTCAGTATCACAATGGACATAGCGATCAGAGCACATACAGTGATCTGACAATAACCCAAAATAATAGAACGAGCTCTGAGACGTGGGAACTCTGCAGACCGCAATCCCTAATCCTCTCCAAACAACACTAGAGGCAGCCGTGGATTGCGCCTAACTCTGCCTATGCAACTCGACACAGCCTGAGAAACTAACTAGCCTGAAGATAGAAAAATAAGCCTATCTTGCCTCAGAGAAATACCCCAAAGGAAAAGGCATCCCCCCACATATAATGACTGTGAGTTAAGATGAAAAGACAAACATAGAGATGAAATAGATTTAGCAAAGTGAGGCCCAACTTTCTGAATAGAGCAAGGATAGGAAAGATAACTTTGCGGTCCACACAAATCCCTAAAGAAAACCACGCAAAGGGGGCAAAAAGACCCTCCGTACCGAACTAACGGCACGGAGGTACACCCTTTGCGTCCCAGAGCTTCCAGCAAAACAAATAGACAAGCTGGACAGAAAAAATAGCAAACAAGTAGCAAAGAAGAACTTAGCTATGCAGAGCAGCAGGCCACAGGAATGATCCAGGGAAAAACAAGTCCAACACTGGAACATTGACAGGAAGCATGGATCAAAGCATTAGGTGGAGTTAAGTAGAGAAGCAGCTAACGACCTCACCAGATCACCTGAGGGAGGAAACTCAGAAGCTGCAGTACCACTTCCCTCCACAAACGGAAGCTCCCAGAGAGAATTAGCCGAAGTACCACTTGTGACCACAGGAGTGAACTCTGCCACAGAATTCACAACACCGCAATCCCTGATCCTAACCAACCACACTAGAGGCAGCCGTGGATTGCGCCTAACGCTGCCTATGCAACTCGGCACGGCCTGAGAAACTAGCTAGCCTGAAGATAGAAAATAAGCCTACCTTGCCTCAGAGAAATACCCCAAAGGAAAAGGCAGCCCCACATATAATGACTGTGAGTAAAGATGAAAAGACAAACGTAGAGATTAAATAGATTTAGCAAAGTGAGGCCCAACTTTCTGAACAGAGCGAGGATAGGAAAGGAAACTCTGCGGTCAACACAAAACCCTACAAAAACCACGCAAAGGGGGCAAAAAGACCCTCCGTACCGAACTAACGGCACGGAGGTACACCCTCTGCGTCCCAGAGCTTCCAGCAAGCAGAAAAAACAAATTGACAAGCTGGACAGAAAAAAACAGCAAACAAATAGCAAAGAGGAACTTAGCTATGCAGAGCAGCAAGCCACAGGAACGATCCAGGAGGAAACAGGTCCAACACTAGAACATTGACTGGAGGCCAGGATCAAAGCACTAGGTGGAGTTAAATAGAGAAGCACCTAACGACCTCACCACATCACCTGAGGAAGGAAACTCAGAAGCCGCAGTACCACTTTCCTCCACCAACGGAAGCTCACAGAGAGAACCAGCCGAAGTACCACTTGTGACCACAGGAGGGAGCTCTGCCACAGAATTCACAACACCAAGCGTCCTGCATTGTGTTGGACGTCGGGCACTCAGACCATCCTCATGGAGTCGGTTTCTAACCATTTGTGCAGACACATGCACATTTGTGGCCTGCTGGAGGTCATTTTGCAGGCTTCTGTCAGTGCTCCTCCTGTTCCTTCTTGCACAAAGGCGGAGGTAGCGGTCCTGCTGCTGGGTTATTGCCCTCCTATGGCCCCCTCCATGTCTTCTGGTGTACTGACCTGTCTCCTGGTAGCTCCTCCAGCCTCTGGACACTAAGCTGACACGCAGCAAACCTTCTTGCCACAGCTCGCATTGATGTGCCATCCTGGATGAGCTGCACTACCTGAGCCACTTGTGTGTGTGTGGGTTGTAGAGTCCGTCTTATGCTACCACGAGTGTGAAAGCACAACCAACATTCAAATGTGACCAAAACATCAGCCAGAAAGCATTGGTACTGAGATGTGGTCTGTGGTCCCCACCTGCAGAACCACTCCTTTATTGAGTGTGTCTTGATAATTGCCATTAATTTACATCTGTTGACTATTCCATTTGTACAACAGCATGTGAAATTGATTGTCAGACAGTGTTGCTTCCTAAGTGAACAGTTGGCTTTCACAGAAGTTTGATTTACTCGGAGTTATATTCTGTTGTTTAAGTGTTCCCTTTATTTTTTTGAGCAGTGTATTGTTATGATACGGTGGTCTAGGAGCAACATGGAACGAGCTCTGAAGGACGTGGTAACTGTACTGACCGCAGTCCCTAAACTAGCAGCGCAACTAGAAGTAGCCGTGGAATGCTCCTAGCTCTCCCTAGGCATCTCGTCACAGCCTAAGAGCTAACTACCCCTAAATATAGAAGCAGGAAAGCTATCTTGCCTCAGAGAAAATCCCCAAAGGATAGATTAGCCCCCCACAAATAATGACTGTGAGTGGAGAGGGAAAAGACATACACAGAATGAAACCAGGATGAGCACAGGAGGCTAGTCTAACTAAATAGATAGGACAGGATGGAATACTGTGCGGTCAGTATAAAACACTACAAAAATCCACGCAGAGTTTACAAAAAATCTCCACACCTGACTAAAGGTGTGGAGGGCAAATCTGCCTCCCAGAGCTTCCAGCAAGACAGAATTAATTCACACTGATAAGCTGGACAAAGATAGAAAGCACAGAATGGATAAGTCCACAATCTATGGACAGAAAAGGGCAAGCAAAAACTTAGCTTAGCTGAACTGGTCAGGATAACAGGGAACTCCAAAGAGATGTGAATCCAACCAGGAACCATTTACAAGTGGCACTGGCTGAAGATAGAGCCAGACTTAAATAGCCGAGCAGAAGAGACGATAAGTGGAGGCAGCTGATGACAGCTAACTCCAAGGAGCAGCCATACCACTAGAAACCACAAGAGGGAGCCCAAGAGCAGAACTCACAAAAGTGCCACTTATAACCACTGGAGGGAGCCCAAGAGCGGAATTCACAACAGTGTATATCCTGCTGCAATCCTCCTTATAGTTCTCCATATATATTTTACAGAGTGTGCCAAGCACCACTTAATAACTGTATACATTTATACATACTGTATTTATATCATAATAACAGCAAACACTGCATAGAAAGAAAATTCAAAAAAGGTAAAGTGCAGAATGCAAAGTGACAGTATTACATTGGTGCATGGCAATCTCTATAACCGAAGCTCCGCTCCCAGCCTTTCATTCATTCACAAGTAGTTGCACAAGTGGTCGCATTAGCAGCACTCCAGGTTGTAAACTGTACATTCCCCTAGATATGGATTACTGTGTAGGACTGACTTTACGTTGTACAGGTATGGTATATTGTTGGTTTATGTTTTTTACATTGTTTCCAGGAGATCGAGGTCTTCGCTTGGAATGGCAGAGTAATAAAGATGGAAAAAATGTGTACCGTATTTTTCGGACTACAAGACGCACTTTTTCCCCCCCCAAAAAAGGGGGGAAAATGGAGGGGTGCGTCTAATAGTCGCAATGCAGGCTTACCGTGGCGGCAGAGGTGCGGTGGCAGAGGTGCAGCGGCAGAGGTGCAGCGGCAGAGGTGCGGCGGCAGAGGAGGCGCAGTAAGCGGGGTCCCTTTCTCCGGTGAGGTGATGCAGCAGCCCGGTATGCAGCAGAGCCGGGTGAATCCTGTTGTTATCGGTGGTGGCGGCCATTTTCCTGAGGCCGCGCGTGCGCAGATGGAGCGCTCTGCTTCCCGGGGCTTCAGGAAAATGGCCGCCGCAATCTCCATCTGCGCACGCGTGGCCTCCCGTGGCCATTTTCCTGAAGCCCCGGGAAGCAGAGCGCTTCATCTGCACACGCGCGGCCTCAGGAAGATGGGCGCGCCCACCGATAACAACAGGATTCACCCGGCTCTGCTGCTTACCGGGCTGCTGCATCACCATACCGGGGAAAGGGACCCCACTTACTGCGCTTCCTCTGCCGCTGCACCTCTGCCACCGCACCTCTGCCGCCACAATAAGCCTGCATTGCCTGCACGGTAAGCCTGGGACCCCTCTCACGCCATACCTCTCACTGCACCTCCTCATCCCAGCACCTCCTGATCCCAGCACCTCCTGATCCCAGCACCTCCTCATCCCAGCACCTCCTGATCCCAGCACCTTCTCATCCCAGCACCTCCTCATCCCAGCACCTCCTCATCCCAGCACCTTCTCATCCCAGCACCTCCTCATCCCAGCATCACCCCACCTCTGCCGACACCTTGCCTCCTGTGACCCTGCTCTGCCACCGCCAACCCTCAGGTAAGATACTGTAAATTCAGACAATAAGACGGACCCCCATCTTATAAAAAATCTTTTTTTCTGCAATTTTCACCCCAAATTTGGGGTGCGTCTTATGGTCTGGTGCGTCTTATAGTCCGAAAAATACAGTATATTGTTTTATTTAATTAAAATACTATTTTCTAACTGTGTGGTGTGTTATTAACCATTTAACTACTCTAGGATTAGTAATGGATAGGTGTCTTATTGACACCTTTCCAATACTAAGCCAGCTTAATGTCATCTTACATTAGGAAGGTGACATTAACCCCTCATTACCCTTGCCACCGCAAGTGGGAAGATCCAGGCAAAGCTTCAGAATTGGCTCATCTAATAGATGCGCCTTTTCTGGGCAGCTGCGGGCTGCTTTTTTAAGGCTGGGTGGCCATATCCATGGCCCCTTACCAGCCTGAGAATAGCAGCCCGCAACTGTGAGTTTTGCTGGGTTGGTTGTAAAATATAGGGGGGACCCCACGTCGGTTTTTTCTCAGGGGACAATGAATGAGAGTCGGCTTCAGCACCACATGCAGGGGAACAGCGGCTTACGTTAGCGCTGCTTCTCACGTGGCTGTCCATTCGCATGGAGGACAGTGTACCCTGTTCTCCATGTGCACGTGTGCGGGACGTTTGGTGGGCAGGGTATCCGGATAAAAACTGACATGTCTGCGTGTTTTGCACACCGACACACGGTCCGTGAAAACACACTGACATCTGCATAGACCCATTCATTTGAATGGGTCTACGTGTGTCAGTGTCTCTGGTATGTGAGAAAACTGTCATTGCACGTACTGGAGATACTGACGTGTGAAACCGGCCTAACCGGCTTCAAGCTCCTGCAGATCTTTTTGGAAGTTAAGGTACCTTCACACTGAACGATATCGCTAGCGATCCGTGACGTTGCAGCGTCCTGGCTAGCGATATCGTTCAGTTTGACAGGCAGCAGCGATCTGGATCCTGCTGTGACATCGTTGGTCGGAGCAGAAAGTCCAGAACTTTATTTCGTCGCTGGACCTCCCGCACACATCGCTGAATCGGCGTGTGTGACGTCGATTCAGCGATGTCTTCACTGGTAACCAGGGTAAACATCGGATTACTAAGCGCAGGGCCGCGCTTAGTAACCCGATATTTACCCTGGTTACCAGCGTAAAAAAAAAAAAACACTACATACTTACATTCCGGTGTCTGTCCTCTCCGGTGCTCTGCTTCTCTGCACTGTGTAAGCGCAGCGGCCGGAAAGCACAGCGGTGACGTCACCGCTGTGCTCTGCTTTCCGGACGGCGTTTAGTGCAGAGAAGCAGAGCGCCGGAGAGGACAGACACCGGAATGTAAGTATGTAGTGTTTTTTTTTAAAATGTTTACGCTGGTAACCAGGGTAAACATCGGGTTACTAAGCGCGGCCCTGCGCTTAGTAACCCGATGTTTACCCTGGTTACCAGGGGACTTTGCATAGTTGGTCGCTGGAGAGCTGTCTGTGTGACAGCTCTCCAGCGACCACACAGCGACGCTGCAGCGATCGGCATTGTTGTCGGTATCGCTGCAGCGTCGCTTCATGTGACGGTACCTTTAGTCTCAGTTGATAATTCATCAATCTGTTGATTTCTATCTGCATAAACATTAATCGCAGTAAACACATTAACTAAGATATTTATTTACCGGATTTTCATGTACAACCTGTTAGTGATTAGAGAATTACTAGGAACACTCATTTCCCAATAAATGTGCAATGTAAGCAAGCTGCAGATAACTTGATGAATAAGGGTTTTGCCTAAAAACATCATTGTTCTTGGCAGCTCATAATCTTGTGTGAACAGAACCTGTGCTGTCGAGAACCATGGAAAACTATATGCACTGAACTATTTCTGATCTATTTCATATTCTTCAAGGCACATCTGAAGAGTTGTTTGCCTGTGTAAAAAAAAAAAACAAGGGCAAACATTACGCCGATCGGCGGTAGTTTAACATCGGCTGCTGGAAATGCTTTAGTCTCAGTTGACAACAAAGCAATCTGTTAATTTCTATATACAAATTCCATTGTGTTTACCTTCACATAAACAGTCTTGTAAGAAACACATTAACTAAGATATTTATTTACAGGGTTTCAACGTACAACCTATTAACGATAGACTGATTAAATAAATGCCAGGATAACCCAAGGATCACATTGCTTCACTTCTGCGCTCCTGCATTGAGGATACCAGAATTTTCTCCATTTATTAGTAGCTGTAAGTAACATCATATATTGAATGCTCATATGTGGAACTTTATGTAAAAAGAAAAATTATTTTATAAATATGATGAAATGAAATTTTAGCAAACATTAAAAATAGATATAAAATAGAGTGAAAAAAGTTTCTTAATGAATTTACATGATTTAAAAAAAAGTACTCCGGCTTCACCAAATTTCATTGTACAATTTACAATATATAATGAACGTTTGTAAAATTTTCTAATATAGTTTTTGTCTTAATTTGTCCTTGTCATGGTATGATCACACATGAGCATGGTGCAAATGGGTTGGCTGGTGAAGCTGGGGGCCTACTGTCATCATTATACTCCTATTACCTATTTTTTGTACATATCAAAAAACATAATATATTTAATAACTCGCATGTTGTTATGTTAATTAATAGTGATGTGCAAGCACTAAAATGCTTGGATGCTTATTACTCGTAATGAGCTTTTCGTAATGCCCAAGTGCTCGTTTTGAGTAATGAGCATAGTGGAAGTCAATGGAAAACGCGATAATTTTTCCGGCAGACCATCCCTGGATGTCTGGGGGGCAGGATAATTGCTGAAATGGATGGAAAGTGCTGAAAAGGAATGGGAACAGCTGGAGGAAGATGCCTGGATGAATTGCAGACTTCCTGGTCACTGCTGGGAACAAGGTTGTCAGAGTATTATGCCACTTTTACGTCAAAACATAGTGTACAGGTGCAAGCCGCGATTTCTCTGCACAGGTGGAAGATTTCAACTGGCAATGTGAATGACGCAGGAGGAGTTTTCCACATCAATTATACCAGGAGGACGGCGCTAGTTGATATATGACAAAACTGGTGACAGGTTCACTTTAACATCAGTCATAAATAAATATCAGCCATAAACATCAGCCATCAGTCATAAATGTTGAAGACTCCATACATTTTGGAGAGTCATCAAGTGGCCAACAGTCATACATTTTGGAGGGCCATCAGGTGGCCCTCACCCATAATGTTAGTTGTCACAGACTGGAGCCAAATCTGAGTCTCACAGGATGCATTCAAACCCTCCATGCTTAAGTTGATTCCGTGGGTTTTTAGTGCCGCCGAGGGCATAATAATGGATAGGTGCATTGCCTGTCAACTGAAAATGCAAACTGTTCTCAAAATGAACAAGGCTTGGATTGGCCCAGACTCAACCGCAGTAGATGACCGCAGCGGAACATAAAGCCAAATCAAATGTTCCTTTATTTTTTTTTTTGTTTTTCCCATGCAATCATTGCCACCCCAAATAGGGTATACGGTTAATGGTTTATTTTTCTTGCCCTCCTCTTCCTCCTACACCATCTCAACAGGGTTATGATGCAGCTCTAGCTCAAATTTTTTGTGGAGCTATCAGGTGGCCCTCAGTAAAATATTTTGGAGGGCCATCAGTCAAATTTTGGAGGACCATCAGGCTGCCTCAGTCATTAATTTTGGAGGGCCAGCATGTGGCTCTCACTCAAAATTTTAGCTGCCACAGACTGGAGCCAAATTAGATTCTGGTGAGCCACATTCAGGGGTTCTATTAATGCCTAAGTTGATTCTGTGGCCAATAACTAATAGGCGCATCCGCCTGTCAACTGAAAATGCAACTGAAAATGCTGACACAATGACTGTTCTCAAAATGATCAAAGCCTGGATTTTCCAAGACTTTTCAACCCCATCGGATGACAGCAGCAGAACATAAAGGCTATTCCATTTTTTTTTCTGGTGTTTTCCCATGCATGCCTTCCCACCCCATAAAGGGTAAAAGGTTCATGGTTTATTTTTCTTGTCCTCCTCCTTCTTCTATTCCATATCAACAGGGTTACCCTGTGGCCCTTGCTCCAAATGTTTGGACACTACACTCATTTTTAGGGCTACATATTTTGTTAAAAAATAACACCATACAGTTTGCAGGTGGGAGCACAACAAACACGGTCAATAATGACACCTAGCTTCCTGTCCCACCTTGCATAGGGGCACGGGTCACCAATATTGAAGCCAAGACAGGTGGTCAGTTGGATGGCAGATAATTCTTCCAGTCAGTTTCCCAGCACCACCCTGTCTTCCACACAGTCCAGTCTCAATAGGAAGAATCTAGACAGCATAATCTTCTCCGTCATTCTCCTTCCTCCCACCATGGTGAGTCTCAGGAGACAAGTGATCCCACACTCGGACACTCCAAGGAGCTCTTTACGTTTGTTGATTCTGGCCTCTTTCTGTCACTACTCTTGTTGGGTGTCCCAGGACCAGGGGCTCCTTCCCTGTCTCTAACACTAGGGGTGCCCTAGCTCTCCCTGTTCCCCAGTTTACTTCTGATTGTGAAGAAGCTGGGGCCACATGCCTTGCATTAGCTCCTGAATTTGTCCTCAGTGTGTGCCCTTACCTGACCAAGGAAAGAGGGGAGTAGTAGTGTACCATGATACATCAACCAGACTAACAAGGTAAAACGAACAGGGGTAACAAAAAATACCAAATATACTCACACATGTAACAGAGGAATGCATTGGCGAGTGGAAAATGGGGTTAAACCAAGTAGGAGAAGAAAGGAAAGTATCATGCACTCAAAACCTAGCAACAGTCACAGATAAATCCACCAACAGCGTACTCTAATAATCTCCAACAACAAGCTCCAGCCATGCAGCAAAATCTATCTCTGACAATGAGTGCTAGCCAGGACCCAGTTTATGAGATGGGAGTAGCTTAACGCTTCAGGAGCTCTCAGTTGAGCAGATTACCCTTGCACTGCCAAAAGAAATTTGCACCGTTTAATACGAAGGTGAAGTGATTCTAATCAGTGCAGGAGTAGGAGAAATCAGACGCTGAGGTCTTCTGGTTCCTCTCTGTTGTGGTAAATTCTTGACACTTGCCCTGCACATTTCAACAAGGACATTAGGAGATTGTGTGTAGTGATGCCGAAATATTTGAGCAGCCACGGTTAGAAGAAGATGAAGGTGAGGAACAGCAATCAGTGTCTCAAGAGGTATCTGATGATACACTTATATAACACAGCCCCGTGCCGCAGTATAACACACCTCATGCCAAAATACTTAACAAGCACAGTGCCAGACTGCTAAACCTGTAAATTTTGAAATTTAGGCTTGTGGACAGTGAGGCTTTCTGCAACCTCATGACGGTGGCCATCCCTTGGTCCCCAGCTGCCACTATTTTACCCACAGTTTATTCCTGCATTACACCAGCCTGTGTCCCATAATACCACCTGGGCCCTAACCAAAACAAGTACTGGGAAGGCCCACTTAACAACTGACACGGGTGAACTTTGTGGAGGCCGGGACTGAGTCGGACCCTGGTACGTGTGTGAGGTTGCCATGCTTCAGACCCACCACCAGGTTATGGTCATTATCACACACGACCATGCCTGGTTGTAGGTTAAGTGGGTCTGTTAGACCTTTTAACAACTCTGCCGCAATGTGCTGTTGGTCACTTAAACATATGAGTTTAAGAAGAGCCTATTGCTGCTTCGCCGAGGCAGTGCTTCCAACTGATATGAATGATAATTCTGAGGTGGAGGATGGGGAAGGGGGTTCAAGAACTGGCATAGGAGGGGAAACCTTGATGGAACTTGGACCCACAATTCTAAGCGTCGGTATTACGTTGCAGTCCCAGGGTCCGACTCGATCCCGGCCTCCACAATGTTCACCAAGTGTGCGGTCAGGAATATGTAGCATCCCTAACCACAAGTCCATGTGTTAGTTGTTATGTGAACCTTCCCAGTAACTGCATTGGTCAGGGCAGGGGTTATGTTATGGAACACGGGCTGGTGTAAGGTAGGTATGGCTTTCCAGGAGAAATAGCGGTGGCTGGGGAGAGAGTACCAAGGTACGGCCACAACCATATGGTTGCGAAGTGTCTCAGTGTAAAAAAGCCTAAACAGCAACATTTCCAGGGCAAGAGCTTTTGAAATGTGGTCGTTTAGTGTTTTGGACTGTGGGAGGGTGGCTGGATATTTACGTTTGCATTCCAAGCCCTGTGGTAGGGACATCTGAAAGCTGCGCTCGAACAAGGAAGTGGACGTGGTTGCTGATGGTGGTTGCGTATGTGCAATGACAGATACAGGGCATTAGGCATCAGCGCCTTAGTCCTGGGCATGTTATTGGCAAGTATTTAGCACAAAGGAAGAGGTAGTTTTACTCGCAGACACTGATTGTGGACCCAGGCGTTTGGCCTACCTAGTCGGGTGCTTGAAGGACATGCGCCTGAGCATGCTGGTGGTGGTCAGGCTAGAAGTGGTCTGGCTCCTGCTGAGCTTGGTACAGCACAGGTTGCAAATGACCATTCTCTTCTGCACTTTCTGTAAAAAAGCGCCACACTGGGGAACATCTAACCCTTGGCCTGGGATCTGGCCGTGTGTGGGTGCTCGGGGAACAGTTGACTGCCTTCTCCCTCTGTCAGCCCCACTTCCTCTTCCTCTCTGTTGCGTTGCCGTGAATCCCTTTCCTCTGCGCTGCTGTGTTCGCTCTGCATGCCACCTTGCCAGGTTGGGTCAGTGACTTCATCATCCATCATCTTGTCTTCCACTTCCTCACTCTGGTCCTCCTCCTAACTTGTTGTCTTAACTTGACTTGCTGGCAAGTGTGTTTCATCATCATCCATCTTTTGAGACAGTAACTGCCGTTCACCACCATCAGATTCTTCTGACCGTGGCTGCTCAAATATTTTGACTTCACTGCACACAATCTCCTCATGTCACTCTTGAAACTTGCACAGTGACAAGCCAGAAAAAGCGATAAATGGAAAGAAAGAGCTCCTCAGAGTGTCCTAGTATGAAGTTACTTTTCTCCTGGGGCTCCCCATGGTGGGAGGAAAGAGGATCAGGGTGCGGATTATGTGGTCCAGATGCTTGGCTAGTGAGACTGGACCATGTGGAAGACAAGGTGGTGCTGGGAAACAGATGGGAAACATTATCTGCTTTTACTGCTATCCAACCAAAAACCTGCTCGCACTGTTCTGGCCTCAACAGTGGTGTCCCATGCCCCGCCCCCCTGAAAAGTGGGACAAGAAGCTAGGTCTCGTGGATGAGCTTGTTTGTTGTGCTACCACAGCAGGCAGTTTCACCGGGACCCCAGCCACAGCCTCTGCGCGCACCATCAGCAACATGTCTACTTCCCTTACAGCACACCTTGCACATTTTAAATTACCTATGCAGCTCAGACTGGTATTAGAGAATAGAATCTACTTAAATTTTCCGGGAAAGGATTTTTTTCTTGTATCTGGCAGCGAAGTTTATAAAGCAATCAAATGAGCCAAAATGTCTCTAATATGCTAATACCTACTCTGCCACTGAACCCTAAATTATTTTCAGACGTGAGTGTTATTATAACAGAATAGAATCTATTTGAAATGTCCCTGAAAGGATTTTTTACTGTACGCGACAGCAACAAAGTCTGTAACGCAATCAAAAGTGCAAAAATGTCTCTAATACGCTAATACCTATTCTGCAGCTAACCTCAAATTATTTTTAGATAAGAGCAGTATTATTACAGAATAGAATATATCTGAAGTGTCCCTGAAAATATTATTTCTTGTACGCAGCAGCCAAAAGATCTGTAACGCAACCAACCATGCCAAAATGTCTCTAATACACTAATACGTACTCCGCCACCTAACCCTATATTATTTTCAGATATAAGCGGTATTATTACAAAATAGAATGTTTGAATTGTCTCTGAAAGGATATTTTTTTGTACGTGGCAGCCACAAAATATGTAATGCAATCTACTGTTCAAAAATGTTTCTAATATGCTAATACCTACTCCGCCAGCTAACCCTAACTTATTTTCAGATACTGTATCAGCAGTATTGTGAGAGAATAGAATCTATTTTAATTGTCCCTGAAAGGATTTTTTTTTGTATGTGGCAGCAACAAAGTTTGTCACTGTAAACATATGCTTTCCCACTAAACATTGATAAAGGAGCTATGCGGTCAAGGTGTTGGGAAAATTACAGAAAATACAAGGCTAATATAAGCTGAACTGTTACTGTCTAATATCTTAAAAGTTCCTTAAAGACAAGCTACCAATATGGGTTCCTGATGGCCATTAACATCTTAGCACTACACCATCACTATTAATAATGAAATCTATATTTATAAAAATGAGTGTATGTGTGTGTGTATCAGTCACGCCCACTCCACATAGCCCCAACCAATCACTAAGCATCTTTCATTTCACCAGAGCTGTTTAAATGAAGCTGAGCCGTGATTGGTTGCAATGAGCAACAGTTGTGGTAACTGAGGCCTCTTATTCTTATCATTTCTATGGTGTTATCGTCCTTCTGTAAAGCTGAAAATACACAATTTATTACTGTGCCGACACAGACCACCCTCTGCCACAGACTGCAGGGGGCCCAGAATCAGGAACTTCTCTTGTCTGCCATGATGCATCTCATTAACTTAAATCATCAAACACAGATTAAAAAAAGAAACACAAGACGGATTTCTCCAACCCAGGTATCATTTTAATCAGTGTAACAGTGCCAGCCTGACAATGTTGGCTCTGGCGGGATGATATGGGATATTAGTGGTAGTAGTCTGGTGGCTCTGGCTGATATGGGATATTAGGGGTAGTAGTCTGGTGGCTGACGGGATAATGTGGGATATTAGGGGTAGCAGTCCGGTGTCTCTAGCTGACGGGATGATGTGGGATATTAGGGGTAGTAGTCCAGTGGCTCTGACTGACGGGATGATGTGGGATATTAGGGGTAGTAGTCTGGTGGCTCTGGCTGATGGGATGATGTGGGATATTAGGGGTAGTAGTCCAGTGGCTTTGGCTGACGGGATGATGTGGGATATTAGGGGTAGTAGTCGGTGGCTATGGCTGATGTGGGATATTAGGGGTAGTAATCCGGTGGCTCTGACGGGATGATGTGGGATATTAGGGGTAGTAGTCAGTGGCTCTAGCTGACGGGATGATGTGGGATATTAGGGGTAGTAATCTGGTAGCTCTGATGGGATGATTGGGCTATTAGGGGGAGTAGTCAGTGGCTCTTGCTGACGGGATGATGTGGGATATTAGGGGTAGTAATCTGGTGGCTCTGACGGGAGGATGTGGGATATTAGGGGTAGTAGTCCGGTGGCTCTGGCTGACGGGATAATGTGGGATATTAGAGGTAGTAGTCTGGAGGCTCTGGCCGATAGGATGATTGAGATATTAGGGGTAGTAGTCCAGTGGCTCTGGCTGATGGGATGATTGGGATATTAGGGGTAGTAGTCCGGTGGCTCTGGCTGATGTGGGATATTAGGGGTAGTAATCCAGTGGCTCTGACAGGATGATGTGGGATATTAGGGGTAGTAGTCCAGTGGCCCTGTCTGACGGGATGATGTGGGATATTAGGGGTAGTAGTCTGGTGCCTCTGGCTGATTGGGATATTAGGGGTAGTAGTCCAGTAGATCTGGCTGATGGGATGATTGAGATATTAGGGGTAGTAGTCCGGTGGCTCTGGCTGATGTGTGATATTAGGGGTAGTAATCCGGTGGCTCTGACGGGATGATGTGGGATATTAGGGGTAGTAGTCTGGTGGCTCTGGCTGATGGGATGATTGGGATATTAGGGGTAGTAGTCTGGTGGCTCTGGTTGATGGAATGATGTGGGATATTAGGGGTAGTAGTCCGGTGGCTCTGGCTGATTGGGATATTAGGTAGTAGTCCGGTGGTTCTGGCTGACGGGATGATGTGGGATATTAGGGGTAGTAATCTGGTGGCTCTGATGGGATGATGTGGAATATTAGGGGTAGTAGTCTGGTGGCTCTGGCTAACGGGATGATATGGGATATTAGGGGTAGTAGTCCGGTGGCTCTGGATGATTGGAATATTAGGGGTAGTAGTCGAGTGGCTCTGGCTGATATTAGGGGTAGTAATCCGGTGGCTCTGACGGGGTGATGTGGGATATTAGGGGTAGTAGTCTGGTGATTCTGGCTGATGGGATTGGGATATTAGGGATAGTAGTCCGGTGGCTCTGGCTGATGGGATATTAGGGGTAGTAGTCCGGTGGCTCTGGCTGACGGGATGATGTGGGATATTAGGGGTAGCAGTCTGGTGGCTCTGATGGGTTGATGTGGAATATTAGGGGTAGTAGTCCGGTGACTCTCGCTGACGAGATAATGTGGGAAATCTGTTCATCTTTGCACCAGAAGGAAAACCCAAAAATCGTTGTTTACCAAAAGGCTGAGAAAGAATGAGTTGAAAATAAAAATACTATCAATATTTGGGTAATCATTTAGTTAATTTGTGTTGCAAATCTGTAGTGGTGAATATACAGTGGGGCAAAAAAGTATTTAGTCAGTCAGCAATAGTGCAAGTTCCACCACTTAAAAAGATGAGAGGCGTCTGTAATTTACATCATAGGTAGACCTCAACTATGGGAGACAAACTGAGAAAAAAAAATCCAGAAAATCACATTGTCTGTTTTTTTTAACATTTTTTTTGCATATCATGGTGGAAAATAAGTATTTGGTCAGAAACAAACAATCAAGATTTCTGGCTCTCACAGACCTGTAACTTCTTCTTTAAGAGTCTCCTCTTTCCTCCACTCATTACCTGTAGTAATGGCACCTGTTTAAACTTGTTATCAGTATAAAAAGACACCTGTGCACACCCTCAAACAGTCTGACTCCAAACTCCACTATGGTGAAGACCAAAGAGCTGTCAAAGGACACCAGAAACAAAATTGTAGTCCTGCACCAGGCTGGGAAGACTGAATCTGCAATAGCCAACCAGCTTGGAGTGAAGAAATCAACAGTGGGAGCAATAATTAGAAAATGGAAGACATACAAGACCACTGATAATCTCCCTCGATCTGGGGCTCCACGCAAAATCCCACCCGTGGGGTCAGAATGATCACAAGAACGGTGAGCAAAAATCCCAGAACCACGCGGGGGGACCTAGTGAATGAACTGCAGAGAGCTGAGACCAATGTAACAAGGCCTACCATAAGTAACACACTACGCCACCATGGACTCAGATCCTGCAGTGCCAGACGTGTCCCACTGCTTAAGCCAGTACATGTCCGGGCCCATCTGAAGTTTGCTAGAGAGCATTTGCATGATCCAGAGGAGTTTTGGGAGAATGTCCTATGGTCTGATGAAACCAAACTGGAACTGTTTGGTAGAAACACAACTTGTCGTGTTTGGAGGAAAAAGAATACTGAGTTGCATCCATCAAACACCATACCTACTGTAAAGCATGGTGGTGGAAACATCATGCTTTGGGCTGTTTCTCTGCAAAGGGGCCAGGACGACTGATCCGGGTACATGAAAGAATGAATGGGGCCATGTATCGTGAGATTTTGAGTGCAAACCTCCTTCCATCAGCAAGGGCATTGAAGATGAAACGTGGCTGGGTCTTTCAACATGACAATGATCCAAAGCACACCGCCAGGGCAACGAAGGAGTGGCTTCGTAAGCATTTCAAGGTCCTGGAGTGGCCTAGCCAGTCTCCAGATCTCAACCCTATAGAAAACCTTTGGAGAGAGTTGAAAGTCTGTGTTGCCAAGCGAAAAGCCAAAAACACCACTGCTCTAGAGGAGATCTGCATGGAGGAATGGGCCAACATACCAACAACAGTGTGTGGCAACCTTGTGAAGACTTACAGAAAACGTTTGACCTCTGTCATTGCCAACAAAGGATATATTACAAAGTATTGAGATGAAATTTTGTTTCTGACCAAATACTTATTTTCCACCATAATATGCAAATAAAATGTTAAAAAAACAGACAATGTGATTTTCTGGATTTTTTTTTTCTCAGTTTGTCTCCCATAGTTGAGGTCTACCTATGATGTAAATTACAGACGCCTCTCATCTTTTTAAGTGGTGGAACTTGCACTATTGCTGACTGACTAAATACTTTTTTGCCCCACTGTATGATGTGAAATGTTTTTATGTGCAATATAATCATTATAATTTGTTATAACTAACCACAATTTGTTACTATGCCCAGGCAACGGCGGGCTCTTCAGCTAGTAAATAAAAAATGAATGCATTTGGTGAAGTGAAGTGGGCTGCACTGTTGTTTTTCCACACATGTAATCTAAGGATGCATCAATTAACAGGAGCCGATACAGCACAGATCTGTTCATTGTTTAGTAGCAATTCTAGGGTACGTGTGAGTGAGAGCTGACCTGTATCTAAGAATGGACACTACACAGTGTACAAAGACTCTTTACACTGTGAACATCGTTTTTGGAGATGCAAACAGCTGGTTGGTGGAGGTACCTGCTGTCGGACCCTCTCAATTTAATATTGATGATGGTTCATCCAAATTCAAGAGTGAGAAGGCTAAAGGCAATGATGGCTGCACATCAATAAGTTACTGCTGCTTCTCTTTCTTATGGCTGCAAAATCTTAGCTGAAACAAGATAAAGGACTCTTATTGTAATTGGTCGGGGATCTATGAAGTTGGACCCCGTTTATCAACACTTGTTGCATATCCTAAATATACAGTTAGGGCCAGAAATATTTGGACAGTGACACAATTTTCGCGAGTTGGGCTCTGCATGCCACCACATTGGATTTGAAATGAAACCTCTACAACAGAATTCAAGTGCAGATTGTAACGTTTAATTTGAAGGGTTGAACAAAAATATCTGATAGAAAATGTAGGAATTGTACACATTTCTTTACAAACACTCCACATTTTAGGAGGTCAAAAGTAATTGGACAAATAAACATAACCCAAACAAAATATTTTTATTTTCAATATTTTGTTGCAAATCCTTTGGAGGCAATCACTGCCTTAAGTCTGGAACCCATGGACATCACCAAACGCTGGGTTTCCTCCTTCTTAATGCTTTGCCAGGCCTTTACAGCCGCAGCCTTCAGGTCTTGCTTGTTTGTGGGTCTTTCCGTCTTAAGTCTGGATTTGAGCAAGTGAAATGCATGCTCAATTGGGTTTAGATCTGGAGATTGACTTGGCCATTGCAGAATGTTCCACTTTTTGGCACTCATGAACTCCTGGGTAGCTTTGGCTGTATGCTTGGGGTCATTGTCCATCTGTACTATGAAGCGCCGTCCAATCAACTTTGCAGCATTTGGCTGAATCTGGGCTGAAAGTATATCCCGGTACACTTCAGAATTCATCCGGCTACTCTTGTCTGCTCTTATGTCATCAATAAACACAAGTGACACAGTGCCATTGAAAGCCATGCATGCCCATGCCATCACGTTGCCTCCACCATGTTTTACAGAGGATGTGGTGTGCCTTGGATCATGTGCCGTTCCCTTTCTTCTCCAAACTTTTTTCTTCCCATCATTCTGGTACAGGTTGATCTTTGTCTCATCTGTCCATAGAATACTTTTCCAGAACTGAGCTGGCTTCTTGAGGTGTTTTTCTGCAAATTTAACTCTGGCCTGTCTATTTTTGGTATTGATGAATGGTTTGCATCTAGATGTGAACCCTTTGTATTTACTGTCATGGAGTCTTCTGTTTACTGTTGACTTAGAGACAGATACACCTACTTCACTGAGAGTGTTCTGGACTTCAGTTGATGTTGTGAACGGGTTCTTCTTCACCAAATTAAGTATGCGGCGATCATCCACCACTGTTGTCATCCGTGGACGCCCAGGCCTTTTTGAGTTCCCAAGCTCACCAGTCAATTCCTTTTTTCTCAGAATGTACCCAACTGTTGATTTTGCTACTCCAAGCATGTCTGCTATCTCTCTGATGGATTTTTTCTTTTTTTTCAGCCTCAGGATGTTCTGCTTCACCTCAATTGAGAGTTCCTTTGACCGCATGTTGTCTGCTCACAGCAACAGCTTCCAAATGCAAAACCACACACCTGGAATCCACCCCTGACCTTTTAACTACTTCATTGATTACAGGTTAACGAGGGAGACGCCTTCAGAGTTAATTGCAGCCCTTAGAGTCCATTGTCCAATTACTTTTGGTCCCTTGAAAAAGAGGACGCTATGCATTACAGAGCTATAATTCCTAAACCCTTTCTCCGATTTGGATGTGGAAACTATCATATTGCAGCTGGGAGTGTGCACTTTCAGCCCATATTATATATATAATTGTATTTCTGAACATGTTTTTGTAAACAGCTAAAATAACAAAACTTGTGTCACTGTCCAAATATTTCTGGCCCTAACTGTATGCCATAAATCTAATTTGTTGGAACCCTTTAATATATTGGGGTCCCCAACTCCCCAAGGTGCTACTGGGGGTCACACATCATTCCACTAAACCACTTCATCTCACCGGAGTCAACAGAGTAGCATGTGTGAATGTTATGAAGTACTATATTATACTTTTTCGGAAAACCAATTAACAAAGTGTTCATCTATGTTCTGCTTACTGCTAACAATTCCATCATTCTCTCTTCTTAGATGAGACGGGTCCCATTCCCAATTGCGATCCTTGTGATCATACACTGTCTTCTAGGGAAATGTGAAGTAACCAAATATGAATGTTGTACAGGAGTCCCAGGTATCCCAGGATCACCAGGACTGAATGGACAGCATGGACCTCCAGGAAGGGATGGAAAAGATGGGGAACACGGACCAAAAGGTGTCCAAGGTGCATTTCTCCAAGAGGGCAAAGTTAATTTAAACAGAAAAGGATATTATTTAAAAGATTTCTTACAATTCCAGTGTAAGGCATATTGTTATTCTTTTTTTTTTCTAGGAACACCTGGAGAAAATGGACCACAAGGTCCCCCTGGTAAAGCAGGTCCTGCAGGTTCTCCTGGCCTTACAGGTAAACCAGGCTTACCAGGACCACCAGGAACAAGGCAAATATTTGCATTTCATGTTGGGCTGAAATCTTCCAGTCCATCAAGCGATGGCCCGATTATATTTCCAAAAGTTTTTTACAACGAGCAAAGCATTTACAACACAGGAAGTGGAAAGTTCATATCTCCTGTAGACGGTCTTTACTTCTTCACATATCAAATTACAGTCTATAATAAAAATGTACATATTTCCCTAAGACATAATGGTAACATTATGCAGTACATGTATCACGTATATTCTTCTAATACTAACCAAGCCTCTGGGGCTTCAATTCTAGCTTTGAAAGAAAAGGATGAGGTTTGGCTTCAGGTTGTAGGAACCAACAACGGTCTTTATGCTGATAGTGATGACGACTCTACATTCTCAGGCTTTCTGATATCATGAATCTGGAAGCCATAACATTTTTACACCAATATATTAATGTAATGTAAAATAAAAATCAAAACTATAAAATAGTTTTTGCATTGCAGATGATAAAATGCTTGTGCATGCCCTCATCTTCTGCCTCGACTACTGCATCATCCTTTTCTGTGGCCACCCTGGTAACACCCTTGCACCTCTCCAGTCCATCCTTAACTCTGCTGCCCAATTCATCTCTCTCCTCGCTACTCCTCAGTTTCCCCCCTCTGCAAATCTCTTCACTGGCTCCCATTCCCTCAGTGTATCCAGTTCAAATTACTAATACTGACCTACAAAGCCATCCATAACCTGTCTCCTCCATATATCTCTGAACTAATCTCCCGATATCTTCCATCACGCAATCTCCGGTCCTCCCAAGACCTCCTACTCTCCTCCACACTTATTCGCTCCTCACCCAACCGCCTCCAAGACTTCTCCCAAATATCCCCCATCCTCTGGAACTCTTTGCCCCAACACGTCCGACTATCAACCACATTCGGATCCTTCAGACGGAACCTGAAAACCCATCTCTTCAGGAAAGCCTACAGCCTGCACTGACCCCTCATTACTACCGAAGCTACTGCCTCACCAACACCGGAGCTCCTACAACCCTCAACCTATCATCTCCTTCCCCACCATCCTGTAGAATGTAAGCCCTCAAGGGACGGGTCCTCGCCCCTCTGTATCAGTCTGTAATTGTTAGTTTGCTTACTGTGATATCTGTAATTTGTATGTAACCCCTTCTCATGTACAGCACCATGGAATCAATGGTGCTATATAAATAAATAACGATTGACAATAAAATAGCATTGTGGCTCACAACTGTTGCACATTGTGTCATGCCTTTTATGCTGTTGTATATTATATGTATTGTATTTTCATATTTAGATACTTTGTGAATTAGTTCTGAGGAGACATGATGTAAGTAATTTTAGGTGTATCTTGCAGTAATTAATGGTTGTAGGAGAAACCCGATACTGATTTTAGAGATGTAAGGTTGCTCTAGAAACGCAGAAGATTTGTACTGTAGGTTTGCATAAAGATTACCAATAAGATCAGGTGAAAAAATAAATAAAACACTACCATAACTAATCCCTTCAAAACCTATTTTCACTTTCCTGACCAGGCCAAAATTTTAAATACTGAGCACCATAATTTTATGAGGTAATGACTCTGATACGTTTGAACATATCCCAATGATTCTGATTTTTTTTGTGACATGCTGTACTTCACGTTAGTGGTAAATTTTGCGTTTATTTATGAAAATATAAAAAAACTGACTAAAATATAAAAATGTTCCAATCCCAATTTGTTGTGCAATTTCTCCTTAGTGAGCCATTACCCTATAATTGGAAAATATTTTTCAGGCACAGTGGAAAGCTCAGAATGGAAGGAGCACTACATTATAGTGCAGATATTGTCGTTATGGTTTGCGGGTGTCATGGCCAACTGGAAGAGCCCCTGAGATGCTAGCACAGTAGAACCCCCATAAGTAACCCCATTTTATAAATTACACTTCTCAATTACAGTAATTCATCTAAGGGTGCAATGATTATATTCACACAATGGGTGTGTCACAGAGTTTTATACCATTGGGCAGTAAAGAAAAAAAACAATTACATTTTTACAAAAAAATTACATTTTCGTATGTGGAATTGGGTAAAAATGGCACTAAAATGTGTGACAATTTCTGCTGATTGTGGCAATACCCCATATTTACCATACGGAAAGAGTCAGGAGGGATGGAGCGCAATTTGACTCTTGGAGAACACATTTTTGTAGAATCGTTTGCGGACTCTATATACAGAGCCCCTAAGTGCCAGAAGTGCACAACTCCCCCCTAAAATTACCCCATTTTGGAAATTATGCTCCTCTGGGAATTTTTCCACAGGTGTAGTGACTATTTTGACTCCATGGGTGATTTCCACAAACAAGCAGCAATGGATGTTGCTGAGTGAAATTTCTAAATTTGCCATTGTAGTGCCCAGTACATTGTGCCCAGCTTGTGCTTCTGGAGAAATGCACTCAAATTAAGCGGACTCTCATCGCTACAGAAATACCAAACATGTGGTCGCTAAATGTGGTTTAGGCACACTGGGGCTCAGAAGGGAGGGGGGCATTTTGTTTTGGGACCTCAGAATTTGTTGAATTTCTTTAGGGGGTGGTGAGGAGCCATAGTGCTTTTCCAGAGCCTTTGTGCTACCAGTAACATAGAAGCCCCCTATATTTCCATTGACAGATGACCGATCAGAGTGGGGACTTGCTTTTTGTGTGGATTGAATTGAAGCTTTTACTGGCAACATTTTACATAACATTTTGGATCACATTTATCCGGTGCTCTACAATGAGCACTTACATCAAGGTTTCCATCTAAATTTTGGAATGACATGATTCAGATGAAACCCGAGAGATTCATTCACTATAAAGAGACAGCAGCATTACCCTGGACTCTGCCTGGCCTCTGTTCAGTGGTGTCCTTTTCAGAGATGCACAAAACTATGGCGAACGTAGCTTTTATATATGCTTAAAATGACAGACAGCTCTAGAATATAGGCCAGATGGCATCCACAGTGTCTTCATCTGCCTCATTATAGGGAATCTTCTACTGGGTTCCGTCTAAATCACATTTCAGAGATTTACAGGAAAACCCTGATGTAAGCGTTCAGTGCACAGCACAGGATAGATGAGCGCCGAGCCTTACTGCGATCTTTGTGAGACAGAAATGAACAAATCAACAGCAGGTCAAGAATTTATGCTTTATTTTTTCCACCGTTCCTCTTACCATATAAGTGATTAGACAGGTTTATTCTTAGGGTTGTTGCGATCTTTTTAATGCTACTATCACACACAAAAAACTGCTTCTTAACCCCTTCATGACCCAGCCTATTTTGACCTTAAAGACCTTGCCGTTTTTTGCAATTCTGACCAGTGTCCCTTTATGAGGTAATAACTCTGAGATTGTTTTTTCGTGACATATTGGGCTTCATGTTAGTGGTAAATTTAGGTCAATAAATTCTGCGTTTATTTGTGATAAACACGGAAATTTGGCGAAAATTTTGAAAATTTCGCAATTTTCACATTTTGAATTTTTATTCTGTTAAACCAGAGAGATATGTGACACAAAATAGTTAATAAATAACATTTCCCACATGTTTACTTTACATCAGCACAATTTTGGAAACAAAATTTTTTTTTGTTAGGAAGTTATAAGGGTTAAAATTTGACCAGCGATTTGTCATTTTTACAACGAAATTTACAAAACCATTTTTTTTAGGGACCACCTCACATTTGAAGTCAGTTTGAGGGGTCTATATGGCTGAAAATACCCAAAAGTGACACCATTCTAAAAACTGCACCCCTCAAGGTACTCAAAACCAAATTCAAGAAGTTTATTAACCCTTCAGGTGCTTCACAGCAGCAGAAGCAACATGGAAGGAAAAAATGAACATTTAACTTTTTAGTCACAAAAATTATCTTTTAGCAACAATTTTTTTATTTTCCCAATGGTAAAAGGAGAAACTGAACCACGAAAGTTGTTGTCCAATTTGTCCTGAGTACGCTGATAACTCATATGTGGGGGTAAACCACTGTTTGGGCGCACGGCAGGGCTTGGAAGGGAAGGAGCGCCATTTGAATCAAAAATTGGCTCCACTCTTTAGCGGACACCATGTCACGTTTGGAGAGCCCCCGTGTGCCTAAAAATTGGAGCTCCCCCACAAGTGACCCCATTTTGGAAACTAGACACCCCAAGGAACTTATCTAGATGCATAGTGAGCACTTTGAACCCCCAGGTGCTTCACAAATTGATCCGTAAAAATGAAAAAGTACTTTTTTTTCACAAAAAAAATCTTTTAGCCTCAATTTTTTCATTTTCACATGGGCAGTAGGATAAAATGGATCATAAAATGTGTTGGGCAATTTCTCCTGAGTACACCAATACCTCACATGTGGGGGTAAACCACTGTTTGGGCACATAGAAAGGCTCGGAAGGGAAGGAGCGCCATTTGACTTTTTGAATGAAAAATTATTTCCATCGTTAGCGGACACCATGTCGCGTTTGGATAGCTCCTGTGTGCCTAAACATTGGCGCTCCCCCACAAGTGACCCCATTTTGGAAACTAGACCCCCAAGGAACTTATTTAGATGCCTAGTGAACACTTTAAACCCTCAGGTGCTTCACAAATTGATCTGTAAAAATGAAAAGGTACTTTTTTTTTTCACAAAAAAATTCTTTTCGCCTCAATTTTTTCATTTTCACATGGGCAGTAGGATAAAATGGATCATAAAATTTGTTGGGCAATTTCTCCCGAGTACGCCGATACCTCATATGTGGGGGTAAACCACTGTTTGGGCACTCGGCAGGGCTCGGAAGGGAAGGCGCGCCATTTGACTTTTTGAATGGAAAATTAGCTCCAATTGTTAGCGGACACCATGTCACGTTTGGAGAGCCCCTGTGTGCCTAAACATTGGAGATCCCCCAGAAATGACCCCATTTTGGAAACTAGACCCCCAAAGGAACTAATCTAGATGTGTGGTGAGGACTTTGAACCCCCAAGTGCTTCACAGAAGTTTATAACGCAGAGCCATGAAAAAAAAAAAAAATATTTTCTCAAAAATGATCTTTTAGCCTGCAATTTTTTATTTTCCCAAGGGTAACAGGAGAAATTTGACCCCAAAAGTTGTTATCCAGTTTCTCCTGAGTACGCTGATACCCCATATGTGGGGGTAAATCACTGTTTGGGCACATGCCGGGGCTCGGAAGTGAAGTAGTGACGTTTTGAAATGCAGACTTTGATGGAATGCTCTGTGGGCGTCACGTTGCGTTTGCAGAGCCCCTGATGTGGCTTAACAGTAGAAACCCCCCACAAGTGACCCCATTTTGGAAACTAGACCCCGAAAGGAACTTATCTAGATGTGTGGTGAGCACTTTGAACCCCCAAGTGCTTCATAGAAGTTTATAATGCAGAGCCGTGAAAATAAATACGTTTTCTTTCCTCAAAAATAATTATTTAGCCCAGAATTTTTTATTTTCCCAAGGGTTACAGGAGAAATTGGACCCCAAAAGTTGTTGTCCAGTTTCTCCTGAGTACGCTGATACCCCATGTGTGGGGGTAAACCACTGTTTGGGCACACGTCGGGGCTCAGAAGGGAAGTAGTGACTTTTGAAATGCAGACTTTGATGGAATGCTCTGTGGGCGTCACGTTGCGTTTGCAGAGCCCCTGATGTGGCTTAACAGTAGAAACCCCCCACAAGTGACCCCATTTTGGAAACTAGACCCCGAAAGGAACTTATCTAGATGTGTGGTGAGCACTTTGAACCCCCAAGTGCTTCATAGAAGTTTATAATGCAGAGCCGTGAAAATAAATACGTTTTCTTTCCTCAAAAATAATTATTTAGCCCAGAATTTTTTATTTTCCCAAGGGTTACAGGAGAAATTTGACCCCAAAAGTTGTTGTCCAGTTTCTCCTGAGTACGCTGATACCCCATGTGTGGGGGTAAACCACTGTTTGGGCACACGTCGGGGCTCAGAAGGGAAGTAGTGACTTTTGAAATGCAGACTTTGATGGAATGGTCTGCGGGCGTCACATTGCGTTTGCAGAGCCCCTGGTGTGCCTAAACAGTAGAAACCCCCCACAAGTGACCCCATTTAAGAAACTAGACCCTCCAAGGAACTTATCTAGATATGTGGTGAGCACTTTGAACCCCCAAGTGCTTCACAGACGTTTACAACGCAGAGCCGTAAAAATAAAAAATCATTTTTCTTTCCTCAAAAATGATGTTTTAGCAAGCATTTTTTTTAGATTCACAAGGGTAACAGGAGAAATTGGACCCCAGTAATTGTTGCGCAGTTTATCCTGAGTATGCTGGTACCCCATATGTGGGGGTAAACCACTGTTTGGGCACACGTCAGGGCTCGGAAGTGAGGGAGCACCATTTGACTTTTTGAATACGAGATTGGCTGGAATCAATGGTGGTGCCATGTTGCGTTTGGAGACCCCTGATGTGCCTAAACAGTGGTAACCCCTCAATTCTAACTCCAACACTAACCCCAACACACCCCTAACCCCAACTGTAGCCATAACCCTAACCACAACCCTAATTCCAACCCTAACCGTAAGGCTATGTGCCCACGTTGCGGATTCGTGTGAGATATTTCCGCACCATTTTTGAAAAATCCGCGGGTAAAAGGCACTGCATTTTACCTGCGGATTTCCAGTGTTTTTTGTGCGGATTTCACCTGCGGATTCCTATTGAGGAACAGGTGTAAAACGCTGTGGAATCCGCACAAAGAATTGACATGTTGCGGAAAATACAACGCGTTTCCGCGCGGTATTTTCCGCACCATGGGCACAGCGGATTTGGTTTTTCATATGTTTACATGGTACTGTAAACCTGATGGAACACTGCTGCGAATCCGCAGCGGCCAATCCGCACCGTGTGCACATAGCCTAATTCTAAAGGTATGTGCACACGCTGCAGAAAACGCTGCGGATCCGCAGCAGTTTCCCATGAGTTTACAGTTCAATGTAAACCTACGGGAAACAAAAATCGCTGTACACATGCTGCGGAAAAACTGCACGGAAACGCAGCGGTTTACATTCCGCAGCATGTCACTTCTTTCTGCGGATTCCGCAGCGGTTTTACAACTGCTCCAATAGAAAATCGCAATTGTAAAACCGCAGTGAAATGCGCAGAAAAAAACGCGGTAAATCCGCCATAAATTCGCAGCGGTTTAGCACTGCGGATTTATCAAATCCGCAGCGGAAAAATCCGCAGAGGACCAGAATACGTGTGCACATACCGAAACCCTAACCCTAACCCTACCCCTAACCCTATTCTAACATTAGTGGAAAAAAAAAATTTCTTTATTTTTTTATTGTCCCTACCTATGGGGGTGACAAAGGGGGGGGGGGGGTCATTTATTATTTTTTTTATTTTGATCACTGAGATATAATCTATCTCAGTGATCAAAATGCTGGGGGTGACAAAGGGGGGGAGGGTCATTTATTATTTTTTTTATTTTGATCACTGAGATATAATCTATCTCAGTGATCAAAATGCACTTTGGAACGAATCTGCCAGCCGGCAGATTCGGCGGGCGCACTGCGCATGCGCCCGCCATTTTGGAAGATGGCGGCGCCCAGGGAGAAGACGGACGGGACCCCGGCAGGATCGGTAAGTATGATGGGGTGGGGGAGAAATTTGACCCCAAAAGTTGTTGTCCAGTTTCTCCTGAGTACGCTGATACCCCATATGTGGGGGTAAACCACTGTTTGGGCACATGGCGGGGCTTGGAAGTGAAGTAGTGACGTTTTGAAATGCAGACCTTGATGGAATGCTCTGTGGGCGTCACGTTGCGTTTGCAGAGCCCCTGATGTGGCTTAACAGTAGAAACCCCCCACAAGTGACCCCATTTTGGAAACTAGACCCCCAAAGGAACTTATCTAGATGTGTGGTGAGCACTTTGAACCCCCAAGTGCTTCATAGAAGTTTATAATGCAGAGCCGTGAAAATAATAAATACGTTTTCTTTCCTCAAAAATAATTATTTAGCCCAGAATTTTTTAATTTTCCCAAGGGTAACAGGAGAAATTTGACCCCAATATTTGTTGTCCAGTTTCTCCTGAGTACGGTGATACCCCATATGTGGGGGTAAACCACTGTTTGGGCACATGCCGGGGCTCGGAATTGAAGTAGTGACGTTTTGAAATGCAGACTTTGATGGAATGGTCTGCGGGCGTCACATTGCGTTTGCAGAGCCCCTGGTGTGCCTAAACAGTAGAAACCCCCCACAAGTGACCCCATTTAAGAAACTAGACCCCCCAAGGAACTTATCTAGATATGTGGTGAGCACTTTGAACCCCCAAGTGCTTCACAGACGTTTACAACGCAGAGCCGTAAAAATAAAAAATAATTTTTCTTTCCTCAAAAATTATGTTTTAGCAAGCATTTTTTTAGATTCACAAGGGTAACAGGAGAAATTGGACCCCAGTAATTGTTGCGCAGTTTATCCTGAGTATGCTGGTACCCCATATGTGGGGGTAAACCACTGTTTGGGCACACGTCAGGGCTCGGAAGTGAGGGAGCACCATTTGACTTTTTGAATACGAGATTGGCTGGAATCAATGGTGGTGCCATGTTGCGTTTGGAGACCCCTGATGTGCCTAAACAGTGGTAACCCCTCAATTCTAACTCCAACACTAACCCCAACACACCCCTAACCCTAATCCCAACTGTAGCCATAACCCTAACCACAACCCTAATTCCAACCCTAACCGTAAGGCTATGTGCCCACGTTGCGGATTCGTGTGAGATATTTCCGCACCATTTTTGAAAAATCCGCGGGTAAAAGGCACTGCGTTTTACCTGCGGATTTTCCGCGGATTTCCAGTGTTTTTTGTGCGGATTCCTATTGAGGAACAGGTGTAAAACGCTGTGGAATCCGCACAAAGAATTGACATGCTGCGGAAAATTCAACGCGTTTCCGCGCGGTATTTTCCGCACCATGGGCACAGCGGATTTGGTTTTTCATATGTTTACATGGTAGTGTAAACCTGATGGAACACTGCTGCAAATCCGCAGCGGCCAATCCGCAGCCAAATCCGCACCGTGTGCACATAGCCTAATTCTAAAGGTATGTGCATACGCTGCAGAAAACGCTGCGGATCCGCAGCAGTTTCCCATGAGTTTACAGTTCAATGTAAACCTACGGGAAACAAAAATCGCTGTACACATGCTGCGGAAAAACTGCACGGAAACGCAGCGGTTTACATTCCGCAGCATGTCACTTCTTTGTGCGGATTCCGCAGCGGTTTTACAACTGCTCCAATAGAAAATCGCAATTGTAAAACCGCAGTGAAATGCGCAGAAAAAAACGCGGTAAATCCGCCATAAATCCGCAGCGGTTTAGCACTGCGGATTTATCAAATCCGCAGCGGAAAAATCCGCAGAGGACCAGAATACGTGTGCACATACCGAAACCCTAACCCTAGCCCTACCCCTATTCTAACATTAGTGGAAAAAAAAAATTTCTTTATTTTTTTATTGTCCCTACCTATGGGGGTGACAAAGGGGGGGGGGGGGGGTCATTTATTATTTTTTTTATTTTGATCACTGATATAGATTATATCTCAGTGATCAAAATGCACTTTGAACGAATCTGCCGGCCGGCAGATTCGGCGGGCGCACTGCGCATGCGCCCGCCATTTTGGAAGATGGCGGCGCCCAGGGAGAAGACGGACGGCTTATTTTTTGTGGGACAAGATGACATTTTTATTGGTACCATTTTCGGACACATACCATATTTTGATTGCTTTCTATTCTGATTTTTGAGAGACAAATTGAACAAAAATCAACATTCAGGATTTTTTTTTTTACGCTGTTCCCTGGGTGCTAAAAAGTGAAAAGGCAGCTTTATTCTTCAGATCAATTTGATTACAGTGACACCACATTTATATAATTTTTTTATGATTTGCCGCTTTAACATAATAAAAAATTTTTTATAGAAAAAAAATAGTTTTTACATTGTTATATTCTAAGAGCTATAGCTTTATTTCTCCACTGACGGAGCTGCTTGGTGGCTTATTACATTCAACTTTTCATCAGGTTTTATTCCACTTTTTTTGGGCAGTATGATGAAAACCATAGTTTTCATTGATTTTGTTACGGTGCTCACTGTTGGGGTTAGCTAGTGTGATAGATTTATAATAATATTTTTATTTATATAGCGCTAACATATTCCGCAGCACTTTACAGTTATAGAGGGGATTTGTACAGACAATAGACCTTACAGCATAACAATAAACACAGATCAAAACAGATGAGGGCCCTGCTCACAAGCTTGCAAACTATGAGGAAAAAGAGGAGACACCAGAGGTGAATGGTAACAATTGCTTTATGGATCAGGTCATTCTGGAGACAGTGATATGAACTAGGTGTTCTTTTTTTACTATTATTTTTACATAAATATACATATGTAAGGACATAATACTCACTCATTCAGTATCATAATAATCCTTATATTGTGATATTTTTTAAAACATATTTTTTAAAAATTGCCTTTTTTTCTTACTTAGTCCCTCTATGGAATATTAGCTTTTATTACTTTGATCACAGTATAGTGCATTGCAATGCACTTTTTCTTCTTGACTCCTTTTTTTTTTCTTGACTTTACATATTCTTGCCCATTTTCTGTCTTTGTTGTTTTCTTTATTTTCCTTATGTTAATGTCTCCAACATTAATGTATTTATTTTCTAGGTTCCCAGAACGAGATGAGTACCTCATTGACAATGACATTATTTCCCTGGTCCATGAGCAAGTCCTGTTGTGGGACACCCGGGTTCCGCAGCACTCGGACAACGTGAAGATCCGGGGACTATCGAATGAGGTGGCCCAAGCGATGATGGATGGCTGAGACAACGCCCCGGCTCGGGTCCGCAAGGCATTTTGTAAGTATTGCAATGCGGTGTGATGCAGCAGTGACCTTGGCTGGGATCACACAACTGTGTGTGATGAGATAAACTCACGTTTATCTCATCACACACAGTTGTGTGATCCCGACCAAAATTGTCTTGTCTACCTTTTTTTTTTTTTTTTAAACAGTGCTCAAAGTCAGAACACGTTGGCGTTCGATGAAGGATCGTTTCAACAAGGACCTTCGTCAAGAGAGCCGGGTTTCCAGTGGTTCAGGAGCAAGGACCAGAAAATATAAGCATCACCGGATTCTGGAATTTTTGAGACCGGTCCTTGCCCAGAGAACGTAAGTATTTTTGTGGTGCATTGGATTGTGTTGTATTGCCTAATCTGTATTTTTCGATTCCACAGGAGTTGGCACTTTTACTATTGTAAATGTTTGGTACTGTATTTTTTTTCACAGCACCTGGAGCAGCACTCTTGACCCTGGTTCTGGAGCGGTCCTTCATCAAACAGCCACGGATCCGTCCCAGCCATCCAGCAGCGCAGAAGAAAGTGGGCCTGCACAACACAGACTGGAGACTAGGAAGCTGGTCCATCAGGTGTTCCCCTGTCCTCTGTCTCTTTTTTTGGGGGGGATCTTCCCGGCAGCGGCAGAGGGCCTCGGACAGGTCACTCATGCCCGAGTTTTTTCACTTGACCTCGATCTTTCATGATGGACTCAAGGCGATGGGAGATAGACTGGATAGTGGCTTTAACCTTATGAATACACTTATCCAGGATGCCACCTGAAGCCTTGACCAAGTGAAAGCCGACCTCCAGAGGCCAGGACATCATTTTTTTAATCAAATAGAAAAGGGCATGTCGGAACACCTTACTCCTGATCTCCAGCTCAGTGTCATGCAGGCCTGCAATGCTGCTTACATGCAGGCTATGCAGCAGACTCTGTATTTTCAGCAGCCAGTGGTGGCATTTCCACCTGTACCAACACCGTCACGCTTAACCTCAATGCTGAGCTCTACTGCACACCACTGCACAGCCACCACCATTCCAAGCACTGCCAGACACCACTACAGCTCCACCACCATGCCGAGTGCTGTTGGACAGCCCACCACCACCATGTCAACTGCTGCTCCTGCTTGGACATCCTCCACTGCCACCAACATGCAGCAGCACCCTGCCATGGCTTTCACCACCACCACCATGCAGCAGCAGGACCCTGTAATGTCCTTCACCACACCACGCAGCAGCACACGGACCATGAGAGGTCGGCCACCATCACCGGGCCGCAAGAAATGAGCACACTGAGGCCCCCCAGACCGCAGCGCCAATCCCAAAAAGGTAAAAAGAAAAAACAGTGGACTATCGTCATCCCTCACTCCCCAATGTGTCTGTGATGTCAGGTTTGTCTCGCCCTTCCAGTGTGTCTCTGCCATCCCATGCGTCTAGTACCATCCCTGAACTCCCTGACCCCAATTGTTTAATTGTTCCTTCTCCTGCAACCCTTGCTTCGTCTTCAGCCAGCCAAGCCTCACAGTTACATACCCCTCAGTTCCGTCACAGCCGGCGCAGTTAAATTATTTTTTTTTAAAATACATTTCAATGTTTTTTGCCCCCAATACTGTTTGGTTATTTGTGTATTTCGACGCCGGCAACACACACCATGCACCGAATAAACACACTGTGCTGTACACTTTGTGTTTTTGCCACCTCATAGCTCCAGGAGTTAGACAAGTCGAACACTGCAGCTTTGCTTCTTGTGTTTGGTATGGAGCTATGAGCTGTCAAAAACTAATATTACTTGTATTTTATCCACAATCTCTTCACTATGCTTAATGTATGTGACGCAGACTGAAGAGACAATGGAGGTAATACAAAGCAGATCTCTACTCAACAGGTCAGGTGTCAGAAACAGTGAGTTCATGATGCACAAAAGCCAGCATCTTGAACTCATTATTTCTGACACCTGACCTGGTGAGTATAGAACTGCCTTGTATAACCTCCATTTTCTCTTCAGTCCACGTCATCTATTTAACACAAGCTGAAGAGACAATGGAGGTCATACAAGGCATATCTATATTCACCTGGACAGGTGTAAAAATAGTGAATTCATGAGGCTGGGTTTTGTGCATCATGAATTCATTATTTCTGACACATGACCTGGTGAGTATAGATCTGCTTTGTATTACACCTCCATCTTCTCCTGCATTCAATAGATAAAATGCAGAAGAGATTCAGGATGTAATGACGTCAACTACCATACCACTAACATCTTAAGTGGTTTTTAGAGGAAAGACATAGGAGACTCGGTACAGGTATCAAAACACGTTTATTAACAACAAATATTAGTAACATTTTAAACATAACTGGTACAGACCCAAACCCAACAGCACATTTTACACAATATTATCTTGCCATGCCACACATCCGATGTCAGAAACAAAATAGGCAGCAAATTGGTCCCACATGTGGGTAACTTCAATAGTTGACCGCAGAGGGTAATGCTGGTAATCTGGCAATGGGTTTGCAACTGGTTCATCCAGTTTAATGTTGGGTCGCTCCTTAGCCATTATGTAATTGTGGAGAACCATACAGGCTTTGACAACCTCTTGACTGTCTCCATTTTTAGATTAATGGCTGTCCCAAGAATGTGCCATTTGGAGACAAGAATTCCAAAGGTACACTCAACTGTTCTTCGAGCCCTGGTCAGTCTGTAGTTATAAATCCTTGTAGTGTGGTTCAAGTCCCGACCAGAATATGGCTTTAGTAGGTTTTCACACATCTGAAAGGCCTCATCCCCAACCATAACAAATGGCATCGGTGGGCCTTGAGTGTTGGGGAAAGGTCGTGGCTGGTGAAAATTAAAATTTTTGCCAAACGTCGGCCCATATCCGAGTTCTTGAAAGTCTGGGAGTCATTGCCACGGCCAAAAGCTCCAATGTCCATGGCGATAAAGCGACAGTCCGCATCTGCTATTGTCATCAGCACTATAGAAAAATATTTATTGTAGTTAAAGTACTCCGATCTAGATCTGACGGGTTTGGTAATCTGTATGTGCTTTCCATCCACTGCTCCCAAACAGTTGGGGAAATTACACACTCCAGAATTTGTCGGCAATTTCCATCCACATGTCTGCGGTGGGTAGGGGGATAATTTCATCCTGGAGTACGTTCCACAAAGTTCGGCAGGTGTTCGCAACTATTCCAGACAAGGTGGAAATTCCAAGCCGGTACTGAAAGTGGAGCGATGATACGGTCTCTCCGGTAGCTAGGAATCTGAAAGAACAAAAAAATTACGAACAATTCTATTTATGGTTGGGTTTTGCTAAACACATAAAGGAAAATACAAATAATACATGGCAGAACAATAATAATTATGACTGGCATTTGTTTAGAATTATTACACACCTTATTGTGACCAGGAGACGTACCTCTGCAGGAATAGCTCTACGGAGCTGGGTGTCCTGTCTCTGGATGGCTCCTTGGACACAACCAAGCAAATCCTGAAAACTCTCTTGAGACATCCTGGTATATTCCGGGAATTTGTCCGGGTTGGCATTAAGCTAGCCATATAGAGTGTGGTAGGCTCCACTGCTCTCCCGGAGTTCAATAATGGGGTGTCTCCAATAATGCCGACGCCGTGTTCTTCTCTGTCTTTCTAGATTTCTTTCTTGCTCCCAAGCAAACGCATAGGCAAGAAACAGGTTGAATCCAGGTTGAAATAAAAGCTCTCCATGCGAAGATCCATCATGACACAGGATACAGTAGCAAACTGTGAAGATTTCAGATGACCAAGGGTCTATATAAAGATATACTATAACACACGCCCACTGTTGTCCCATTGGCGGTGCCTGTTTATCTAGATTTTTGTCCTGTAAAATTTTACACCATGCGCACAGAAAGCGCGAGCAAAACGCCTGAAAAAGCATGTAAACGTTGCGTTTCTTTGACCGCATACGTTAGCTTATGCGTAAAAAAAAACCGCTGTGTTTGCACGCGGTTTATCGTGCATTTCAGGTTGCGGCATAAACACTGCGGATTCTACTGCAAATGTGAAACAAGCCTTAGTCTGTTTTAGTAGGCGCTACAATCATGGGGAAGACTGCTGATTTGAGGTTTAATGTGAAGTTTCCACAATAAGTGATAGTTTGGGGAGGCATATCCTCCGCTGGTGTAGGTTCACTGTGTTTTATCACGACCAAAGTCAGGGCAGCCATCTACCAGGAAGTTTTAGAGCACTTCATGTTTCCCTCTGTCAACAAGCTTTTTGGACATGAAAATTTCATTCTCTGGCAGGAATTGGCACCTGTCTACACTGCCAAAAGTACCAATACCTGGTTTAAAAACAACAGTATCACTGTGCTTGATTGGCCAGCAAACTTGCCTGACCTTAAAGGGACACTGTCACCTGAATTTGGAGGGAACAATCTTCAGCCATGGAGGCGGGGTTTTTGATTCACCTTTTCCTTACCCGCTGGCTGCAATATTGGATTGAAGTTCATTCTCTGTCCTCCATAGTACATGCCAGCACAAGGCAATCTTGCCTTGCGCAGGCGTGTACTATGGAGGACAGAGAATGAACTTCAATCCAATATTGCAGCCAGCATGCAGCCAGCGGGTAAGGAAAGGGTGAATCAAACACCCCAAAACCCCGCCTCCATGGCTGAAGATTGTTCCCTCCAAATTCAAGTGACAGTGTCCCTTTAACTCTATAGAGAATCTATGGGGTATTGTCAAGAGAAAGATGAGAGACACCAGACCCATCAATGCAGACGAGCTGAAGGCTGCTATCAAAGCAACCTGGGCTTCCATAACACCTCAGCAGTGACACAGATTGATCGCCTCCATGCAACGCCGCATTGATGCAGTAATTGATGCAAAATGAGCCCTGACCAAGTATTGAGTGAATTTACTGAAGACACCATTTTTGGATTTTAAAATTATTTTTCAAGCTGGTGTTATAAAGTATTCTAATTTACTGAGATAATTACTATTGGGTTTCCATTGGCTGTAAGCCATAATCATCAACATTAACAGAAATAAACAATTGAAATAGATCACTCTGTTTGTAATGACTATATAATATACGAGCTTCACTTTTTGTACTGAAGATCAGAAATAAATTAACTTTTTGATGATATTCTAATTTTGTGAGAAGCACCTATATGTAAATACTTTTGGTCCGGTCCGATGGGCGTCATCTCCTCAGCACCTGCACCACCTCTTTGCCCCCAAAAGCTGTCCAAAGACTTTGATGTTGCATGCATCATCACCCACATAACCAAAAGAGATCTGCCCTAATGCGGGCAGAGCACATGATCCCGGGAAACGTCATTCTGGCAACTTGGTTCGGGTAAGAAAGGAGCGGGAATGAAGTTTCCTGGGAGCAGTTAGGTTTTGCCCGCACAAGGGAAGAGTGCTAAATGTGGATGCTTTTGGGGTCAAAGAGGCAGCACAGATAGAGGAAATGACGCCCGCCAGACCGGGCCAAAAGCAGTTACATAGAGCGTGGAGGAAATTAGGTATTTTTGGTGGTATACAGGAAGAGTTAGATGATGGTGGACACATTTAAATAATGTAGTACAGATGCTCAGAAAGAGAATGGTAAGTGGTCACTAAAAGCCGGGATACACCGAGACACTGCTGGGACCGAATATATTCCTTGCATAAGCCATTATCATGTTATTATTTACAAACTGCTCAGGACAGGGAAGAAATTGTCAGAGATCTGAACAAATTAGTGCAGGTACTGGTGAGGACTTTGCTGCAGATTGCGATTTGTTGGGGAAACAATGAATGAACATACTCCAAGCTTTACAAGTATAGAAATGAAAACTCAACTCATAGTTCTAAAACAGTTTACGGTAGCTAAAACACAGTCACATAAGTCTAACAAAAAAAGAGAAAGACAAATTTACATTATACATACAAGTCTATAAAAATGAACTTTACATATCAATACATAGAATTAAGCCACAATGAAGTGACGATGAAAGCCAAAAGCAGGAGTGACAACACCCCTCCCCTACCCCATGTATGTGAATTCAATCCCTTCCCTGCACAGCCCACCCCAACACAAGCAACACCCACCCACTACCTTGAGCCATGGCCTGACATACAGCCCCACATGAGTGACATTACACCCCTGAGCCACACAGACCCCCTCCCAGCATACAGCCCCGTGTGTTTGACTTCATCTCTTTCCCACCTCCCAGCATGCTACTCTACCCAGGACCATCATGCATCAGTTCCCCAGCATACAGCACCATGCAAGTAACATCACCACCATCGCTGCACATATCCCCATGAGTGACATCACTACACAGCCCTGCACTGCCCCAAGCCTCACACAAATAACTGCATCCCTTCACTGCACAGCCCCCCAGCATGCATCCCCATGTGAGTAACATAGCCTTCTCCACACATGAACTCAGTCCTAAACGAGTGACACTACACCCTTCCTTATGCTGCCCCACGAGCTGCACCACTCTTCACCGCACAGCCCCCCCGCAACCTAACAAGAGTGACATTACCTACTTCTCGCCACAGGCCCAATTGAATTAGGTCACCCACTTTCCTTTGCAGCCGCCCAGCATGAATTATTCCCCTTCCCCCAACATGATTATAAAAAAGAAGAAAATGTGGAGCAAACGCCCAAAGGATAATATATAGTGATGAGCGAATAGCATTCTTACTCGGGTCTCTTCGAGCATGCTCAGGTGATCTCCGAGTATTTGTTAGTGTTCGGAGATTTAGTTTTTTCGTTGCCTCAGCCTGTCTAGCAGCCGTAAATCATGCAGCTGAGGCGATGAAAACTAAATCTCCGAGCACTAACAAATACTCGGAGATCACCCGAGCAATGAGTATACTTGCTCATCACTAATAATACAAAAAACATCATAATGGAAATCATATTAATACATGTAACATAAAAGTAAGAACAGTACAAGAGACATATTAGAAAAGAGATCAGGTAGATAGCGGGGTGTGCAACCCAGTTATATCATGTTATTACATAATAAAGTGCTTAGTGCAATCCTACAATATGGAGAAGAATAAGATAATAGGGTCATGAACATATATAACAGTAGTAATAGTATCTAGAGGAAAAGTGCCCTGAACAAATAAAACCACCCCATATCCTACAATTTCTTACTCATAGTAAGGTGTGGTCACTTGCCACACAGCCCCAACGTGCGTTTCGTGTTGGCTTCCTCAGGGGGCTATGCCTTCACCATGAAGCATAATCACCACCTTCCTTGTACGGCACCTCCTTCTGACCCCTTTCACTACATCATCCCTTCTTCACACAGCCCTTCATCATCACCTTCCCCATGCAGCCCCACTCAAGTTACATTAAAGGGAACCTGTTACCAGTTTTGTGACATAGCAGCTAAAAATATCACCTATTCAGCATCTGTGCTACATGCCCTAAAACAGAGAAACACAGGGGTGGAGGGCACCATCATATAATCACAGACTGGGATCCACCTGGAGTATGTCAAGACAGAGTAATGAAAAAGAAAAAAAGAGACATACAAAACACCAGGGATCACCAAAAATAAATCATAAATGTATAATATAATACATTTTAAATTTTATTAAGGTCAAATTAGACACACCAAGCGATTAAAAACATTTAAAAACCAAAACGGTACATATCCCAAATAGGGAATACCCCCAAGACCCAAAAATGGCTTTATACCAGGAAATGCATACATGTATAGAATAGCATGTAGATTCACATCACAGTATATGGTATCTATGAATGTACAATAAACAGCTGTTCCGGGCTTGAAACAATAAAGTGTGCTCTATATGCATATAAAAGCTATAACCATACTGGATAAAGAATGGAGCTCCCAAAAAAGGCCCACATATAAAATGTGCCAGTAAAACACAAGTAGGGCCGTATCCCAAGGTGGATGAGTCTAGTACTTTAAATGTGTACACATCCCATATACATAATAAGCAAAAAACAACCACCAACTACCTGTGAGTGGTGTAACACTAGTACAACATAAAATGCAGGGCGACGCCTAAACCTCAGAATCGGCAGATAAAAGGCACATGCATAGATATTAGAAATCAGGTAACAACCTGCCTATAAACCATAGCTAAATCTAGCCGATAAAGGGAAGGCATAAAGGTGATGGTATAGAGATAAAGACAAGCGGGAGTAAAGCACCATATAGAACCTGCCCACAAAATAGAACAGCACTAATCCGATAAGAAGCCAGTCATGGGGGGCAAAGAGAAGCCCGACGCGTGTCCCACGGAGTGGCTTCATCAGGGGCGGAAGTAATGGTGTCCGTATGTTGACGCTTATATATACACCTATCTAAATGAGATTACCATACCAGCTGAAAGGATCCCCTCCAGGAAACCGAAGCAGGCTCCATGATAGACGCTGTAGCGCCATGCTGGATACCGTAAGTATAGCCGCTTTATCGGAAGTGACCCTAAAACCTTGTACAACCCCCTGACTCCCCTTGTATAATACCGAAAAGCCTTTTTACATTTCTCCCACTCTGTAGGGTAATCTTCTCAGTCCAGTCCGATGGGTGTGGTTTTGGGCCTCTTAATCCCTCCTATTGGCTGTTACTCGCCGTCCTACTTCGTGGATGACACTTCTTGTGTCATCCACATCGCTGTGCAACATCTCGCGCCTGCTCAGAAATATTGTGTTTCATACCTGCGCAGTATGCTTTGCCCAACTGCGGGCAATGTCAAAAAACAAGTGTCATGCACTGGCACATGTACTTCCAGCTCATGTACCGGAACGTTTGTCAGCGCATGTGCACTTCTGTTTTTCAGCTTTGCCCGTGGTTGTGCATAGCATACTGTGCAGGTGTGAAACGCAATATTTTTGAGCAGGCGCGAGATGTAGCAGGCGCGAGATGTAGCATGGCGATGTGGATCGTTATCCATGTCAGGAGGACGGCAAGCAGAAGTCGAGAGGAAGGATGCAGAGGCCCGATACCACGCCCATCGGACCGGACTGAGATTACCATACAGCGTGGGAAAAATTAACCCCCTTAATGACTGGAGCTTTTTTCGCTCTCCTTCTTCCCAGAGCCGTAACTTTTATATTTTTCCGTCAATATGGCTTATTTTTTGTGTGACGAGTTGTACGTTTGAATGACATCATTGGTTTTATGATGCCGTGTACTATAAAACAGGAAACAAATTCCAAGTGCAGTAAAATTGCAAAAACGTGCAATCCCACACTTGTTTTTTGTTTGGCTTTTTACTAGGTTCACTAAATGCAAAAACTGACCTGACATTATGATTCTCCAGGTCATTACGAGTTCATAGACACCAAACATGTCTAGGTTCTTTTTTATCTAAGTGGTGAAAAAAAATTCCAAACTTTGCTAAAAAATTTTTTTAAAAATTGCGTAATTTTCCGATACCCATAATGTCTCTATTTTTCGGGATCTTGGGTTATTTTTTGCGTGCTGAGCTGTCATTTTTAATACCATTTTGGTGCAGATTCGTTCTTTTGATCGCCCATTATTGCATTTTAATGCAATGTCGCAGCAACCAAAAAAACATAATTCTGGTGTTTTGATTTTTTTTCTCGCTGCACCGTTTAGCGATCAGGTTAATCCTTTTATTATTGATAGACCTGGCGATTCTGAACGTGGCGATACCAAATATGTGCAGGATTTTTTTTTTGGGGGGTGATTTAAACTTTTTATATTTTTAAAAACTTAATTTTTTTTTTTTACTTTTGGCATGCTTCAATAGCCTCCATGGGAGGCTAGAAGCTGCCACAACTGGATCGCTTCTGCTATATAGATGCGATGCTCAGATCGCCCCTATGTAGTAGAATTGCAGCATTGCTATGAACGCCGACTACAGACTGGCGCTCATAGCAATCCGGCATCAACAACCATAGAGGTCTGCAGATCTCTGGTTGTCATGCCGACGCAATGATGACTTCCAATCATGCGATGGGGGTCACCGATGCAGGCATTTCCGGCCAGATGCGCTTCTTAAATGCCGATACCAGAGTGGGGGTTCTGCATCGGACGTACTATTCCGTCCGATGGCAGAAAGGAGTTAAACGAGGTTTTCGGGTTTATACAAGGGGAGTCATGGGGTTCTATAAGGTTTTAGGGAATCCAGTGCAGACGCTGAATAAGGTGATATTTTTAGGTGCTACGTCACAAAACTGGTGACAGGTTTCCTTTAAAGAAGTTGTCCACTACTTGGACAACTTCTTGCAATAGCCCTCGCTTGGCCACCATACAAAAATTAAGCTTATACTCGCCTCCCATAATCAGGCAGTTCCTGTGGGTCGGTACTTGCTCCTGTGCAAATGTTAAGACAAGTGACGTCCCCGCCTCCTGTCGAATTCAGCATGAAGAGAAAGTGACAGAGCTGCTGCAGCCCGGACTTCTCTTCATGTTCATTTTCTTGGAAGGTGGGGACAGCGACTCCAGCATTGATTGGCATCACGTGACACAACAACTGCATGAAGCCCAGGGAGAGTGAGTGCCTACATCATTGTAACGGCGAAGGCACGGGAGGGGAGTATAGGCTTTATTAGGCTACGTTCACATTAGCGTTGTGCAGTGCTGCGTCGGCAACGCATGCAAAACGCAGCTTTTTGTGACGCATGCGTTCATTTTTGCATGATTTTTGGCGCAGAACAAAAACTGCATCATGCAACGTCCTCTGCGCCCTGACAGTTGCGCCAAAATGACGCATGTGTCACAAAACGCAAGACAACGCATGTCTATGCGCCCCCCATGTTAAATATAGGGGCGCATGACGCATGCGTCGCCGCGGCTGCGCCCCGACGCAGCACCGCACAACGCTAATGTGAACGTAACCTTATTTTATGGGGGCCAAACATTTTGCTCAAGAAGGGGTTGTGCTAGTAGTGGGCAACCTCTTTACTGTGAAAGCCCTCCGACATGCAGATCCATGTGATATCATCCATGTTTCTTTGCCCCCAAAACACATTCTCAGACCACTAACACCAAGTCCCATGTCCTCATTTCCAATTTCACAGGACTCCATAGTGCAGCCCCTCTGTCCTTCCCTCACGCGGCTCCGCGGTGCAGTCCCTCATTTCTCTCCTCATGCGGCTCCGCCCTTCGGTCCTCGGCTCTGCAGGGCAGCCCCCTCGGTTCTCTCTTCACGCGGCTCCGCGGTGCAGCCCCCCAGGTCCTCTCTTCACACGGTGCAGCCCCTCAGCTCCACCCCTCACGCTGCTCTGCTGTGCAGCCCCTTCGGTCCTCTCCTCACGCAGCTCCGCAGTGCAGCCCCCTCATTCCTCTCCTCACGTGGCTCCGCCACTCGGTCTTCTCCTCACACATCTCCGCGGTGCAGCCCTCTCGGTCCTCTCCTCACACAGCTCAGCGGTGCAGCCCCCCCGGTCCTCTCCTCATGCGGCTCCGCGGTGCAGCCCCCTCGGTCCTCTCCTCACACAGCTCAGCGGTGCAGCCCCCCCGGTCCTCTCCTCATGCGGCTCCGCGGTGCAGCCCTCTCGGTCCTCTCCTCACACAGCTCAGCGGTGCAGCCCCCCGGTCCTCTCCTCATGCGGCTCCGCGGTGCAGCCCCCTTGGTCCTCTCCTCACGTGGCTCCGCCCCCCCCATTCCTCTCCTCACGCGGCTCCGAAGTGCAGCGCCCTCGGTCCTCTCCTCACGCGGCTCCGCAGTGCAGACCCCCATTCCTCTCCTCAGGTGGCTCCGCCACTCGGTCTTCTCCTCACGCAGCTCCGCAGTGCAGTCCTCTCCTCACACGGCTCTGCGGTGCAGCCCCCGCGGTCCTCTCCTCACGCGGCTCCGCGGTGCAGCCCCCGCGGTCCTCTCCTCACGCAGCTCCGCGGTGCAGCCCCCGCGGTCCTCTCCTCATACAGCTCCGCAGTGCAGCCCCCCATTCCTCTCCTCATACAGCTCCGCAGTGCAGCCCCCCATTCCTCTCCTCATACAGCTCCGCGTTGCAGCCCCCTCGGTCCTCTCCTCACACAGCTCCGCGGTGCAGCCCCCGCGGTCCTCTCCTCACACGGCTCCGCGGTGCAGCCCCCTCGGTCCTCTCCTCACACAGCTCCGCGGTGCAGCCCCCCATTCCTCTCCTCACACAGCTCCGCGGTGCAGCCCCCTCGGTCCTCTCCTCACAGAGCTCTGCGGTGCAGCCCCCCATTCCTCTCCTCACACGGCTCCGCGGTGCAGCCCCCTCGGTCCTCTCCTCACACAGCTCCGCGGTGCAGCCCCCCATTCCTCTCCTCACACAGCTCCGCGGTGCAGCCCCCCATTCCTCTCCTCACACAGCTCCGCGGTGCAGCCCCCTCGGTCCTCTCCTCACACAGCTCCGCGGTGCAGCCCCCTCGGTCCTCTCCTCACAGAGCTCTGCGGTGCAGCCCCCTCGGTCCTCTCCTCACGTGGCTCCGCGGTGCAGCCCCCTCGGTCCTCTCCTCACACAGCTCCGCGGTGCAGCCCCCCATTCCTCTCCTCACACAGCTCCGCTGTGCAGCCCCCCATTCCTCTCCTCATACAGCTCCGCTGTGCAGCCCCCCATTCCTCTCCTCATACAGCTCCGCGGTGCAGCCCCCCCAGTTCTCCCCTCTCCAGCAGTCTCTCAGCACTTCACATTGTTTCCACTTCCCTGGCATTGGGTCTGCAGTGGGGACGCTGCCCGCGACCATTAGGGTGACATCACCTCCTGACAGGAGCCACTCTATTCTAGACACAGCCCTGTGCGCCACAGCTTCCCCTGCTCCCGCCGCTGACTGCACCCGAAAGCCTTTGTGGCAGTCAACGTACTGTCCGAAGGGGCTGATGGGAGATGTAGTCTCCCCTTCTGTGTCAGTGCTGCGGCTGCACGAACAGACCCGCAGACAGCACTACGTTTCCCGTCGTCCTGTGCGCGCTGGTGGCCGGGTCAGCTTTGTTTGCAGAGGGTTTGGCAGCAGGACAGCGCAGCCGGGAATTTAACATTTGTTTGAGTCGTTTGGCTCCTGGGTGACTGCAGCGCTGGATGTGCAGGTAATGGCGCGGGGGAAACTGCGACTTCTCGGCCTCACAATGGCTGTTTTTAGCTTTGTTCCTAAAGTTTCCACTTTTTGCTTCGCTGCGGAGTTGTCTTGTAGGACGCTGCACTGAGCTCTGTTGTCACTGTGGGGGTCCTGCTGTCATGGTGTGAGGGGACAGTTGGAGGGTCTGTGTCAGCAGTGAGACTTTGCATGGCTGTGTCTGTGAGGACCCCCATATATACAGCACTGGGGGGAGGACAGCTGAGGGGTTATGTTTCCCTCTCTGTGTACCGTCCCTGTAATGACGACCTGTCATAAATATCTCATTTTCCTGTCATAAATATCTCATTTTCCTGGTGTAAATGCCGCCGTTTTCCTGAATCTGGCGCCATTCTTCTTTCAATCCTGCGCCTCTCCGATCCGAAGATATGGCCGCCTCTTCCCTGTTTATAAACCTAGTCTTATATGACAACTGGGCGTGGTCTTCATGAAGACAACCATAGAAAAGAGTTGAGCTTACGCCCACTTGACTAATAAGACTCATTTTAAATATAAAGAACAGATGGCCATATATTGGGATCAGAGAGGTGCAGAATCTAAAAAAAAAAAACAGCTCTAGTTTCAAGAAAACAGCACCATTTACAGCAGGATTTTTTTCACATTATTTATAAAACTAATAAATCTTATTTAAACTTGTTTTTTTTTTATATTTTACGACTCTCCCTATTATTTGGTTTATTGATGTGTTATGCTCCACAGCTCTTCTCCAAATATAACTTGCTCTCATTTTTATTCTAGTGATCCACCATATTGGTATGGAATTAACCCCGCAATTCCTGTTGAGCTGCGAAAACTAGAGGAATATGCCAGAAATGATTTCCTCTCCAGATTTCAGCAGTGAACCTAATTTTATGGCACAGTACATGTCCAACATGGCGCGGGCTGGAGTCATAGTGAACTCCGCTTTTCCCAACCTGGACCCGGGTGAAGATGTCCAGACCCTGAGGCCTCCTAGTGCCCTTTCAGGAGCTCGGGTTCCCACACCGTTCTCCGGCAGCAGTAGCCTATTGAGCGAAGACTCTTTTGAACACCAACATCCTTTCCATAAACCACCGCCCCACAAGCTGGACCATGCGGGATACATTTCACTACATAGAGACCCTGATTGGGAAGGTAGCAGAAGTCGACCACTCAGCAGAGCGATGTTCAGAGAGGAGGACGTTCTACGAGAAGAACTGAATGATCCACTATTAAAAAAACTTGAACAGGTAAAGCGGATATCAATTTATCATAGGATTGGTGATTCCTATAATGTTTACTTGTTGCTATAATCTTGATGGGATTGTCTAGGATTTGAACACAAAAGGTCGGCTTTTCTTGCCATAAACAGTGCCACACTTGTTCATGGGCTGTACATGCTGCTGCGGGTAAATAGGGTTAAGCCACAGCACCATACACTGACCACAAACAAGTATCCGGGGGCGGCGGTTGAAGTTTGACCCTCTTTTTCTTTTGGACAACACCTTTATTTTGCAAGTCCTAGCTGCTGATTGTGTGATCGTGGTAATTAGAAGGTGGCATGTTCAAGATCTCAAGCATGACAGCACTTATTGACTCATGGCATCATATTGAGTGTTGTAGTCTTCTGGCAAGTGTATAATGAGGTGTTATTTGTACCTTGAGAAGTGTTCCTTAACTAAATGTACTATTATGCTGATGCAACATCTGCCCCGGGTGATAGTCTTTTGTTTTACTGAGGAGCACTAATACCTCAAATCGTAGTAGAAAAGCTCATATTCACTGATCTGAAAAGGTTTAAAAAAGACTGAAAGCAGGAAATATGTTAAATACATTAAAGAAGCCCTCCTCCTCCCATCAAAGTTTTTATCCTCCTTAATATATTGCAGTCACCATATTATATAGCACTAATAATTCTTCTTTTCCATTAGATCTATGACCTCACATGATTAAAAACTGACTAGTTGAATCATTCTTAGTTATATGTAGATTTTCAGCACAATTTTTGTGTGGTGAAAAAGCCCCTCTCGGCTTATACACGAATCGTGGTCCAAAAAGCCGGCGGAGCAGCAGGTGACAGCAGCCGGCAGCTAACAGAAGAGATCATACTCGCCCTCCGTCGCTGCATCTCTGTATCTCTGTCCCTGCACTGGCAGCTCTTCCTGTGCTGAGCGATCACATGGTACTGCTCTTTAAGGTAATGAATATGGACAGGTCTCCGCTCACATAGGCGTGGAGTGCATATTCATTACCTTAATGAGCGATGCCACGTGACCGCTCAGCACAGGAGAGGAGAGCTGCCGAGACAACGGAGATGCAGATGCAAGGAGGGTGAGTATGATGGGGAGGAGGGGGGGGGGGCAATGTAAGCCATGCATACAACCATAGCATAGGGGAGCCTAGCAATGCGGGAGCGGGGAAGCTGAGCAATGCAGGACCGAGGGAGCCATGCATACGACAGGGGGAGCCACACATACTAGGACAGGACAAGGGGAGCCACATAACAGGACAGGGGGAGCTACATACCAGGACAGGACAGGGGAGGCCACACATGGCAGGACAGGGATGAGGGGGCAATGCATACCCGGCTTATACTTGAGTTAATAAGCTTACCCAATTTTCCGTGGCAAAAGTAGGTGCCTCGGCTTATACTCGGGTTGGCTTAAGCTCGAGTATATACAGTAAGTGGGCGTGCTTTTTATTAATTTGTGTAGTCCTCTGTTTAGTTTATGTAGTCTCTCTTGGTTCAGCAGGATTCACATGACCTATACAGCCAATCACTGGTGGGGATACATGCATATATGGTTTGAAATCTTTGAGATCCGTGATTGGCGGCAGTGGTAGGCTATTGGCGGCATTTAGGGTATGTGTCCACTTTCAGGATTGCATCAGGATTTGGTCAAGATTTTACGCAGGTAAAATCCTGACCAAATCAGCACCTGAGGTCACTGGCAGGTCACCTGCATTGTCCTTGTTTTGTTTCAGCATTGTAAGGACATGCTGCGTTCTGAAAAGATGCGCCGCATGTCCGTTTCTGCGGGTCTGCCGCATGCGTCTTTTAATGCATAGTGGACACAGGATTTCATGAAATCCCCTACACTATGCTGTAACATCTGGATGCTGCGTGTAGATCAGCAGCGTCAAACACGCAGCGTTTCCTGAACGTGGAAACATACCCTAAAGGGAATCTGTCACCCCAAAATTCGCCTATAAGCTAAGGCCACTGGCATCAGGGGCTTATCTACAGCACTCTATAATGCTGTAGATAATCTCCCGATGTAACCTGCAAGATGAGAAAAACAGGTTATATTATACTCACCTAGGGGCGGTCCCGGTTCAGTTCGGGTCCGATGCGTGTCGCGGTCCAGGTCCGGGGCCTCCCATCTTCATACGATGACGTCCTCTTCTTTTCTTCCTGCAGTGGCTCCTGTGCAGGCGTACTTTTTCTGCCCTGTTGAGGGCAGAGCAAAGTACTGCAGTGCGCAGGCGCCGGGCCTCTCTGACCTTTCCCGGGTGCCTGCGCACTGCAGTATTTTGTTCTGCGCTCAACAGGGCAGAAAAAGTACGCCTGCACAGGAGCCGCTGCAGGAAGAAAAGAAGAGGATGTTATCGTATGAAGATGGGATCCACCAGACCCGGAGCGCGATGCCCATCAGACGGGACCGCCCCGGGTGAGTATAATATAACCTTTCTTATCTTGCAGGTTACATCAGGGGTTTATCTACAGCATTACAGACACTGATGCCAGTGGCCTTAGCTTATAGGCGAATTTTGGGGTGACATATTCCCTTTAATGATGGATGTGCACCCATCACTGCAGGAATGGCAGTGACTGCGGAAGTAGTGGGACATTTATTAAGTGAGTAATCCTTAATTACTTTTAATTTAGATAATCTTTTTTTTTTTCTTTTAAATCCCAGGCAACACTTTTAAAAGGTTATCCTGGCAAATACATAAACTTTCATAAAGTTCAGTATCAGCAGACTAAATTTTTTTCATCTCCTTCTGCCTCTGCATCCAGCTTCCCAGAGCTGAATGGGCAGTCCTCTTGTTATCTGCTAAAACTATATTTCTTATTAGCGCCCCACTACTCCTCAGTGCTGCATGCCTCACCATCTGTTTGCATTTGCTCTTCTGGGTTGCTGCACCTCGAAAAATATGTTTGAGTCCCCGCAACTGCATGGCTTGTAGCTGTTGGAGAGCCGCAACACATGCATGCGTTGCCTGTTTGCACACATGCAGGGATTGCCTAAACAATCTCTCGAACAGTCGCAAGATATGCAGGCGCAAGAACTGTTAACATATTATTCGAGCATGCCGGAGACACTCTGTTAGCACCTGAGCATGCATGGATAATGCCTTAATCCAGCACGTTCGCTCATCAAGTAATAAAAAATCCAGCACCAAGAGGTTGCACTCCAATAAGCTTTATTCCAAAATCTTCATTTAAAAGCATGGACAACCGACAATAGAAAAATGGTATAAATAGCAGGGGTCCCAGACACCGGCTTACGCGTTTCAGGGCCAAATATGCCCTTTAGGCTATGTGCACACGTTCAGGATTTCTCGCAGAAAATTCCTGAGAAAAACCTGAAATTTTCTGCAAGAAATCTGCATGCGTTTTTGCCGCGTTTTTTGTGCGTTTTTGATGCGTTTTTTTCGGACATTTCCCAATGCATTTTGTGGTGGGAAATCCGCAAAAAAAACCCTGCAAAATTAATGAACATGCTGCGTTTTTTACCGCGATGCGTTTTTTTCTCATCATGTGCACAAAACATGCAGAATTCATTCTAAATTATGGGATGCTTATTGTATGCGTTTTTTGCGGTTTATAGTGGTTTTATCGGAGAAAAAAACGCAAAAAACAAAAACACAAAAAAAAGCAACGTGTGCACATAGCCTTAAGGTATGTGCACACGTTCAGGATTTCTTGCAGAAATTTCCTGACAAAAACCGGACATTTCTGCCAGAAATCCGCACGCGTTTTTTCCGGAGCTTTCCCAATGCATTAAATAGCGGGGAAAAATGTGAAAAATCGCAAAATTAATGAACATGCTGCTTTTTTTTTACTGCGATGGGTTTTTTTTTCGCGGAAAAAAACGCATCATGTGCTCAAAAATTGCAGAATGCATTCTAAATGATAGGATGCATATGTATGCGTTTTTATCGCGTTTTTATAGCGAAAAAAACGTGAAAAAACATACCCTAAAGGCCCCGCCACACATAGCGACGCTGCAGCAATACCGACAACGATCCGGATCGCTGCAGCGTCGCTGTTTGGTCGCTGGAGAGCTGTCACACAGACGGCTCTCCAGCGACCAACGATCCCGAGGTCCCCGGTAACCAGGGTAAACATCGGGTAACTAAGCGCAGGGCCGCGCTTAGTAACCCGATGTTTACCCTGGTTACCATCGTTAAAGTAAAAAAAAAAAAAAAAAAAACACTACATACTTACCTACCACTGTCTGTCCCCGGCGCTCTGCTTCTCTGGTCTGACTGTGAGCACAGCGGCCGGAAAGCAGAGCGGTGACGTCACCGCTCTGCTTTCCGGCTGACCGGCGCCCACAGCCAGACCAGAGAAGCAGAGCGCCGGGGACAGACAGCGGTAGGTAAGTATGTAGCGTTTGTTTTTTTTTCTTTAACGATGGTAACCAGGGTAAACATCTGGTTACTAAGCGCGGCCCTGCGCTTAGTTACCCGATGTTTACCCTGGTTACCAGCGAAGACATCGCTGAATCGGCGTCACACACGCCGATTCAGCGATGTCAGCGGGACCTCAACGATCAAAAAATGGCCCAGGCCATTCCGACACGACCAGCGATCTCACAGCAGGGGCCTGATCGCTGGTACGTGTCACACATAGCGAGATCGCTACTGAGATCGCTGTTGCGTCACAAAACTTGTGACTCAGCAGCGATCTCGCTAGCGATCTCGCTATGTGTGACGGGGCCTTTAGTCATAACGTTATGACTTGTTGGATTTTCCTGGGATGGCAGCCATGCACAGAGTGGACAGGTGAGCTGAAAAAGACTTTATTTACTTACGTTCGCTTATCACTAGTAATTGCAAACCTGCTTGTAATTGCTTTTTGTATCATAACAATGGACCCGATTCATCAAGATCGGCATTGTATACATCAGTTTTGATAAAGGGGGGTGGTGAAGCCAAAGGCGCCTCATTTATTAAGTGGCTTGCACCTCCATGCACCTTACCATAAATCTTTCTCCAGTCAGTGACACCTCATCATGCCCCAGGTTTTTTTTTTTAAGTTGGCCAAAACTGTCAGGAAAATGCCCAAATATACAACATTTAAAAATGTTGCGACTTTTCAAAGTGTTTTACGCAATACAGAGTGTGATGAATCTGGGCCTGTGGGTCCAATTCATTATTGAATTAGCAGCTTTTTCCCCCCTAGTTTTTGCAGGGGTTTTCGATTCTTTTTATTTGCGCCCAAGCACAAACACATAATCTGTTTGTTTGGGTCCTATGAGTGACTAGCACATTAGAATACAGCATGTATACATGCTGGCCAACAAGGCCAGAATTTGTTTTATTCCTTTTTTTAATATTCGGTGTGGAGAAAATGCAAGACAATTTTTTTTTTTTATAAATCTAGCAAAATTAGGATAATTTAGTCTAGAAAAAAGACGACTGAGGGGTGATCTAATAACCCATGTATAAGTATATTACGGGACAATAATACTACTAATAATCTTTATTTTTATATAGCGCTAACAAATTCCACAGCGCTTTACAGCTTGCACACATAATCATCATCATCCCGTTGGGGCTCACAATCTAAATTCCCTATCAGTATGTCTTTGGAATGTGGGAGGAAACCGGAGTACCCGGAGGAAACCCACGCAAACACGGAAACCCACGCAAAAACATACAAACTCTTTGCAGATGTTGTCCTTGGTGGGGTTTGAACCCAGGACTCCAGCGCTGCAAGGCTGCTGTGCTATCCACTGCGCCACCGTGCTGCCCAATACAATGCTGACAATACAAATATCTCTCCGAGGATCTGTTTATACCAAGGAAGGTGACGGGCACAAGGGGGCTTTCTCTGCGTCTGGAGGAAAGAAGGTTTTTCAACCAACATAGAAGAGGATTCTTTACTGTTAGGGCAGTGAGAATCTGGAATTGCTTGCCTGAGGAGGTGGTGATGGCAAACTCAGTCGAGGGGTTCAAGAGAGGCCTGGATGTCTTCCTGGAGCAGAACAATATTTTATCTTATAGCTATTAGGTTCTTTAGAAGGATGTAGATCTGGGGATTTGATCTGAAGGAATATAGGCTGAACTGGATGGATAAATGTCTGTTTTTGGCCTTGCTAACTATGCACACCTCCCAACCATCCCGGATCCAGCGGGGCAGTCCCGATTTTGAGACTCTGTCCCACTGTCCTGGCTGTTATCTTCTTTTCCCGCACTGTACTAGTGAGAAGCAGCAGACATGCCCCCTCTTTTATCAGTACCCGCCCTCTCTGTTTCCCCCTCTTCTCGTCATCCTGCTTACTTACTCCTGGACTGAGGTAATTTCTGCAGCCAAAGCAAGAAGAACAGTGACCTCCAGAAGCAGCAGTTCACGTGTGCTCTGTTGTGGCTACTCTGAGTCCCAGTGTACCTGCATATCGTGACGGTCTGTCACTGCAGTGAAGAAGCAGGCACACACGAGGACTCAGACGGCAGCCAAAATGGAGCATACAGGACCATGAGGAGAAGACACAATTGTCTTCTCTTTTGCAGGCACAGCACAGTGTGGAAGTAGCAGAGCTGTGTGTGTACGGAGCGTAGCCGTGTGTGTACCGGGTATACGGAGCAGAGCCGTGTGTGCTCAGGCATGTAGCATGTACTTTAATTCATTACTTATAAATTTTTATTTTCTGTTTATAATTGTTTATGAAACAGTGTGATCATCAGTGCTAAATGGGTGTGGATATGGGTGTGACTAGTTGTGAAATGGGTGTGGTCAGGGGCTTGGCCTGAAATTTGCCGCGGCGCACGCCCAACCTTTGGCCCTCTTTCCCCTCTTCAAAAGTTGGGAGGTATGACTATGTTAATATGTCACTTTCTAATGATGCATTCCCTATAACTGGAACCTTAGTTGATTCAGTCTGCCTGAACAATGGACAGCATGAATCGGAGACTAATTTCTTCATTACAAATCTAGTTGAAAGTGCAGTCGGAGACAAGACGTCTGGTTCTAGAGACGGGTCGCTGCCGGCTTTTAACTATCCGCTCAGCGTAACTAAGAGGTCTGTCCCTGTGAGAATAAGGGCTCATGCACACGTCATTGATTATCAATCTTGTACAAGAAAACCAGTCCGAGTTTCAACATATATACAGTACAGACCAAAAGTTTGGACACACCATCTCATTTAAAGGTTTTTCTGTATTTTCATGACTATGAAAATTGTACATTCACACTGAAGGCATCAAAACTATGAATTAACACATGTGGAATTATATACTTAACAAAAAAGTGTGAAGCAACTGAAATTATGTCTTATATTCTAGGTTCTTCAAAGTAGCCACCTTTTGCTTTGATGACTGCTTTGCACACTTTTGGCATTCTCTTGATGAGCTTCAAGAGGTAGTCACCCGGAATGGTCTTCCAACAGTCTTGAAGGAGTTCCCAGAGATGCTTAGCACTTGTTGGCCCTTTTGCCTTCATTCTGCGGTCCAGCTCACCCCAAACCATCTCGATTGGGTTCAGGTCTGGTGACTGGAGGCCAGGTCATCTGGCGTAGCACCCCATCACTCTCCTTATTGGTCAAATAGCAATTGTCCTGTTGAAAAATAAATGATGGTCCAACTAAACGCAAACTGGATGGAAAAGCAAGCCGCTGCAAGATGCTGTGGTAGCCATGCTGGTTCAGTATGCTTTCAATTTTGAATAAATCCCCAACAGTGTCACCAGCAAAGCACCCCCACATCATCACACCTCTTCCATGCTTCACGGTGGGAACCAGGCATGTAGAGTCCATCCATTCACCTTTTCTGCGTCGCACAAAGACACGATGGTTGGAACCAAAGATCTAAAATTTGGACTCATCAGACCAAAGCACAGATTTCCACTGGTCTAATGTCCATTCCTTGTGTTCTTTAGCCCAAACCAGTCTCTTCTGCTTGCTGCCTGTCCTTAGCAGTGGTTTCCTAGCAGCTATTTTACTATGAAGTCCTGCTGCACAAAGTCTCCTCTTAACAGTTGTTGTAGAGATGTGTCTGCTGCTAGAACTCTGTGTGGCTTTGACCTGGTCTCTAATCTGAGCTGCTGTTAACCTGCGATTTCTGAGGCTGGTGACTCGGATAAACTTATCCTCAGAAGCAGAGGTGACTCTTGGTCTTCCTTTCCTGGGGGCGGTCCTCATGTGAGCCAGTTTTTTTTGTAGTGCTTGATGGTTTTTGCCACTGCACTTGGGGACACTTTCAAAATTTTCCCAATTTTTTGGACTGACTGACCTTCATTTCTTAAAGTAATGATGGCCACTCAGTTTTTCTTTACTTGGCTGCGTTTTTCTTGTCATAATACAAATTCTAACAGTCTATTCAGTAGGACTATCAGCTGTGTATCCACCAGACTTCTGCACAACACAACTGATGGTCCCAACCCCATTTATAAGGCAAGAAATCCGACATATTAACCCCTTCCCGACCCATGACGCCACGTAGGCGTCATGAAAGTCGGTGCCAATCCGACCCATGACGCCTATGTGGCGTCATGGAAAGATCGCGTCCCTGCAGATCCAGTGAAAGGGTTAACTCCAATTTCACCCGATCTGCAGGGACAGGGGGAGTGGTAGTACAGCCCAGGGGGGGTGGCTTCACCCCCCCGTGGCTACGATCGCTCTGATTGGCTGTTGAAGGTGAAACTGCCAATCAGAGCGATTTGTAATATTTCACCTATTATAACTGGTGAAATATTACAATCCAGCCATCGCCGATGCTGCAATATCATCGGCCATGGCTGGAAACACTGATGTGCCCCCACCCCACCAATCGCCTCCCCAAGCCACCGATCAGTCCTGCACACTGCCCCGCTCCCCTCCGTCCTGTGCTCCGCTCCCCCCATGCTCTTGTCCGCTCCCCCGTGCTCCAATCCCACCCCCCGTGCTCCGATCCCACCCCCCTGCACTTCGATCCACCTCCCCATGCTCCGATCCACACCCCCCCCCCCGCGCTCCGATCCACACCCCCATGCTCCGATCCACCCCCCCGTGCTCCCCCCCACCCCATCATACTAACCGATCCTCCCGGGGTCCGTCCGTCTTCTCCATGGGTGCCGCCATCTTCCAAAATGGCGGGTGCATGCGCAGTGCGCCCGCCGAATCTGCCGCCCGGCAGATTCGTTCCAAAGTGCATTTTGATCACTGAGATATAACCTATCACAGTGGTGAAAATAAAAACAATAGTAAATGACCCCCCCCCCCCCCTTTGTCACCCCCATAGATAGGGACAATAATAAAATAAAGATTTTTTTTTTTCTGCCACTAAGGTTGGGGTAAGAATTAGGGTTAGGGTTTCGATATGTGCACATGCATTCTGGTCCTCTGCGGATTTTTCCGCAGCGGATTTGATAAATCCGCAGTGCTAAACCCTGCAGATTTATGGCGGATTTACCTCGGTTTTTCTGCGCATTTCACTGCGGTTTTACAACTGCGGTTTTCTATTGGAGCAGTTGTAAAACCGCTGCGGAATCCGCAGAAAGAAGTGACATGCTGCGGAATGTAAACCGCTGCGTTTCCGTGCAGTTTTTCTGCAGCATGTGTACAGCGATTTTTGTTTCCCATAGGTTTACATTAAACTGTAAACTCATGGGAAACTGCTGCGGATCCGCAGCGTTTTCCGAAGCGTGTGCACATACCTTTAGAATTAGGCTATGTGCACACGGTGCGGATGTCGCTGTGGATCCGCAGCGGATTGGCCGCTGCGGATTCGCAGCAGTGTTCCATCACGTTTACAGTACCATGTAAACCTATGCAAAACCAAATCCACTGTGGCCATGGTGCGGAAAATACCACGCGGAAACGCTGCGTTGTATTTTCCGCAGCATGTTAATTCTTTGTGCGGATTCCGCAGCGTTTTACACCTGTTCCTCAATAGGAATCCGCAGGTGAAATCCGCACAAAAAACACTGGAAATCCGTGGTAAATCCGCAGGTAAAACGCAGTTCCTTTTACCCGCGGATTTTTCAAAAATGGTGCGGAAAAATCTCACGAATCCGCAACGTGGGCACATAGCCTTAGGGTTAGGGTTGGAATTAGGGTTGTGGGTAGGGTTGTGATTAGGGTTATGGCTACAGTTGGGATTAGGGTTAGGGGTGTGTTGGGCTTAGTGTTGGAGGTAGAATTGAGGGGTTTCCACTGTTTAGGCACATCAGGGGTCTCCAAACGCAACATGGCGCCACCATTGATTCCAGCCAATCTTGTATTCAAAAAGTCAAATGGTGCTCCCTCACTTCCGAGCCCCGACGTGCGCCCAAACAGTGGTTTACCCCCACATATGGGGTATCAGAATACTCAGGACAAACTGCACAACAATTATTGGGGTCCAATTTCTCCTGTTACCCTTGTGAAAATAAAAAATTGCTTGCTAAAACATCATTTTTGAGGAAAGAAAAATGATTTTTTATTTTCACGGCTCTGCGTTGTAAACGTCTGTGAAGCATTTGGGGGTTCAAAGTTCTCACAACATATCTAGATAAGTTCCTTGGGGGGTCTAGTTTCCAAAATGGGGTCACTTGTGGGGGGTTTCTACTGTTTAGGCACACCAGGGGCTCTGCAAACGCAACGTGACACCCGCAGACCATTCCATCAAAGTCTGCATTTCAAAACGTCACTACTTCACTTCCGAGCCCCGGCATGTGCCCAAACAGTAGTTTACCCCCACATATGAGGTATCCCCGTACTCAGAAGAAACTGGACAACAAATATTGGGGTCAAATTTCTCCTGTTACCCTTGGGAAAATAAAAAATTGTGGGCTAAAATATCATTTTTGAGAAAATAATTTTTTTTTTTATTTTCACTGCTCTGCATTATAAACTTCTGTGAAGCAGTTGGGGGTTCAAAGTGCTCACCACACATCTAGATTAGTTCCTTTGGGGGTCTAGTTTCCAAAATGGGGTCATTTGTGGGGGATCTCCAATGTTTAGGCACACAGGGGCTCTCCAAACGTGACATGGTGTCCGCTAATGATTGGAGCTAATTTTCCATTTAAAAAGCCAAATGGCGTGCCTTCCTTTCCGAGCCCTGCCGTGCGCCCAAACAGTGGTTTACCCCCACATATGGGGTATTAGCGTATTCAGGACAAACTGGACAACAACATTTGGGGTCCAATTTCTCCTATTACCCTTGGCAAAATAGGAAATTCCAGGCTAAAAAATCATTTTTGAGGAAAGAAAAATTTATTTTTTATTTTCATGGCTCTGCGTTATAAACTTATGTGAAGCACCTGGCGGTTTAAAGTGCTCAATATGCATCTAGATAAGTTCCTTGGGGGGGTCTAGTTTCCAAAATGGGGTCACTTGTGGGGGAGCTCCAATGTTTAGGCACATAGGGGCTCTCCAAACGCGACATGGTGTCCGCTAACAATTGGAGCTAATATTTCATTCAAAAAGTCAAATGGCGCTCCTTTGCTTCCGAGCCTTACCATGTGCCCAAACAGTGGTTTACCCCCACATGTGAGATATCGGTGTATTCAGGAGAAATTGCCCAACAAATTTTAGTATCCATTTTATCCTTTTTCCCATGTGAAAATGAAAAAATTGAGGCTAAAATAATTTTTTTGTGAAAAAAAAGTACTTTTTCATTTTTACGGATCAATTTGTGAAGCACCTGGGGGTTTAAAGTGCTCACTATGCATCTAGATAAGTTCCTTGGGGCGTCTAGTTTCCAAAATGGGGTCACTTGTGGGGGAGCTCCAATTTTTAGGCACACGGGGGCTCTCCAAACGTGACATGGTGTCCGCTAAAAAGTGGAGCCAATTTTTCATTCAAAAAATCAAATGGCGCTCCTTCCCTTCCAAGCCCTGCCGTGCGCCCAAACAGTGGTTTACCCCCACATATGAGGTATCGGCGTACTCAGGACAAATTGGACAACAACGTTGTTGGTTCAGTTTCTCCTTTTACCATTGGGAAAATAAAAAAATTGTTGCTAAAATATCATTTTTGTGACTAAAAAGTTAAATGTTCATTTTTTCCTTCCATGTTGCTTCTGCTGCTGTGAAGCACCTGAAGGGTTAATAAACTTCTTGAATGTGGTTTTGAGCACCTTGAGGGGTGCAGTTTTTAGAATGGTGTCACTTTTGTGTATTTTCACCCATATAGACCCCTCAAACTGACTTCAAATGTGAGGTGGTCCCTAAGAAAATGGTTTTGTAAATTTCATTGTAAAAATGAGAAATCGCTGGTCAAATTTTAACCCTTATAACTTCCTAGCAAAAAAAAAAATTTTGTTTCCAAAATTGTGCTGATGTAAAGTAGACATGTGGGAAATGTTATTTATTAACTATTTTGTGTCACATAACTCTCTGGTTTAACAGAATAAAAATTCAAAATGTGAAAATTGTGAAATTTTAAAAATTTTCGCCAAATTTCCGTTTTTATCACAAATAAACGCAGAATTTATTGACCTAAATTTACCACTAACATGAAGCCCAATATCTCACGAAAAAACAATCTCAGAACCGCTAGGATCCGTTGAAGCGTTCCCGAGTTATTTCCTCATAAAGGGACACTGGTCAAAATTGCAAAAAACGGCCAGGTTATTAAGGTCAAAATAGGCTGGGTCATGAAGGGGTTAAACCTGACAGTACACACCTTTGAAGTGAAAACCATTCCCGGTGACTACCTCTTGAAGCTCATCAAGAGAATGCCAAGAGTGTGCAAAGCAGTCATCAAAGCAGAACCTAGAATATAAGACATTAATTTCAGTTGTTCCACACTTTTTTGTTAAGTATAGAATTCCACATGTGTTAATTCATAGTTTTGATGCCTTCAGTGTGAATGTACAATTTTCATAGCCATGAAAATACAGAAAAATCTTTAAATGAGGTGTGTCCAAACTTTGGTCTGTACTGTGTGTGTGTATATATATATATATATATATATATATATATATATATATGTATATATATGTATATATAAAAAAAAAATTTCTGATAGGAGACAAAAAATGTTTCCCCATCTTTATTTCTCTTAGTCCAGCAAAAAAAAAAAATAGCACTTGGGAAGGGATTTTTTTTTCAGGGACCCATAGACTTTCATTGCTGAGTTTGATCCGACTCTCAGATCAACATCAGTCTTGTGTCTACAATTTTGAATGGACCACTCTGTCCACAAAAAATTACAACATGTGAAGAGCAGCATAGACTTTCATGGGTGAAAAACTGACGTCTGAATGAACCCTAAAACATAAATATTTGTAATGCAGGATTCTGTCTCTGATTCCGGCTGCTCTGGTTCAAGCAGCATGAATCAGCAGACAAGGTTCCCTTTAAAGGGAACCTGTCACCTGAATTTGGCGGGACTGGTTTTGGGTCATATGGGCGGATTTTTCGGGTGTTTGATTCACCCTTTCTTTACCCGCTGGCTGCATGCTGGCTGCAATATTGGATTGAAGTTCATTCTCTGTCCTCCGTAGTACATGCCTGTGCAAAGCAATCTTGCCTTGTGCAGGCATGTACTACGGAAGACAGAGAATGAACTTCAATCCAATATTGCAGCCAGCATGCAGCCAGCGGGTAAAGAAAGGGTGAATCAAACACCCGAAAACTCCGCCCATATGACCCAAAACCAGTCCCGCCAAATTCAGGTGACAGGTTCCCTTTAAGGTAACACACCTTTTGTGTTTGTATGTAAATTGTGCCATTTGTTTGCATCTGCCATCTTTTCAGCAGTCTGTATTACACAACACATCATTAAACCTGACATTGTATGTTTCTTTTGTAGCTTAAAGAAATGCAACAGCAGAAACAAGAGCAGTTAAAGCAGCAGCAAATGGAGCAGCTACATAAGCTCATGGAGGAGCAAAAAATGCTACTTAATTTAGTGTCTCGGCAGCCACCATACTCTGGTATGTATCCCCCTTATTCGTGTGATATGGTTTCAGTTATCACAGGTGGGTGTGGATTCTTGTTATAAAAACTGGGCAGACATGTTTTAAAATAAAATACGCCCATCTGAACCAACCCATAGTCCTCAAAACACAAGAAGGCATGCACCTGAATGAGTGGTCTATAACGTGTGAGCTGTGATATAGCCAGGTGCATAAGACCTGAGAGTTAGAGAGCAGCTCCAAGGAGCCTCTCTTGCTCTTCAAGTTGCTTTCCATGAATGTAATACAATAGACCCTGTCATGTAATTCAAATGGTATCTCATCCTAGTCACGTGTCAGGACAAAACTGCAGTCTGAAGGAACGCTCTTGAGACCTGTGTCTCAATAACAGACTAGTGTAAGCACACATACCGGAGCTGCTGTAGAACTACAAGACCTAGAAGATATAAATCTTGGGTGAATCAGGGCTGAGGCTGGATAAAAAATCCTTTGTGCCCAGTCAGCGAGTAGATTTTTCTTCCCTTGCACAGGTATATGTGCTTTTGATAGAGCTCCTCTGTCAGTTGAGACACAGGTCTTGAGAGCTGTTACCTTCAGGCTGCAGTCTGTCCTGACAACTGACTAATGCTATGTTCACATGTCCAGTAATATTCCGTTAGAATGGATCAAGCAGCAGTCCATTGGTAAAAGTTGTGCAGACACAACCTTTTTAGTCTGCTTTTAAAAAAATGATCTCTTGATCTCTGCTGGATACGTTTTTTTTAACATTGAAGTTTATGGAAAACAAGTCTGTTGAAATATCCATCCATTGTCTTCCATTTCTAAAGGATTCCGCAAGCAAAAACCGGATACGTTTGAAATGGGAGAACGATGGATGGCTAATTAACAGATCCGTTATCCATAGACTTCAATGTTAAAACAAAAAAAAAAACTGATCTGGGTGAGAGCATTTTTTTTTTTTTTTTTTAAAAAGGACCAAACAGTTGTCTGCACAACTTTTTTGCCAACGGATTGCTGCTGGATTCATTCTGACAGATCATTACTGGACATGTGAACACAGCCTAAGACTGGCTGCCGTTTGAATTATGTGATGGGCCATTTTATTACATTCTTGGAGGACCCCTTTAGTTTACCCGGCACATCTTGCATCATGGGGACCATCATTTGACTGTAATGGACAGTGTGCAATGCTTTCTTTTCTGTGATGGCACTAAAGAGGAATGAAACACTCATTGAGGGGGATCTCCAGTTGTTTACAGATAATTGCTGATGCTTATTGTCAGGGGAACCTTCATGATTGTCCAAAGATTACGCAACCTTTAAAACTGACAGTCAATAAGGCAACTGTATATTCTGCCATCCAATATAAAGACAAAAGGCCAACATCACATGGTGATGTCTTTGCCACGTGGGTTTTTTTTTTGCCTTCCTCTGGGTCAACATGTTAGGGCATGTTAGGTTAGGTTATGGGTTGAACTAGATGGACTTAAAGTCTTCCTTCAACCTTAATAACTATGTTACTATCACCGATAAAATCCTGGCAGTTTAAATACATTTTCATTATAATCAGGTAACAAACAGGACAGAGTTCGGTTTTGACGCGTTTCAACTTGAATAGTTTTAATCGAAATGTGTCCTGTTTGTGACTCGATTTTAATGAAAGTGTAATAAAGCTGCCAAGATTTTATCTGAGATGCCGGCCTTTTGTCTTTATATTGGATTTTCTTGCCTTGGCTGAGGAGCTTGCTGGACCTCCGAAACTTATGCTATGGTGGATACCTACAACGGTGAGCTCATCTAGTTTCTGCTTTTTCCTGTATTTTGCCATACTGTTATAAGAGACCAGTCTTGTTCTTTGATAATAAACACATGGAACTTGTCGTCATATGACAAAATTGATATAAGGAGTTGTTTGGAAAGTTTGCACTCATTCTGTGCAACATTGACAAATTTTGAAAGCGATTGCCCACTATTCCCTGTTCTGGTGGTCGGTCACTTGACTACATGTATGCGAGTCTCATATTTGTGGTCACTCATGTGACGACTACAGTCAGCAGGCTCATCAACAAGCGTCTCATCACCGGCTGGGGCTAATTGCATTCTTCATGGTTTAGAAATGAAAAGGTTCATACAACGGAAACATAATATAACTCTGTCTGGTGACTTACCCATAGCTATTGAACTCCGGCAATTAACGAACGGCACGCCTGAGGCCTGCAGTGAATTTCTGGTGGTTTTTGCTGGAGATTGACAGACCAAGCTCCTGTGGCTTGCACGGCTTGTGTGTAGTAAGCCGGATAGACCAGAGTGACTACAACTCTATACATGGGTTGTTATAGCAATGCCCGTATAACCGAAAACATCCGAGTAATAGGAAGCAGAAATGTCACTGGATATGTTATAATGGGAATGTGTAATATTGTCAATATTCATACAATATTCATACATTTACTTTGTGCACCCCGTTTTAGTATACGTTTGATCCATTGGTAATACCTCAAAAAATAATGTACCGTAATAATGTTTCTGATGTAGTCATTACTATAACTACAGCGCCTCATGGAGTTCATAAATCATCACTGAAGCCTTTGGGTGGATTTGTTTTGTACGATTATCAAGAATGAATAATCCTAGGAATGTTCTTTTCCTGATAAAGCAGGCTGTGCATCACCTGATGAATGAGCAAAACACTTGTTCGTCGGGTGAAATCCTTCTTCCTTACTTACATCCATCGTTCTCGGCAGCACATCATCTTGTATAAACAGGACACATGCTGCTAAGAATAAAACTGTTCTCTGCACATAGACAATCCATTACTGATCACACTGCGCAGTTGGACTATACAGGCTGTTTAACAACCACATTTCAGATTCTATGATCGGAATAGCAATAGTGGAATTCCTTTAAGGGAAAAGGGAGAGAAGATGGCGCTTTCTGAGCCTAGTAAGTTAAAAAAAAAAAAGTTTAAAATAAAAAAGGAATTTGCTCACCTGATGGAGTTGTGCATATTTGAGCACAAATCCTAAAAATGCATGAAATAAATGCAATAGTTGCAGCCGGCCTTGTGTGCTGATGGAAATTCTTCCAAGGGAGTTCAGACAGGGCATAATGAGGGTGAAGATACCAGGTGAAGGGCATTCCCACATTAGCACGTTACCAAAAAACTACCAGAAGGTTAAAATAATTTATCTAAAAACGCAACACATTTCAGCTGTATCCAGCCTTTTGACGAATGCTAAATACAGCCAAAATGTGGTGTTTTTAAATTTATATTTTATTCTTCTTGCACTTTTTTGATAATTTGATTACATCTGCTACCGTGGGTGCGCCCATCACCTGGTATCTTGATCCTCATGTCAGTAGTCATGTACCAGCCACCGTTGGCCAGTGTAAACTCTAAGAAATGTTCCAATATGTTGTTACAGTGCACTTGCGTGTCCAGTGCTCCATTCTAGTAGGGGATATTGGACACGTTCTCATGGGTGAGAAGACCTGATCAGACTCTTATCACCTATCCCTGGCTCCCCTACTTATTGAAGAGGGTAGCACCACTACAGAGTTTGTGTTTTGCCATTCCATTAGATAAGTCTGCATAGGCACTTTATACACCAAAGGTAGATCAGGGTGGGGGAATTAATTTTCCAAAGGGGGCTCATCACAGACTGTGACTGTTGTGGAAGGCCAATCCAACTGACCAAGCTTAATTCTGCTCCCCACAGTCCCCACACAAAGTATGATGTCCCCACACAGCCCCTCAAAAAGTGTAATGTCCACACAAACAGGGCTGTGGAGTCGGTAAGTCAAACCTCTGACTCCTCAGTTTCCTTGACTCCGACACCACAGCCATGGTCACTACTGAGCATTTCTATGAAGTGCAGCACAGATTCATCTCAACTTAAAGCCGATCCTTAGATCAGGAACAGAACAGACATTTATAGGACATTTCAGAACTTTCCCAAATTATTATGAAAACATTTACAGCACATACTCCACTGAACTACTGTACGCAATGTATTATATATTTTAGGAGTTGGTCCATTTTATGCTGACTGTGATTCCACCAAAATGGACACCAACTCCACAGCCCTGCCCACAAACCCTCTTATGCAGTATAACATACCCTCACACTGAATGACAACCTCACACAGTATGATGTCCCCACGAAGCCCACCAAACTGTATGATGTCCCCACACAGTATTATAACCTCACACAGCATATCCCCACACAGATCCCCTACACCAAGGGTGGGGAACCTTTTTCGGGCCGGGGGACATTTGGAAATTTCTACGATCATCGGCGACCACATAAAAATGATCACCTTGAAAATTACCCTGGTATATTTAGTCAAACAATTACCGTAATTATGGTAATTCACCCTTAATGTGACGGCTGGAGCTGCTTCTCTTTGCTGCAGCTGTGATTTTAGGTGATGCTGATCATGTTGCTTCTCAGTTACTTTTCCAGGGGTGGTACGAAGATCACAGGGGGGCACAGAAATCACAAGGGGGGGGGGGCACAAAGATCAAAGGAGGGCACATAGCTGGGGGGCACGGAGATCACGGAGGGGCACAAAGATCAAAGGAGGGCACATAGCTGGGGGGCACGGAGATCACGGAGGGGCACAAAGATCAAAGGAGGGCACATAGCTGGGGGACACAGATCACGGCGGGGCACATAGCTGGAGGGGACAGATCACAGGGGACACAGATCACATGGGAGTACAAATATTACAGGGGGATACATAGCAGGGGGCACAGGGATCACGGGGGGCACAAAGCAGGGAGCCACAGAGATCACAGGGATGCACATAGCTGGCAGGCACAGAGAGGGCATGTAGCTGGAGAGCACAGAAATAACTGGGGGGCACAAAGATCAAGGGAGGGCACGTAGCTGCGGGGAACAGAGATCGCAGAGGGGCACATAGCTGAGGGGAACATAGCTGGAGGGGACAGATCACATGGGAGCACAAATATTGCAGGGGTACATAGCAGGGGGTACAGGGATCACAGGGGGGCACAAAGCTGGGAGCCACAGAGATCACAGGGCTGCACGTAGCTGGGGGGCACAGATCACAGGGAGGCATATAGCTGGAGGGCACAGATCACAGGGGGTAAATAGCTGGGAGGCACAGATCACAGGGGGCATATAGCTGGAGGGGCAGAGAGATCACGGGGAAAAGATCACAGGGGGGCACATATCTGAGAGGCACAGAAATCACGGGGCATATAGCTATGGAGGCGGAGAGATCACGGGGAACAGATCGCTGGGGGCACAGAAATCATAGGGGGCACAGATGACACGGATGCACATAGATCACAGGGGGCTTATAGTTGGGGGGAGCAAAAAGATCATATTGGGGCACATAGCTGAGGGGCACAGGGTTACAGGGGGACATATAGCCGGAGGGGACAGAACTCACAGAGGGTACATAGCTGGGGGCACAGATTACAGGGGGCATATAGCTGGGGGCATAGATGACGGGCATATAGCTGGAGGGCACAGAACTCACGGGGAACAGATCACAGGTGGCTACATAGCTGGGGGCACAGAGATCACAGGGGGCATATAGCTGGAGGGCACAGATATCACAGTGGGGCATATAGCTGCAGGGGGCAGAGAGGTCACAAGGGTACACAGATCATAGGGGGCATATAGCTGGAGGGCACAAATATCTCGGGGGCATATAGTTGCAGGGGCAGAGAGGTCACGTGGGAACAGATCACTGAGGGGCACAATTCACAGGGTGCACATAGCTGGGGTGATGAATCACAGTAGGGGCACAGAGGTGACATGGCGGCACATAGCTGGGAGGCACAGAAATCACAGTGGGCTTATTGTTGGGGGAGCAAAGAGATCATATTGGGGCACATAGCGGGGTGCACATAGATCACGGGGCACATAGCTGGGGGACACAGAGATGACATGGGAGCACATAGCTGGGAGGCACAGAGATCACATAGGGCTTATAGTTGGGGCAGCAAAGAAATCATATTGGGGCACAGATCACGGGGCACATAGATGAGGGGCACAGAGATGACATGGGGGCACATAGCTGGAAGGCAAAGAGATCATATTTGGGCACAGAGATCACAGTGGGCACACAGATTAGCTGAGGGACACATATCACCTGCAGAGCTGCTAGCACAGAGATTGCTCTGGACTCTGGCTGCAGCAGCTCCTCTTCCGGAACAGTAGGACGGGAGCGCATCTGGCGCTGGCCCTGTCAACCCCAACGCTAACCCCGCCCACCCCAATGACACCGTTCATGTGCAGGGCAGGCAGCGTTCAGTGATGAACGCTGTGTGCCGTGCACTTGGAGCTAAAGGCCAGCAGGATGCGGCTGCCGCCCGGACATTGCTGACTCCAGGGACCTTCCCACGGGCCGGAGGTTCCCCACCCCTGCCCTACACAATATGTACCCCAAAAAAACCTACACACTATGATGTCCCTTATGGCAGAGCATGATGCCCCTTCAATGTCCCACAATGTACTGTGAATTAGAAAAAAAATAATTGTAGCTGCTGCAAAGGAGGCGGCCACGTGGTGTGGGACATCACTGAATTCAGTTCTTCGGCTGTCCCAATCCACAGGCTGCACTGTAACACCGAAACGGCTGCATTTGGCCCTTGGGCCTCACTTTGCCCAGGTCTGGTGTAGATGGTTTTTACATCTAATGGCAATGTTGCTTCATCTTGATTCTTTGTTGGATTAGGAAATGTCACTGTCCACAAGAAGCCTTACCCCTCAGATCCCAGTCTAGGCCTCTCACCTAGCCAAATCAGATCTCATACTTTGCACTGATGAGGGCAGTGCCCCGAAACACCGTGTCTGTAAATTGAGATTCTGATTTGGCTTTTATCCTAAGTCATTGAAAGTCTCGTTAAAGGGTCGATAGTGACTTGTAGGATTCACTGCTTCCTATAGGTGGCACTAGAGTTCAAGCCCTCTTCCTCTCTGAAGAGACAATTTGCATGTTTTGGATAGGAAAGAAATGGTTTAAAAATGTATAAATAAAAGTTGTTTCCAAAGTCAGTTGTTGCCCAAATGTCCTGATAGGTCATACGGATGTAATACAGGGCGACAAGAGAAAAATGGGGCAATGACTTTTTAAACATTCTAAACACTGTTACTACCAGAACACTGTTTGCTGACTACTGCTCAGAGAGAATTGGAGTCAATTTGAGACATTTTATACTGTTACAGAGCACGAGCAGCAGAGCCTCATATCTGGACAAGTTGGCAGCTCAATGTCCCCAAAACATCCTTCGCGCCTCATGTCCCCAGTCAGTGGAAACATCCCCAGAGATTCTGCATACAAGAGGCAGGAACTGCTCGCCAAAGACAGAAGTCCATCTCGGCCGCCTTCTCTTTCTGTTCGAGAACTTAGTCCTGAAAAGTCCAAAACGCTAGAGGAGTTGTTAAATGAGGAGGACGCTGAAGATTACTCCGGTAAGTAAAATTCAGCCTTGTTTTGTCTTGGGACTCAATAAATATTTGTGGATGGTATATATGTCTAGAAGAGACCATGCATAGTTACGTGTTGCTCACCTTTTGGGGCAATGTTTTTACTTAAATCTGTGTCTTTTGGTGTAAGAATTATTTTTGTAATTGGGTTTCATTAAACCCTTAATGACCGCCGATATGCCTTTTAACGGCAGAAGTTAAGGGAGCTTATGCCTCGGTGCAGCTTTTTAACGGCGCTGAGAAATAAGTGTATAGCGCCCCCCGGACTCGGAATTTCTCCAGGGTCTTGGCTACCTGGGGTAGCTGAGACCCCAGAGAACATGATTCGGGTTGGTTTTTACCGACCCCAGTGTTGCGATCGCCGTTATTAATGGAATAACGGCGACTGCCAAAAAAAAAAGAAGTCACATTTCCCATTTAATTTCTCTCCTTTGATGTGATCGCACATCAGTGGAGAGAAAAATGGGGTTCTCCCCCCGGGCCGCCGGCGTCATCTCCCAGGAAGAAAATGTTTTCTATTAGACCCTATCACAGTGATCAAGATGAACTATCACAGTGATCAAAATAAAAAAAATAGTAAATCAAACCCCTCTTTATCACCCCTTAGTTAGGTAAAACTAATGAAATAAAAAAAGTATTTTTTTCCATTAGAGTTGGGGCTAGGGTTGGGATTAGGGTTAGGGGTGTGTTAGGGTTAGGTTTGTGGTTAGGGTTGGGATTAGAGTTAGGTTTGTGGTTAGGGTTATGGTTGGGGTTAGGGGACTGGTTACGGTTGTGGTTAGGGTTGTGATTATGGTTAAGGTTGGGATTAGGGGTGTGTTAGGGTTAGGTTTGTGGTTAGGGTTAGGTTTGTGGTTAGTGGTGTGTTGTGGAAAGGGTTGTGGTTAGGGTTGGGAATAGGGTTAGAGGTGTGTTGGGGTTATGGTTATTATTATTATTATTATTATTTATTGTTATAGCGCCATTTATTCCATGGCGCTTTACATGTGAGGAGGGGTATACATAATAAAAACAAGTACAATAATCTTAAACAATACAAGTCATAACTGGTACAGGAGGAGTGAGGACCCTGCCCGCGAAGGCTCACAATCTACAAGGGATGGGTGAGAATACAGTAGGCGAGGATAGAGCTGGTCATGCAGCGGTTTGGTCGATCGGTGGTTACTGCAGGTTGTAGGCTTGTCGGACGAGGTGGGTCTTCAGGCTCTTTTTGAAGGTTTCGATGGGTAGGCGAGAGTCTGATGTGTTGTGGTAGAGGGTTCCAGAGTAGGGGTGAGGCGAGAGAGAAATCTTGTATGTGATTGTGGGAAGAGGAGATAAGGGGGGAGTAGAGAAGGAGATCTTGTGAGGATCGGAGGTTGCGTGTAGGTAAGTACCGGGAGACGAGGTCACAGATGTATGGAGGAGACAGGTTGTGGATGGCTTTGTACGTCATGGTTAGGGTTTTGGAGTGGAGTCTCTGGGCAATGGGGAGCCAGTGAAGGGATTGACAGAGGGGAGAGGCCGGGGAATAGCGGGGGGACAGGTGGATTAGTCGGGCAGCAGAGTTTAGAATAGATTGGAGGGGTGCGAGAGAGTTAGAGGGGAGGCCACAGAGCAGGAGGTTGTAGTAGTCAAGGCGAGAGATGATGAGGGCATGGACTAGGGTTTTTGCAGATTCATGGTTGAGGAATGAACAGATTCGTGAAATATTTTTGAGTTGAAGTCGGCAGGAAGTGGAAAGGGCTTGGATATGTGGTTTGAAGGAGAGATCAGCATCAAGGATTACCCCGAGGCAGCGAGCTTGTGGGACTGGGGAGAGTGGGCAGCCATTTACTGTAATGGATAGGTTCGTTGGGGGGGTCGCGTGAGATGGGGGAAAGATGATGAATTCTGTTTTGTCCATGTTAAGTTTCAGAAATCTAGCGGAGAAGAAGGATGAAATAGTGGACAGACATTGAGGGATTCTGGTTAGTAGGGAGGTGATATCTGGTCCAGAGATGTAGATCTGTGTGTCATCAGCATAGAGGTGATACTGAAAACCGTGAGATTCTATGAGCTGTCCCAGGCCAAAGGTGTAAATGGAGAAGAGCAGGGGCCCTAGAACTGAACCTTGTGGAACTCCGACAGATAGGGGGCGAGGTGAGGAGGTGGTGTGTGAGTGGGAGACGCTGAATGTCCGGTCTGTTAGGTATGATGAGATCCAGGATAGGGCCAAGTCTGTGATGCCAACGGATGAGAGGGTCTGTAATAATAGGGAATGGTCCACTGTGTCAAAGGCAGCCGACAGGTCGAGGAGGAGGAGGACAGAGTAGTGTCGCTTGCTCTTGGCGGTTAATAGGTCATTGGTGACCTTAGTTAGGGCAGTTTCAGTGGAATGGTGTGACCGGAAGCCAGAATGTAAGTGGTCAAAGAGGGAGCAAGAAGTTGGTTGTTTAGAATTGGGGGGTTCCACTGTTTAGGGGGTCTCCAAACACGACATTTCGCCACCATTGATTCCAGCCAATTTTGCATTCAAAAAGTCACACTGTGCTCCCTCCTGAGCCATGCTATGCGCCTTAACAGTGGCTTTCCCCCCCCCCATACAGGGTATTGGCGTACTCAGGAGAAATTGCACAACAAATTCTATGGCCCATTTTCTCCTGACCACAGAAGAAAATGAACCACAGAGAAAAAACAGCAAGACACAAATGAGCAAACAAAGAATAGCAAAGTATTGAAGCGTTCTTATTGTGGTCAGAATAGATGATATAACTATATAAATATAAAAGGCAAGACATTGAAAATATGGATAAAAGAATGAATAATAAATGAACAATAAATAAAAATGTTGCCACAAAGGGAATTCAGACCGTGAGTGGTTCTGACAATATATTGTAAATTAAAGGATCACTGTGTGAGAAAGATCACATAGCGGGAATATTGGGAATATTTCCCCAGTATGGGTGTAACAGAATGTTTGTGCCCCATGTTTTGGCTTTACAGCAGAGGCCCGTCATTTAAAACTACCCATCCTAGAGGGAGCCAAAGTCGACAGGTTCCACCTGTCAGTGCGATCAACTCTCATTCGTTATCTAGTTTTGGCCTTTAACTCAGTTTGATCCCCATGAAATCCATAGTTTTTTTTTTTTGTCTCCGCTATTTTCAATTTCATTTACTTTTCCCTTTTTCTCCTTCCATCCTCCTCTCTGGATACACACTTATTTTATACATTGCTTCCACTCTATTTCTTTTCTAACAATCACAATGGTGTTTCTTCATACAGCCCTGTCCCATTTACGTCGCTCTTTTTTTTTGTGTGTGTGTATTCCAGACCTGCTCTAAGCCCACTTTGCCATTCTGAAGGAGTACTGTATATACTTGAGTATAAGCCGACCCGAGTATAAGCCTAGGCACCTACTTTTGCCATGGAAAACTGGCTAAACTTATTGACTCGAGTATAAGCTGGGTATGTATTGTCCCCTATCCCTGTCCTGCTATGCGTGGCTCCCCCTCCCCTGTCCTGGTATGAATGCCTCCCCCGTTCCTTCCCTGTGTGCGTGGCTCCCCCTCCCCTGTCCTGGTATGAATGCCTCCCCCGTTCCTTCCCTGTATGCGTGGCTCCCCCTCCCCTGTCCTGGTATGAATACCTCCCCCCATTATGCGTGCCTCCTTATCCCCTATCGCTGTGTGCCTGTTTCCTATTAAAAAAAAAAACAAAACAAAACATCATACTCACCTACCTGCGCGTCCTCGGTGCTGGCACTGCATCTCGTTCCAGCCGCTGACGCCTGCAGCTCTTCCTGTGCTCAGCGGTCGCTGGTACCGCTCATTAAGGTGATTAATATGTGCTCCATTCCTATGGGAGTGGAGACGTGTCCATATTCATCACCTTAATCAGCAGTACCAGAGACCGCTGAGCACAAGAAGAGCTGCACGCAAGCGCTGGCGGCCAGAACGAGATGCAGTGCCAGCACCCAGGGCGCGCAGGTAAAGGAGTATGATGTGTGCGCCGGCTCCTGGCACCTGCTGCTCCGCCACCCTCCTCCCCCACCAGCTTTCTATACCGTGACTCGTGTATAAGCCGAGGGGGCATTTTCAGCACAAACAAATGCTGAAAAACTCGGCTTATACACGAGTATATATGGTATGTGTTCTTTTATGACTTTTACTGAGCTCCTCTCAGCTGATTTATGACCACATCAAAGTAGACTGTGCAAGGAATCGGAAAGCCTGTAAACCCCAAATGGTGAAACATTTTTAATGAAACCCAAATTGTAAAAATGATTTTTGCACTAGGTACATATGTTTAAGTAAAAAAAAAAAAAAAAAAACTATGGCAATAATCCTGTTAATGAGATAATATTATTATAGGTGATGAATTAGAATCTGAAGATTCTTCTCAGGGAGAAGATTCCTCCAGGGTACTGCGAGAACTGCACAATAGGAGCAATTCAGAGGACAGGTGAGTGATTTACCCCCCAGGGAGGGGGAAAGCTGAGCTAATTAGCGCTGTATCTGTCATTCTTCTTACTGTTTATGCTGATTAGGGACCCACCTGTAAGGGTATGTGCACACGTCAGGATTTCTTGCAGAAATTTCCTGAAGAAAACCGGAAATTTTCTGCAAGAAATCAGCATTTTTTTTTTTGCGTTTTTTTTTTTTAGCATTTTGCAAGCGAAATTAGCTTGCAAAATGCTAAAGTTTTCCAAGTGATCTGTAGCATCGCTTGGAAAACTGACTGACAGGTTGGTCACACTTGTCAAACATAATGTTTGACAAGTGTGACCAACTTTTTACTATAGATGCTGCCTAAGCAGCATCTATAGTAAAAGATAGAATGTTTAAAAAAAATAAAAAAAAAATAAAAAAAATGGTTATACTCACCTGCAGACAGCCGATCTCCTCAGCGGCGTCCGTTCCTATAGATGGTGTGTGTGTGCAGGACCTTCGATGACGTCGCGGTCACGCGACCAATCACAAGACGGCGACGTCATCGCAGGTCCTTCACATAGAGCATCTATGGGAACGGAAGCGGCAGCATGCACCGCTGAGAGGCGGGAAGACTCCGGGGCCATCAGAGGGTGAGTATATGACTATTTTTTATTTTAATTCTTTTTTTTTTTTTTACCAATTATATGGTGCCCAGTCTGTGGAGGAGAGTCTCCTCTCCTCCACCCTGGGTACCGACCGCACATAATCTGCTTACTTCCCGCATGGTGTGCACAGCCCCATGCAGAAAGTAAGCAGATCAATGCATTCCTAGGTGTGCGAAATCCCCGCAATTCCGCAAATTTAATGAACATGTTGCTTTTTTTTTCCCCCAATGCGATTTTTTTCGCGGAAAAAAATGCAACATTTGCACTAGAAATGCGTAATACACTGTAAATAATAGGAGGCATATGTAAGCGTTTTTTTCGCGTTTTTATCACGTTTTTATAGCGAAAAAACGCGAAAAATACTGAACGTGTGCACATGGCCTAATGCTGTCTGCATGGATGGTGCGGGGAACAAGGTGGGGGTCAAAGCTCAATCATAACACATTTCTGTACAAACTTTTCCTCGTGAGGACGGTGGCTATGATTTAATATGATGGTATATAAAAGACACCTGTAACCTGAGACTTGCATACATATGAACTTGTCATCTTTTGAGTTTGAGCATTAATATAATTAGTTATCATTTCAGAGAGCTGGATCCCTTGTTTACAGCGTTTATTTTTGTGGATCAAGGAGGAAACCAGACTATCTTCTATTCTGGGTTTTAGAAAATAATTATTTTTTAAAACAAAATCATACAGTTATCCACTATGTCCAGTATCTTTCTGTATTAATTTATCATCACCCCCCAGCTTACCGGGAGCGTGCATTGTTTGTTTGTCAGCGGATTATCTCCCTAAAAACAAGGATCGGGCGTTGCGATTCCACCTGCTCAATCCTGCTCTACCCTTTTGTCATCTGTCAGACGAGAGTCTGGAGGTGCCATACATACCAGATATCGTCTGTATGAAAGAAGGCTGAACCTGACCAATCTGTTTGGAGGCCTTTAGACATAGAATAAACTTGGTTTATTAGAGGATTTTTCTGTTGTTGGAAACCTAATAAGTTTGAAAAATAAAGAATGGATAAAAGAAAAATAAAGTACCGTATTTTTTGGATTAGAAGACGCTCCGGATTATAAGACGCACCCCAAATTTTTTTTCTTCAATAAAATGGTTGTGCTTCTTATAATCCATGCGTCTTATTGCTTACTGGGGTCGGTGGCTGCAGTGAAGTAGGGTTCCAGAGTCACTGCTGGAGGAGGCAGGAGTGGGGTGATGCCAGGCTGGGATGTGGGGGTGTTCCGATGTGCGGCGCACTGCTGCAGGGGTGTCCGGTGCTGCTGCGGGTGTCTCCAGCGCTGCAGGGGCTCTGCCAACATTTTGTGAAAGGCCAAAGCCCCCGTAGTTACATGGTTTCCTGTGCGATGGACTCCTGGAAAATGGCTGCCAGGGTGCGGCGCATGCGCAGATGGAGATCTCGGCACCAAGATCTCATTCTATGTAAATTGACCTTAAAGGAACTCTATCAGCACAATGCCTGTTCAAACTAAGTCCTGCCACTCGGTGCTTCACAGCGGGCCAATCATTTATATTCACCCTCCCACCTGCTTGTTTTCTCTCAATCTCCCCCTCTACCCCCCACTTCTTTGATTGACAGCTCTGGCTTTACAGAGCAAGAGAAGGGTGGAGATAGATGGAAACCAAGCAGGTGGGAAGGTGTATGAAAATGATTGGCCCCGCTATGAAGCACCAAGCGCCTTTTATTGGTTTGAGCAGTCATTCTGTGCTGATAATATCACATATTTGATGGATTACCCATTGATATCTAAGATGTCAAACCACAGTGCTACAATACCAGATTTAGTCAGCATTAAATGTATGACTGTCAGTTGAAGCTACAGTAATTGCAGAAGTCCCTTCAACAGTTCAAGGGAACCTGTCACCCCCAAACTCGAAGATGAGCTAAGCCCACCGTCATCAGGGGCTTATCTACAGCATTCTGTAATGCTGTACATGAGCCCCCGATGTATCCTGAAAGATGAGAAAAAGAGGTTAGATTATACTCACCCAGGGGTGGTCCCGCTGCGGTCCAATCCGATGGGCGTCGCGTCCAGGGCCTCCTATCTTCATAGGATGATGTCCTCTTCTTGTCTTTACGCTGCGACACCTGTTGAGGGCAGAGCAAAGTACTGCAGTGCGCAGGCGCTGGGCCTCTGTGACCTTTCCCGGCGCCTGCGCATTGCAGTACTTTGCTCTGCCCTCTTCCCGATCGGACCACCACCCCAGGTGAGTATAATCTAACCTCTTTTTCTCATCTTTCAGGTGACATCGGGGGCTTATCTACAGCATTACAGAATGCTGTAGATAACCCCCGGATGCTGGTGGGCTTAGCTCACCTTCGATTTTGGGGGTGACCGGTTCCCTTTAATTTGGCAGGTTCAGAGGTTCCGACTCAAACTGATTTTTCAATTTGATGACCTTTAGATAGACCATCAATATCAGACATGTAAAACCAAAGATCTATTCAATGTTCCATAGTAAAGATGCAACAATATGTGTTTTCTGTAGGCCCATTGAGTCCAGCATCAAGGAGAGAAATAAATCATTTGAACAGTTCTTGGAGGAGCAGATGACGATTGAAGAACAAAGACTGAAAGAAACTAACCTGCAGCAGGTGACTTTCATAGGGCCCATTTCATATTAAACTAATTTCCACTTTGTCTTGTTGAGTTTTGACATGGTGGATCTTTTGTTCTAATTGGAGGTAAGCTGCTCTTAGGCCATATTAACACGTTCAGTATTTTACATCAGTATTTGTAAGCCAAAACCAGAAGTGGGTGATAAATACAGAAGTGGTGCATATGTTTCTATTATACTTTTTCTCTGATTGTTCCACTCCTGATTTTGGCTTTCAATTACTGATGTAAAACACTGACCGAATACTGAACGTGGCTTTAGAGGCATTTGTCCGCAGATCATTCCTGACTTCCATATTAAGGTCCTTGGACAATTTTCCAAGACTGAGATGGGAAGAATAGTTGTCAACCAACAACTTCTGAATGTGTATGTGCTCCAAACGTGTAGACATATGTAGTGAGACCATTTCCAGGCAATTATGGGTTACACACGAGGCTCAATTTTTTTTGCCTAGAAACCTAAATGAATGATTGATCTGTGGAAGGACTCTTTGTCTTAATGTAGATGAAAACCAGAGACTGATTCATAAATGTCCTAAGTAAGTGAATGATTGACCGATAACTTTAGCTGCTGGAACCATTTTGAATTTTCATTTCTTGTTTTTGACCTACACCAATAAAACCTAAAGTGGGGAAAATTAAGTATTTGATACACTCTCAATTTTTCACATTTTCCCACCTGCAAAGAATGGAGAGGTCTATAATTTATATTGTAGGTACACTTCAACTGTGAGAGACAGAATAAAAAAAAATCCCGAAAATCACTTTGCATGATTTTTACATAATTAATTTGCATTTATTGCATGAAATAAATATTTGATACAATAGAAACACGGAACTTAATATTTGATACAGAAACTTGTTTGCAATTAGAGGTCAGATGTTTCCTGTAGTTCTTGATCAAGTTTGCACACACTGCAGCAGGGATGTTGGCCCGCTCCTCCATACAGATCTTCTGCAGATCATTCAGGTTTCAGGGCTGTTACATATTGGAGGAAGGTAAAACTTAATGTTTCTCAAAGATTTTCTATTGGGTTCATGTCTGGAGACTGGCTAGGCACTCTGGGACCTTGAAATTCCTCTTTCAGAGCCACTCCTTAGTGGCCCTGGCTGTGTGTTTTTGGGTCATTGTCATGTTGGAAGATCCAGCCACGACCCATCTTCAATGCTCTTACAAAGGGAAGGATGTTGTTGTCCAAAATCTTGCAATACATGACCCCATCCATCCTCCCTTCAATATGCTGCAGTCGTCCTGTCCCCTTTCCAGAAAAGCACCCCCAAAGTATGATGTTTTCCCCAACATGCTTCATGGTTTGGAGGGTGCTCTTGGGGTTGTACTCATCCTTATTCTCAGGGCTGTGGAGTCGGTAAGCCAACCCTCCGACTGACTCCTCAATTCCCCTGACTCCACAACACTGGACAGTACTGAGCAGCACCACACCTCAAATCAACTCCAGGCCTTTTATCTGCTTAATTGAGAATGACATAACGAAGGGATTGCCCACACCTGTCCACAAAATAGCCTTGGAGTCAATTGTCTAATTACTTTTGGTCCCTTTAAAAACAGGGTGGCACATGTTAAGGAGCTGAAACTCCTTAAACCCTTCATCCAATTTTAATGTGGATACCCTGAAATGAAAGCTGAAAGTCTGAACTTGAACTGCATCTGAATTGTTTTGTTTAAAATTCATTGTGGTAAGGTCTATAACCAAAATTAGAAAAATGTTGTCTCTGTCCAAATATATATGGACTTAACTGTATAAGACATTTCATAACTTTCCCAAATACTTATGAAAAGATTTACAGCTTATACTGCATTGAACTACGATACCAATTTATTATATATATTTTAGGAGTCTGTCCATTTTATGCCAACTCCACCAAAATGGACACCGACTCCAAATCGACAGCCCTGTTTCTTCTTCCTCCAAACACGGCAAGTGGAGTTGTTACCAAAAAGTTCTATTTTGGTCTCGTCTGACCACATGACCTTCTCGCATGCCTCCTCTAGATCATCCAGATGGGCCTGTGCTGGTGTGAGCAGGGGGACCTTGTGTGCCCTGCAGGATTTTAATCCATGATGGTGTAGTGTGATACAATAATATTTGCGACTGTTTTCCCAACTCTCTTCAGGTCATTGACTAGGTCCTCCCATGTAGTTCTGAGCAGATAACTGACGTTTTTTCAGAATCAACTTTACCCCACGAAGCGAGATCTTTCATGGAGCCCCAGGCTGAGGAAGATTGACAGTCAACTTGTTTTTCTTCCATTTTCTAATAATTGTTCCAACAGTTGTTGCCTTCTCACCAAGCTGTTGTCTATTGTCGTCTAGCCCATCCCAGCCTTGTGCAGGTCTATAATTTTGTCCCTGGTGTCCTTAGACAGCTCTTTGATCTTGACCATGGTAAAGAGGTTGGAGTGTGATTGAGTGTGTGGACAGTTGTCTTTTATGCAGGTAACAAGTTCAAACCGGTGCAATTAATACAGGTAATGAGTGCAGAGTAGGAGGGCTTCTTAACCCCTTAATCCCATATGACGTACTATCCCGTCAAGGTGACCTGGGACTTAATTCCCAGTGATGGGATAGTACATCATATGCAATCGGCCGCGCTCACAGGGGGAACGTGGCAGATCACGGCTGGGTGTCAGCTGACTATCGCAGCTGACATCCGGCACTATGTGTCACGGACCGCTCCTGGCACATTAACCCCCTGAACACTGCGATCAAACATGATCGCAGCATTCCAGGGGCATAGGGAAGCATCGCACAGGGAGGGGGCTCCCTGTGGGCTTCCCTGAGACTCGGTACAAGGCGATGTGCTCACCTTGTACCGAGCGTCTCCTCCCTGTAGATGAGATAGATATATAGATAGTTAGGCTACTTTTACACATCAGGTTTTTGCCATCAGGCATAATCCGGCGAGTTTAGAAAAAAAACGGATCCGGTTTTTTTTCCGCCGGATCCATTTTTTTCTCATAGAGTTGTATTAGCGCCGGATTGCGCCTGATGACCACACGTTTCATCCGTTTTTTGCCGGATTCGTCAAAAGAAACGATTTCCTGCAGACAGAAAAAACGTACAGAGGAAAGTTTTTTTTTTTTTTCTGTCCTGCGAAAAAACGCGCAGCGACGGATCCGGCGAAAAGTGTGTGAAACTGAGATGTGAAATGATGAATCCGGCCTTCGAATCCAGTTTTTCATGCATTCCATTGAAATCATGCACATTTTCCATTCTCCCTGTCTAAAAAATAAAAAAACGGATCAGTTGCATCAGTTTTTCACTATTTGCAATGGATCCGTTTTTCAAAAATTTGCTCGATCCTGCCTGACGGAAACAAACGCCTATCCATTATTAATCCTAGAGTAGTGTAAGATTTAAATAAAAAATAAAGACACAGCCAGAAAAAAGTATTCTAATATTCTTAATTTAACCATATTTACCATACTCGATCGCCTGTAAAAAAAAAAAAAAAATTAAAAATAATAAACCATATACTCCCTGTCCGACGCAGTTCAATTAATAACGAGTGTCCCACGACGATCTCCCCTATAGAAAAGTGACATCGGGTGATGTCACTGCTCTATAGGACCCTCAGTGACACACTGACAGGAGACAATGGCTCCTACAGTGCATCACTGAGGTTACCTTAGTTCAGAGTCTCACTTTATGGCATTGCTGCGTGGGAACTTTCTCACACAGCAGTGCCACAAGTGAGACTAGGGACTATTTTTTACAGTGGCGGAGGAATACAGTGCGGAAGGGTACCTTCCGTCATTGTATTACTGGAGCCCCTGAAGAGCGGTCACATCATCTGATGCTGCTGTCCTCCACGGGAGATCATCATGGGACACTCGTTTTAATTGGCTTTCTGCGGATCTGGCAGTATAGTTTGTTTATTTTAATTTTTTTTTACAGGTGACACTGGCTTCGAGGATCAAAGTGACAAGTGATGGTGAGTATGTACTCTGTTATATGTACTGTATGTATTGTATGTAATGTATGAATGTACTGTATGTTGCATGTTATATGTTGCATGTATGTAGTATGTTGCATGTATGTTGCATCTATGTAGTATGTTGCATGTATGTAGTATGTTGCATGTATGTAGTATGTTGCATGTATGTATGTTGTATCTAATATGTTGTATGTATGTTTGTGTTTTTTTTTTTTTTATACATTCAACACATTAGCCGGATGATGGGACTACTACTGTCCCATCATTGGCCAATGTGTGACTGTCACTGTAGCAGGCATAGCCCGATGGGACTTGTAGTCCCATTGGACGATGCCTGCACACACAGTGCCACAAACAACCGGACAGGCCGCAGACCACCCGGACAGGCCGCAGACCACCCGGACAGGCCGCAGACCACCCGGACAGGCCGCAGACCACCCGGACAGGCCGCAGACCACCCGGACAGGCCGCAGACCACCCGGACAGGCCGCAGACCCGGCACGGAGAGCTCGCAGACCCCGCCCGCACACACGCACACAGTCACCGACCACACTCTTCCCCCCTCCCGAACTGCAGTGTTTCCTCCTCAGCTAAACTGCAGATCTTTTTTACATCTGCGGTTTTGCTGTGGATGTGCCCGACTCAATACAAGTCAATGGGTGCAGAATTGACATTCTGCAGAAAAAACAACGCTGCGTTTCCGCGCGTTTTTTTCCGCAGCATGTGCACAGCGGATTTGGTTTTCCATAGGTTTACATGGTACTGTAGACCGCATGGAAAACTGCTGCAGATCCGCAGCGTCAAAACACTGTGGATCCGTGGTAAAAACCGCAAAGTGTGAACATGGCCTTATAACTCCCTAACAAACACAACATTTTGGTTTCAAAATTGTGCTGATGTAAAGTAACATGTGGGAAATGTTACTTATTAAGTATTTTGTGTGACATATCTCTGTGATTTAAGGGCATAAAAAAATCAAAGTTGGAAAATTGCGACATTTTCATAAATTTTGCCAAATTTACATTTTTTTTCACAAATAAACGCAGGTAATATCAAAGAAATTTTATCACTATCATGAAGCCCAATATGTCACGAGAAAACAATGTCAGAATCACCGGGATCCGTTGAAACGTTCCAGAGTTATAACCTCATAAAGGGACAGTGGTCAGAATTGTAAAAATTGGTCTGGTCATTAACGTGCAAACCACTCTTGGGGCTTAAGGGGTTAAAGAAACACTAACAGGTCTGTGAGAGCCAGAATTCTTGCTGGTTGGTAGGAGATCAAATGCTTATTTCATACAAGAGGTCTAAGAGGTAAGGTTTCTCCTTGTGGAGAGTGACATACCAGCTCTGGATTGTCAAGGTAAGAAGGCTTATTCGCCGTGCAATGCTCCTCTGGGAAATTTAATATGCAAATTGCCTCTTCAGAGAAAAAGAGGACTTAAACTCTGTATTGCCACCTGTTGGAAGTAGCGATCCTACAAGTCACAATCAACCCTTTGACGAGTTGTGCAATATGACTTAGGCTGCTGTCACACTAGCAGTATTTGGTCAGTATTTTACATCAGTATCTGTAAGCCAAAACAAGGAGTGGAACAAATAAAGGAAAAATATCATAGAAACATATGCACCACTTCTGTATTTATCACCCACTCCTGGTTTTGGCTTACAAATACTGATGTAAAATACTGACCAAATACTGATAGTGTGACGGCAGCCTTAGGATAAAAGCCAAATCAGTATCTCAATTCGCAGACACAGTGTTTATTGCTTTTTCTCTGAAGAGGCAATTTGCATATTAAATTTCCCAGAGGATCATTGCACGGCGAATAAGCCTTCTTAATAAGCCAGAGCTGGCACAAGGAGAAACCTTACCTCTTAGACCTCAGTCCAGAGCCTCTCACCTAGACAAATTAATTATTATATTATTATTATTATTTATTGTTATAGCGCCATTTATTCCATGGCGCTTTACATGTAAGGAGGGGTGTACATAATAAAAACAAGTACAATAATCTTAAACAATACAAGTCATAACTGGTACAGGAGGAGTGAGGACCCTGCCCGCGAAGGCTCACAATCTACAAGGGATGGGTGAGGATACAGTAGTTCTCATGCTTCGCACTGACGAGGGCCAACAGCACGAAACACTCTGTCTGCGAATTGAGATACTGATTTGGCTTTTATCCTAAGTCATATTGCACGACTCATTAAAGGGTTGTGATTTTCTGCTTTTTATTTTTAGTTTCTGTCTCTCACATTTGAAGTTTACTCACGATAAGAATTACAGACCTCTCCAAACGACAGTATATTAAATACTTATTTTTTTAACTTTTTTAGACTGGTGTGTGTAGTGCTAAGGTATAAAATGCAACACCATAATGTTTTGCAAGTGAGCAGTTTATATTTGCCGTGTGTCTCTATGAACTAAGGGTACCGTCACACTAAGCGACGCTGCAGCTATACCGACAACGATGTCGATCGCTGCAGCGTCGCTGTTTGGTCGCTGGAGAGCTGTCACACAGACAGCTCTCCAGCGACCAACGATCCCGAAGTCCCCTGGTAACCAGGGTAAACATCGGGTAACTAAGCGCAGGGCCGCGCTTAGTAACCCGATGTTTACCCTGGTTACCAGCGTTAACTTAAAAAAAACAAACACTACACACTTACATTCCGATGTCTGTCTTCTGGCGCTCTGCTTTCCTCTGCACTGTCAGCGCCGGTCAGCCGGAAAGCAGAGCGATGACGTCACCGCTGTGCTTTCCGGCCGGCGCTCACAGCCAGTGCAGGAAAAGCACAGCGCCGGTGGACAGACACGGAATGTAAGTATGTAGTGTTTGTTTTTTTTACGTTAACGCTGGTAACCAGGGTAAACATCAGGTTACTAAGCGCGGCCCTGCGCTTAGTAACCCAATGTTTACCCTGGTTACCAGTGAAGACATCGCTGGATCGGTGTCACACACGCCGATCCAGCGATGTCAGCGGGAACTCCAGCGACGAAATAAAGTTCTGGACTTTCCTCAGCGACCAACGATCTCCCAGCAGGGGCCTGATCGTTGGTCGCTGTCACACATAACGATTTCCTTAACGATATCGTTGCTACGTCACAAAAAGCAACGATATCGTTTACGATATCGTTATGTGTGACGGTACCTTAATCTTCAAATATTTTCTAGTACTAAAGAAGCCTAAAGTTCCACATCACTTATTCGGCAATCTGCAGTGAGGAATATTGATAGTGTGTAATTAACACAATATCAGGATTCCACTCTTATTTGTTGGCTTGAGCAATTATCGCTCATGTGCTGTGGTCTTATACCCACTAAACTCTGATCTGCTTCTTTCCATAGATCATTCATTGTAAGGCCTCTTTCACGCTTCCATTTTTTGCAATCCGTCGCAATCTGTCATTTTGGGCAAAAAAACGGATCCTGCAAATGTGCTCGCAGGATGCGTTTTTTGTCCATAGACTTGTATTAGCGACGGATCGCGACGGATGGCCACACGTCGCGTCTGTCGTGCGACGGACCTGTCGTATTTTGGCGGACCGTTGTCAGAATAAAACGTTCAATGTAACGCTTTTTGTACGTCGCGTCCGCCATTTTCGATCGCGCATGCGTGGGCGAAACTTCGCCCCCTCCTCCGCAGACTGCAGAATGGGAAGCGGATGCATTGAAAAACTGCATCCGCTGCCCACGTCGTGCAAAACTTTCACAACGTCCGTCTGCCCGACGCATTGCGATGGACCCGTACCGACAGAAGTGTGAAAGAGGCCTAAGAAGGATGAAAAGTTTCTAGTTTTGCACACCAGAATGTAATTGGCATATGAGTGGTTACACGACCTCTCTCGAGCAAGCAAACAGAGCAGAATCCTGACCGTGTGCAATCTGCAGTGAGATGGCGGTACTGTAGAAACGTATGTGTAGCTCGGAGAACCCCTTTAAAACACAATGCCAGTTAACCCAATCATTCAGTAGGCAAATGTCCCAGGTATGAGCAGAGGATGAATTATGTGCCAGTAGAAAAAAAGAAAAAGCTCCCTAAATCTATGTTTACATGTGCATCAGAGCTAATGTCACAGAATCTACAAAAATGGCATACAAAAAAATTGTTGAATGCTGTGCTACTTTGTCCAGTAAATATGACGACCACCATTGTAGATAATTTGGTCCACCAGGCGCAGTTGGCTCCTGTCATGTGTTGAACAGATGTGAGCAAAGCCTGGATGTGAAAGAAAACGAGCACATATCTTTCCTAACTATAAAAGTGGGGTGATAACATGAAGAAAAGTTCCTGTAACATCCCAAGGTGTTGCTGATGGCCATACAGAAAGAGACATAATCTTTATTCCCGATGCCATTCGCAGCTTCCCAATCTATTATACACTGGGAGCAGCACGAAAGGTTGTACTTTCGGGTTCTGTGTCCAGTTATTGCAGCTTCACCAATCGCATGCATCATCACATATTGGGTACAACATTGGTAGTGAACGGTTAAAGAGAACCCATGTAGTTAAAGGGAATCTGTCAGCAGTTTTTTCTATGTAATGTGAGAACAACATGAGGTAGGGGTTGAGACTGAAATTTCAATGATGTGTCATTTATTAGGCTGTGTACTCTTTCAATACAATGAGTGTTTTATCAGCAGGAGATTATCACTGTTGGACTCTGTGCCCACATGTATCCTGATCCAACCCCACCCCCAGTACTGATTAGCAATTCGCTGTCAATATGCAATGTATACATAAAGCTGCTAATCGGGTGGGGTTCACTTTTGAGCTCTGCTACATCTAAAAACGGATTGTTTCACAACTGCTGCACTCAGTAATATAAGTGACACATCACTGGAATTGGTCTTTTTTTCCCCTAAATTATGCTGCTTTCAGATGAGATGGCAAAAACCTGGTGACCGATTTAATGGTCCTTTACATGTTTACTGCCCATATCATTATTTTTTTCCTTCTGTCTGTGAACCTAAAATGTCCAGTTATTAATATTTTGCTTTGTCTTATGCTAAAGGCCATCGAAGAACAATCAAAGAGTAAACATGCTGCTAAAAGACCCTTCCTTCGTAAAGGCGAGGGGATTGCTAGATTTAAAAATGCACCTAAAAAACAAATCAAACATCAAGAAAACAAAGGAAATCCCCAGAAGGTCTCAGAAGTCACCATTAGCCAGAAAGTGGAGAAAGTTCCTGTTCAAAGGAAAATCGCACCATTGATCAAAGATCAGACATCCGATACTGGGTCAGGATTAAGTAAAACCACAGTTCTACCTGCAGGAGAGAAAAATGAGGCAACACAGAAAAAAGTCATCCTCAAAAGCCATAACATAAAGCATAATGTGTCCTCAAGCACTGCACACGGACAGCCAGGAGAGAAAACCACTTTAAGTGGGGTGCGTCCTGTTACTGTGGAGAGAAAAAGTATGCTAGAACTTGATAAAGAAAATGTGGGGGGCACAATGTCAACTGCCGCAAACAAACCAGGCAATAAGGTACATGATGGGGACTCAAAAACAGCCGACCTCGCAGAGATGTCCTTCGAAATTTCCTTTCAGAAACGGGCGGTAAATTGGGAGAAGGAGAAGACAAAGGAGCGCTATGAATTAGATGAGTTTTTACTCCTCGAGCAGGCTGCAGAGGAACTCTCCTTTTCCAGCAACTCTTCCTTTGTCCAAAAACTTCTTGATCAGAATTTTCAGAGTGACAGCCGCAGGTTATCATCTACACCAGTTAAATCTGCAGAAAAGCATCTAGAAAAAGCGGGTAATTCTGAAAGGACTACGGGCGGGGGAAAGTTATTCCAAAAAATGGAGGTGCAAGGGTCACTGTCAAAAATTACTCGTAACATTGTACTTCCTGATCAAAGTGGAAAGAACTCTTCCGCGTTACACAGGACTAGTAAGGAAGCGAAAAAATCTCACACTTCTGACCCGGTTTCAAGTGAAGGGGACTATGCATCTTCAGGGGATGAGCATAGTAACTCTGTCTCCAGTGAAAATGAAGATTTAGACAGTGATGGCAGCATGAAGGATGAGGGCCCTATCACTGACCATCTTGAGGGTCTTCCTAAAAGGCTTAACAGAGACGGTAATGGCCGGGATTTTGATCTAGACTTGTCAGATGGAGAAGGTAATGACAGTAAGGAGAAAACACTACTGGCAGAAGACAGCAAAGGTGATGATGATTCTTCATCCTCTGACTCGAGTCAAATAGTGTTTGATGATGAACGGACGTGGGATGACCTTGGAAATGTGCAAAGTTTGCAAGGTGTTTTTGAAAGTAATTTTGCTACTAAGCAGTTTATCCCATCCGAGTACACCAGTAACAGTACTACAGATGCCCTGGACAAAGCCATCACAAGGAAAGTGGCATCAAAAAATGGGGACCAACTTAAAGCTGCAACTATTAGTACACCAGATACTCCGCCAGCTTCAGAACTCATGATGAAGTTGTTTCCAGCTCTAAAGCCCAAAGGAAAACCTGACGGATCGAGTGTAACCAAACCCACCTCAAGTCAAGAAGGTCCAGGTAAGAATATCGGAACTAATTTTAGTACTATATAGAAGGTGACTGGTTTCTTTTAAAGTTAAGCTTAAAAGGGGGTATCCAGGATGAACATATTATAACTAGTGATGACGAGTGTCTTCGTTACTCGAGTTTCTCCGAGCATGCTTTGGTTGTCTCAGAGTATTTTGGCGTGCTTGGAGATTTAGTTTGTCGACGCAGCTGCATGATTTGCGGCTGCTAGACAGCTTGAATACATGTGGAGATTGCCTGTTTGTTAGACAACCCGAGCATGCTTGGAGAAACTCGAGTAACGAGCATACTCGCTCATCACTAATTATGACCTATAATGAGGATAGGTCATCACTGAGATGAGTGAATTTGTTTGGAAATGATCTCCAAATCTGAATTTGCCAAATTCATGCCGTATTGGTTCCCTATTTGTGCCGAATTTATGTTTTAAGATCGGTTCCGAACATATTTGGTCATTTCAACTCCCATTGACTTCAGTGATGTTCGGTGAGCGTTGCAAATTCAATATTTGCCTCCGATCGTAAACCGAACCGAATTTTCAAAAATTCGCTCAACTCTAGTTATTATTATTATTATTATTTTATATATTTATATAGCACCATTTAATCAGTGGTGCTGTACATGAGAAGGGGTTACATACAAATTACAGATATCACTTAAAGTAAGCAAACTAACAATTACAGATTGATACAGAGGACCCTGCCCTTGTGGGCTTACATTCTACAGGGTGGTGGGGAAGGAGACAGTAGGTTGAGGGTTGCAGGAGCTCCGGTAGTGGTGAAGAGGCAGCGGGGTCAGTGCAGGCTGTATGCTTTCCTGAAGGATGGGTTTTCAGGTTCTGCCTGAAGGATCCAAATGTGGTTGATAGTCTGATGTGATGGGGCAAAGAATTACAGAGGATGGGGGATATTCGGGAGAAGTCTTGGAGGCGGTTGGGTGAGGAGTAAATAAGTATGGAGGGGAGAAGGAGGTCTTGGGACGACTGGAGATTACGTGAGGGAAGATATTGGGAGATTAGTTCAGAGATCAAGTACAGACCAAAAGTTTGGACACACCTTCTCATTTAAAGATTTTTCTGTATTTTCAGGACTATGAAAATTGTACATTCACACTGAAGGCATCAAAACTATGAATTAACACATGTGGAATTATATACTTAACAAAAAAGTGTGAAACAACTCAAAATATGTCTTATATTCTAGGTTCTTCAAAGTAGCCACCTTTTGGTTTGATGACTGCTTTGCACACTCTTGGCATTCTCTTGATGAGCTTCAAGAGGTAGTCACCGGGAATGGTCTTCCAACAATCTTGAAGGAGTTCCCAGAGATGCTTAGCACTTGTTGGCCCTTTTGCCTTCACTCTGCGGTCAAGCTCACCCCAAACCATCTCGATTGGGTTCAGGTCTGGTGACTGTGGAGGCCAGGTCATCTGGCGTAGCACCCCGTCACTCTCCTTCTTGGTCAAATAGCCCTTACACAGTGTGGAGGTGTGTTTGGGGTCATTGTCCTGTTGAAAAAATAAATGATGGTCCAACTAAACGCAAACCGGATGGAATAGCATGCCGCTGCAAGATGCTGTGGTAGCTGTCATGATCCCAATGGCAGGGGATCACAAAAGGACAAGCACAAAAAACAAAACAAGCTCTAGGGTGATGGAAACTGAGCTGACCGCGATCCTGAACCTCAACACACAACTAGCTGTAGCCGGGGAACGTGCCTACGATGATTCCTAGACGTCTTGCGCCAGCCGAAGAACTAACTTTCCCTATTAGAAGAAACACAGACCTCTCTTGCCTCCAGAGAAACACCACCCAGAAATAGCAGCCCCCCACATGTAATGACGGTGAAATGAGAGGAAAGCACATACGTAGTTATGAAAACAGATTCAGCAAAATGAGGCCCGCTAAAGCTAGATAGCAGAGGATACAAAAGTGAACTGCGCGGTCAGCGAAAAACCCTACAAAAAACCATCCTGAAATTACTTGAACTCATGTTCCAACTCATGGAACATGAGGAGTAATATCAGCCCACTAGAGCAACCAGCAAAAAGGAATCACATATCTGCAAGCTGGACTAAGACAAAAATAAAACAAAACGTGGAACAGGAAAATCAAAAACTTAGCTTGTCCTGAAGAATACAGAAGCGGGAAGCAGAGGTAACAAGTCACACTGATTACATTGATAGCCGGCGAGGAAATGACAAGAAAGCCAGGTTAAATAGGAAACTCCCATATCCTGATAGAACAGGTGGACACCAGAGACCGCAGAGAACACAAGTCACCCAGTACCATCTGTAACCACCAGAGGGAGCCCAAAAACAGAATCCACAACAGGTAGCCATGCTGGTTCAGTATGTGTCAATTTTGAATAAATCCCCAACAGTGTCACCAGCAAAGCACCCCAGACACGGTGGTTGGAACCAAAGATCTCAAATTTGGACTCATCAGACCAAAGCACAGATTTCCACTGGTCTAATGTCCATTCTATGTGTTCTTTAGCCCAAACAAGTCTCTTCTGATTGTTGCTTGTCCTTAGCAGTGGTTTCCTAGCAGCTATTTTACCATGAAGACCTGCTGCACAAAGTCTCCTCTTAACAGTTGTTGTAGAGATGTGTCTGCTGCTAGAACTCTGTGTGGCATTGACCTGGTCTCTAATCTGAGCTGCTGTTAACCTGCAATTTCTGAGGCTGGTGACTTGCATAAACTTATCCTCAGAAGCAGAGGTGACTCTTGGTCTTCCTTTCCTGGGGCAGACCTCATGTGAGCCAGTTTCTTTGCAGCGCTTCATGGTTTTTGCCACTGCACTTGGGGACACTTTCAAAGTTTTCCCAATTTTTCGGACTGACTGACCTTCATTTCTTAGTCATGATGGCCACTCGTTTTTCGTTACTTAGCTGCTTTTTTCTTGCCATAATACAAATTCTAACAGTCCATTCAGTAGGACTATCAGCTGTGTATCCACCAGACTTCTGCACAACACAACTGATGGTCCCAACCCCATTTATAAGGCAAGAAATGCCACTTATTAAGCCTGACAGGGCACACCTGTGAAGTGAAAACCATTCCTGGTGACTACCTCTTGAAGCTCATCAAGAGAATGCCAAGAGTGTGCAAAGCAGTCATCAAAGCAAAAGGTGGCTACTTTGAAGAACCTAGAATATAAGACATAATTTCAGTTGTTTCACACTTTTTTGTTAAGTACCGTATATACTCGAGTATAAGCCGAGATTTTCAGCCCAAATTTTTGGGCTGAAAGTGCCCCTCTCGGCTTATACTCGAGTCAAGGTGGGTGGCAGGGTCGGCGGGTGAGGGCGCTGAGGTATACTTAGCTAGTCCCAGCGATCCTGATGCTCCCCCTGCCGTCCCACGGTCTTCTGTGCTGCAGCTTCTTCCCCTCTTCAGCGGTCACTTGGGACCGCTGATTAGAGAAATGAATAGGCGGCTCCACCTCCCATAGGGGTGGAGCCGCCTATTCATTTCTCTAATCAGCGGTAACGGTGACCGCTGATAGAGAAAGAAGCTGCGGCACCGAAGACCGTGGGCCAGGCAGAGGGAGCCGGACGTCGGGACCAGGTAAGTATGTCATATTTACCTGTCCCCGTTCCAGCCGCTGGGCGTCGCTCCATCTTCCCGGCGCCGCTCCATCTTCCCGGCGTCTCTGCGCTCTGACTGTTCAGGTCAGAGGGCGCGATGACGCATATAGTGTGCGCGGTGCCCTCTGCCTGATCAGTCAGTGCAGAGAGACGCCGGGACCGGACGCCGGAACGAGACGCCGGCAGCTGCAATCAAGAGAGGTGAGTATGGCTTTTTTTTTTTTTTTTTTTATTGCAGCAGCGACACAGATTTATGTGGAGCATCTATGGGGCAGTATGAACGGTGCAGAGCACTATATGGGGCACAGATATGGGGGCAGTATGAACGGTGCAGAGCATATATGGGGCATAGATATGGGGGCAGTATGAACGGTGCAGAGCACTATATGGGGCACAGATATGGGGGCAGTATGAACGGTGCAGAGCGTATATGGGGCACAGATATGGGGGCAGTATGAACGGTGCAGAGCACTATATGGGGCACAGATATGGGGGCAGTATGAACGGTGCAGAGCACTATATGGGGCACAGATATGGGGGCAGTATGAACGGTGCAGAGCATATATGGGGCACAGATATGGGGGCAGTATGAACGGTGCACAGCACTATATGGGGCACAGATATGGGGGCAATATGAACCGTGCAGAGCACTATATGGGGCACAGATATGGGGGCAGTATGAACGGTGCAGAGCATATATGGGGCACAGATATGGGGGCAATATGAACGGTGCAGAGCACTATATGGGGCACAGATATGGGGGCAGTATGAACGGTGCAGAGCATATATGGGGCACAGATATGGGGGCAGTATGAACGGTGCAGAGCATATATGGGGGCAGTATGAATGGTGCAGAGCACTATATGGGGCACAGATATGGGGGCAGTATGAACGGTGCAGAGCACTATATGGGGCACAGATATGGGGGCAGTATGAACGGTGCACAGCACTATATGGGGCACAGATATGGGGGCAATATGAATGGTGCAGAGCACTATATGGGGCACAGATATGGGGGCAGTATGAACGGTGCAGAGCACTATATGGGGCACAGATATGGGGGCAATATGAACGGTGCAGAGCATATATGGGGCACAGATATGGGGGCAGTATGAACGGTGCAGAGCACTATATGGGGCACAGATATGGGGGCAGTATGAACGGTGCAGAGCACTATATGGGGCACAGATATGGGGGCAGTATGAACGGTGCAGAGCACTATATGGGGCACAGATATGGGGGCAGTATGAACGGTGCAGAGCATATATGGGGCACAGATATGGGGGCAATATGAACGGTGCAGAGCATATATGGGGCACAGATATGGGGGCAGTATGAACGGTGCAGAGCACTGTATGGGGCACAGATATGGGGGCAATATGAACGGTGCAGAGCACTATATGGGGCACAGATATGGCGGCAATATGAACGGTGCAGAGCACTATATGGGGCACAGATATGGGGGCAATATGAACGGTGCAGAGCACTATATGGGGCACAGATATGGGGGCAGTATGAACGGTGCAGAGCATATATGGGGCACAGATATGGGGCAATATGAACGGTGCAGAGCATATATGGGGCACAGATATGGGGGCAGTATGAACAGTGCAGAGCACTATATGGGGCAGTATGAACGGTGCAGAGCATATATGGGGCACAGATATGGGGGCAATATGAACGGTGCAGAGCACTATATGGGGCACAGATATGGGGGCAGTATGAACGGTGCAGAGCATATATGGGGCACAGATATGGGGGCAGTATGAACGGTGCAGAGCACTATATGGGGCACAGATATGGGGGCAGTATGAACGGTGCAGAGCACTATATGGGGCACAGATATGGGGGCAGTATGAACGGTGCAGAGCATATATGGGGCACAGATATGGGGGCAATATGAGCGGTGCAGAGCATATATGGGGCACAGATATGGGGGCAGTATGAACGGTGCAGAGCACTATATGGGGCACAGATATGGGGGCAGTATGAACGGTGCAGAGCACTATATGGGGCACAGATATGGGGGCAATATGAACGGTGCAGAGCACTATATGGGGCACAGATATGGGGGCAGTATGAACGGTGCAGAGCATATATGGGGCACAGATATGGGGGCAATATGAACGGTGCAGAGCATATATGGGGCACAGATATGGGGGCAGTATGAACGGTGCAGAGCACTATATGGGGCACAGATATGGCGGCAGTATGAACGGTGCAGAGCACTATATGGGGCACAGATATGGGGGCAGTATGAACGGTGCAGAGCACTATATGGGGCACAGATATGGGGGCAGTATGAACGGTGCAGAGCACTATATGGGGCACAGATATGGGGGCAGTATGAACGGTGCAGAGCACTATATGGGGCACAGATATGGGGGCAATATGAACGGTGCAGAGCACTATATGGGGCACAGATATGGGGGCAGTATGAACGGTGCAGAGCACTATATGGGGCACAGATATGGGGGCAGTATGAACGGTGCAGAGCACTATATGGGGCACAGATATGGGGGCAGTATGAACGGTGCAGAGCACTATATGGGGCACAGATATGGGGGCAATATGAACGGTGCAGAGCATACAGGGCACAGATATGGGGCAATATGAACGGTGCAGAGCACTATATGGCACAGATATGGGGAAATATGATCGGTGCAGAGCACTATATGGCAGAGCTATTATTATTATTATTATTTATTTATATAGCACCATTGATTCCATGGTGCTGTACATGAGAAATGGGGAAATATGAACGGTGCAGAGCACTATATGGCAGAGCTATGGGGAAATATGAACGGTGCAGAGCACTATATGGCAGAGCTATGGGGCAATAATGAACGGTGCAGAGCACTATATGGCAGAGCTATAGGGGCAATAATGAACGGTGCAAGCACTATATGGCACAGCTATGGCGAAATAATGAACGGTGCAGAGCACTATATGGCACAGCTATGGGGAAATAATGAACGGTGCAGAGCACTATATGGCACAGCTATGGGGAAATAATGATCTATTTGGGGGCAATATGAACGGTGCAGAGCATACAGGGCACAGATATGGGGCAATATGAACGGTGCAGAGCACTATATGGCACAGATATGGGGAAATATGATCGGTGCAGAGCACTATATGTCAGAGCTATTATTATTATTATTATTATTTATTTATATAGCACCATTGATTCCATGGTGCTGTACATGAGAAATGGGGAAATATGAACGGTGCAGAGCACTATATGGCAGAAAATAGTCATGAAAATACAGAAAAATCTTTAAATGAGGTGTGTCCAAACTTTTGGTCTGTACTGTATATGTGGGAGACAGATTATGGATGGCTTGTAGGTCAGTATTAGTAATTTGAACTGGATACACTGAGGGAATGGGATTTTTTCGACGGATCCGACTAGCTTATCCAGCTATTTGGATCCCCCCCAAAATTGGAGCATGCTCAGTTAACAAAACGGAATCTGGCACCGGAATCCGTCAGTTGACGGATTCGGTGCCATAGACTTCTATTCTAGGAAAAAGACGGAAGCGCCGGCGCTAATACAAGTCTGAAAAAAAAACTGATCCGGCTGCATCTTTTGACGGATCCGGTTTAAAACAATTAGCCGGATAGAGTCTGACTGCGAAAACCTGATGTGTGAAAGTAGCCTTAGGATGGACTGGAGAGGTGCAAGGGTATTAGCAGGGGCGCCACAGAAAAGAATTTTGCAGTAGTCAAGGCGGAAGATGATGAGGACATGCACAAGCATTTTAGTACATTGACGGTTGAGGAAGGACGGATTGTGGAGATATTTTTGAGCTGGAGGTGACAGGAGGTGGAAAGAGCTTGGATGTGCGGTTTGTCCGAGGCAGCGGACTTCCGGTACGGGGGAATGCATGATGTTGTTGATTGCGATAGATAGATCAGGTAAGGAAGATCTATGAGATGGAGGAAAGATGATGAGTTCAGATTTGTCCACACGATCACTATCCAATTGCTGAGGATCTGACACATGGCACCCCCACTAATCTGCAGTAAATGGATGTAAACAAAATGTATAATTCCACAACAACTCAGTTTGCTTTTTCTGGAGCAGATAACAGCTGATTGTGGGGGTGCTGGTGTCAGACCCCCACCAACCTAATATTGATGACATAGCCTTTAGATCATTTGTCAGTATATACGAGAGTCCTCGGCCATTTTTATAAGAAAACATAAGTTTATCAAAACTTTTGCCCTAGTCCTGAGCTATGGATATCCAAAGCTGTTTTAAGAGAGCAGTGCATTATTGAGACAAGGAAAGTGGCACAAAATACGGTAATTGTATATCAGTACAGTACAGTACAGTCTTCGCCAGAAGACTCGCTACACTCATCAGGAGGGCGTTAAACTAGAAGAAGAGGGGACGGGAAGAAAAACATTAGACTCGAACAAAGACGACCCAGGAAAACATACTCAGAAGGGAGGTAAGAACATTTCTAAAACAATCCACAGTGAGGAGATTGGAACAAAACAAAATCCTCTAAACTGCATGCTCGCAAACGCCAGAAGCCTGACAAACAAGATGGAAGAACTAGAAGCAGAAATATCTACAGGTAACTTTGACATAGTGGGAATAACCGAGACATGGTTAGATGAAAGCTATGACTGGGCAGTTAACTTACAGGGTTACAGTCTGTTTAGAAAGGATCGTAAAAATCGGAGAGGAGGAGGGGTTTGTCTCTATGTAAAGTCTGGTCTAAAGTCCACTTTAAGGGAGGATATTAGCGAAGGGAATGAGGATGTCGAGTCCATATGGGTTGAAATTCATGGAGGGAAAAATGGTAACAAAATTCTCATTGGGGTCTGTTACAAACCCCCAAATATAACAGAAAGCATGGAAAGTCTACTTCTAAAGCAGATAGATGAAGCTGCAACCCATAATGAGGTCCTGGTTATGGGGGACTTTAACTACCCGGATATTAACTGGGAAACAGAAACCTGTGAAACCCATAAAGGCAACAGGTTTCTGCTAATAACCAAGAAAAATTATCTTTCACAATTGGTGCAGAATCCAACCAGAGGAGCAGCACTTTTAGACCTAATACTATCTAATAGACCTGACAGAATAACAAATCTGCAGGTGGTCGGGCATTTAGGAAATAGCGACCACAATATTGTGCAGTTTCACCTGTCTTTCACTAGGGGGACTTGTCAGGGAGTCACAAAAACATTGAACTTTAGGAAGGCAAAGTTTGAACAGCTTAGAGATGCCCTTAATCTGGTAGACTGGGACAATATCCTCAGAAATGAGAATACAGATAATAAATGGGAAATGTTTAAGAACATCCTAAATAGGCAGTGTAAGCGGTTTATACCTTGTGGGAATAAAAGGACTAGAAATAGGAAAAACCCAATGTGGCTAAACAAAGAAGTAAGACAGGCAATTAACAGTAAAAAGAAAGCATTTGCACTACTAAAGCAGGATGGCACCATTGAAGCTCTAAAAAACTATAGGGAGAAAAATACTTTATCTAAAAAACTAATTAAAGCTGCCAAAAAGGAAACAGAGAAGCACATTGCTAAGGAGAGTAAAACTAATCCCAAACTGTTCTTCAACTATATCAATAGTAAAAGAATAAAAACTGAAAATGTAGGCCCCTTAAAAAATAGTGAGGAAAGAATGGTTGTAGATGACGAGGAAAAAGCTAACATATTAAACACCTTCTTCTCCACGGTATTCACGGTGGAAAATGAAATGCTAGGTGAAATCCCAAGAAACAATGAAAACCCTATATTAAGGGTCACCAATCTAACCCAAGAAGAGGTGCGAAACCGGCTAAATAAGATTAAAATAGATAAATCTCCGGGTCCGGATGGCATACACCCACGAGTACTAAGAGAACTAAGTAATGTAATAGATAAACCATTATTTCTTATTTTTAGTGACTCTATAGCGACAGGGTCTGTTCCGCAGGACTGGCGCATAGCAAATGTGGTGCCAATATTCAAAAAGGGCTCTAAAAGTGAACCTGGAAATTATAGGCCAGTAAGTCTAACCTCTATTGTTGGTAAAATATTTGAAGGGTTTCTGAGGGATGTTATTCTGGATTATCTCAATGAGAATAACTGTTTAACTCCATATCAGCATGGGTTTATGAGAAATCGCTCCTGTCAAACCAATCTAATCAGTTTTTATGAAGAGGTAAGCTATAGGCTGGACCACGGTGAGTCAATGGACGTGGTATATCTCGATTTTTCCAAAGCGTTTGATACCGTGCCGCACAAGAGGTTGGTACACAAAATGAGAATGCTTGGTCTGGGGGAAAATGTGTGTAAATGGGTTAGTAACTGGCTTAGTGATAGAAAGCAGAGGGTGGTTATAAATGGTATAGTCTCTAACTGGGTCGCTGTGACCAGTGGGGTACCGCAGGGGTCAGTATTGGGACCTGTTCTCTTCAACATATTCATTAATGATCTGGTAGAAGGTTTACACAGTAAAATATCGATATTTGCAGATGATACAAAACTATGTAAAGCAGTTAATACAAGAGAAGATAGTATTCTGCTACAGATGGATCTGGATAAGTTGGAAACTTGGGCTGAAAGGTGGCAGATGAGGTTTAACAATGATAAATGTAAGGTTATACACATGGGAAGAGGGAATCAATATCACCATTACACACTGAACGGGAAACCACTGGGTAAATCTGACAGGGAGAAGGACTTGGGGATCCTAGTTAATGATAAACTTACCTGGAGCAGCCAGTGCCAGGCAGCAGCTGCCAAGGCAAACAGGATCATGGGGTGCATTAAAAGAGGTCTGGATACACATGATGAGAGCATTATACTGCCTCTGTACAAATCCCTAGTTAGACCGCACATGGAGTACTGTGTCCAGTTTTGGGCACCGGTGCTCAGGAAGGATATAATGGAACTAGAGAGAGTACAAAGGAGGGCAACAAAATTAATAAAGGGGATGGGAGAACTACAATACCCAGATAGATTAGCGAAATTAGGATTATTTAGTCTAGAAAAAAGACGACTGAGGGGCGATCTAATAACCATGTATAAGTATATAAGGGGACAATACAAATATCTCGCTGAGGATCTGTTTATACCAAGGAAGGTGACGGGCACAAGGGGGCATTCTTTGCGTCTGGAGGAGAGAAGGTTTTTCCACCAACATAGAAGAGGATTCTTTACTGTTAGGGCAGTGAGAATCTGGAATTGCTTGCCTGAGGAGGTGGTGATGGCGAACTCAGTCGAGGGGTTCAAGAGAGGCCTGGATGTCTTCCTGGAGCAGAACAATATTGTATCATACAATTATTAGGTTCTGTAGAAGGACGTAGATCTGGGGATTTATTATGATGGAATATAGGCTGAACTGGATGGACAAATGTCTTTTTTCGGCCTTACTAACTATGTTACTATGTTACTATGTTACAAAGGAAGCCAAGTAAAGTTTTAAAATTTCGGAGTATTTTCTTAACTAGTTCTCCCTATAATGTTTGCTTTCATTATTTAACATCTTAGAGATGCATAGATTGGCTGTTATGGGAAATATTTCCTTTTTTTCCCTTCGAATCTACCACATGGCATTGAGTAAACTTAATTTTCATTCCTTATAATTAATTAAATTCTGATATGTCTTTATAGCTTATAATATCATTATTATTTATTATTATAGCGCCATTTATTCCATGGCGCTTTACATGTGAGGAGGGGTGTACATAATTAAAATAGGTACAATAATCTTGAACAATACAAGTCACAACTGATACAGGAGGAGAGAGGACCCTGCCTGTGAGGGCTCACAATCTACAAGGGATGGGTGAGGATACAGTAGGTGAGGATAGAGCTGGTCATGCAGCGGTTTGGTCGATCGGTTGTTACTGCATGTTGTAGGCTTGTCTGAAGAGGTGGGTCTTCAGGCTCTTTTTGAATGTTTCGATGGTAGCCGAGAGTCTGATGTGTTGGGGTAGAGGGTTCCGGAGTAGGGGTGAGGCGAGAGAGAAATCTTGTATACGATTGTGAGAAGAGGAAATATGAGGGGAGTAGAGAAGGAGATCTTGTGAGGATCGGAGGTTGCGTGCAGGTAAGTACCGGGAGACAAGGTCACAGATGTATGGAGGAGACAGGTTGTGGATGGCTTTGTATGTCATGGTTAAGGTTTTGTACTGGAGTCTCTAGGTAATGGGGAGCCAGTGAAGGGATTGACAGAGGGGAGAGGCCAGGGAATAGCGGGGGGATAGGTGGATTAGTCGGGCAGCTGAGTTTTTAGAATAGATTGGAGGGTTGCGAGAGTGTTCGAGGGGAGGCCACAGAGCAGGAGGTTACAGTAGTCGAGGCGGGAGATGATGAGGGCATGGACCAGGGTTTTAGCAGACTCTTGGTTTAGGAATGTACGGATCCGTGAAATATTTTTGAGTTGAAGGCAGCACGAAGTGGAAACCGCAAACCGCTGTGCACATGCTGCGGGAAAAACCGCGCAGAAACGCAGCGGTTAAAAACCCGCAGCATGTCACTTCTTTGTGCAGAATCGCAGCGATTCTGCACCCATAGAAATGCATTGATCCGCTTACTTCCCGCATGGGGCTGTGCACACCATGCGGGAAGTAAGCGGATAATGTGCGGGTTATACCCGGGGTGGAGGAGAGGAGACTCTCCTCCAGGCCCCGGGAACCATATTTGTGGTAAAAAAAAGAATTAAAATAAAAAATAATGTTATACTCACCTCTGAAGTCTCAGCGCTGCACGCGGCCGTCCGGTCTCAGGTTTGCTATGCGACCAGGACCTGCGGTGACGTCGCGGTCACATGACCGTGACGTCACGAAGGTCCTTCTCGCACAGCATCTTTGGAACCGGACCGCCGCCTGCAGCGCTGAGGAGATCGGGACGTCAGAGGGTGAGTATATCATGATTTTTTTATTTTTAACATTACTATTGATGCTGCATATTGCTGCATATGCAGCATCAATAGTAGGGGTAAAATCCCGCAGCGGAACACGCAGGACAAAACGTGATAAATCTGCAGGGATAACCGCAGCGGGTTTGCCCTGCAGATTTATCAAATCCGCTGCGGGAAAACCCGCAGGGACCCGATGCAACGTGTGAACATGGCCTTAAGCTTGAGGGGAAAACACCAGTTGTTAGTGATAGGTTGAAGAGATGGGTTACAGTTGGGATGAAGACTGTGGCGAGGTTTGGGATGAAGTGGGAAGGGATCGGGTCAAGTGCACAGGTTGTGAGATGCGATCTTGAGAGTAGAGTGGAGAGTCGATCTTCTGTAATGGTGGAAAAGTTGGTTTTCGAGGTGGAGGGCTGGGTATTTGGGAGGAAGGGCTCTGGGGGTTGACGACTAAAACTGTCTCTGAAGTTCTCAATCTTCTGCTTCAAAAATGAGGCAAAGTCTTCAGCTGAGATGAGTGGGGAGGGAGGAGGTGCTGGGGAACGGAGGAGAGAGTTGAAGGTTTTGAATAACTGTTTATGGTTGTGAGACAGGGAGGATATGAGAGATGAGAAGTAGGTTTGTTTAGCTGTAGCGAGTGTGGTCATATAATATACTTATTATTTTCCAGGAGACGCAGTTCGGTCTCAACTTTTGAAGGAAAAGCTTGTTGAATTAGAAACGGAAATTGAAAGGTTCAAGATGGAAAATGCCTCCCTGGCAAGACTTCGCGAGGACAAAGAAAAAACTCTTGAGGCTCTAAGGTTTGATATCTTACTAGATCATAATTCATCTCACTGTCCAAACAAATTTTAGTTACAGGGACTGTCTACTTCTGACTCCTTTTTTACATCTGAAAATCCCCCTGGCAATGCGCTATTGATGTAGATGAGCCCTCTATCCCTAAAGTAATGATTGAAATTAATTTGCCGTCTGTGTAATGCAGAAATGTGCTGAGTCCTCAAAGCAAAAATCTAACTAATTGAGGGGAGTCCTGGGCAGTGTGAAATCTTAAGTCACTTCATACTAATTAGAAGGTATGCGTCGGTGGGTTTTTGCAATGTATTGTGACAGTAGCATGATGGAGGGACAGAGATTCTGAGTCCAACGAAGTGTCACTTAGTTTACTGGGTGCAGCAGTTGTGAGAGAATCATAATTTTCTCTGCTGACGTTCTAGCAGAGCTCAGCATGTTGAGCCCTGTATAACCCTGCCCTCACCTCTGATTGGCTGCTTTCTGCTTACAATGTATAGTGAAAAAAGCTGCTTATCAGTGCTGGGGCATGGTTGGACTATGAAGCACATGATAATCTGATGATAAAACACTGATTATATTGAAACAGTAAAGGTACCGTCACACATAGCGACGCTGCAGCGATACCGACAACGATCCGGATCGCTGCAGCGTTGCTGTTTGGTCGCTGGAGAGCTGTCACACAGACAGCTCTCCAGCGACCAACGATCCCGAGGTCCCCGGTAACCAGGGTAAACATCGGGTAACTAAGCGCAGGGCCGCGCTTAGTGACCCGATGTTTACCCTGGTTACCATCCTAAAAGGTAAAAAAACAAACGCTACATACTTACCTATCGCTGTCTGTCCTCGGCGCTCTGCTTCTCTGGTCTGGCTGTGAGCGCCGGGCAGCCAGAAAGCAGAGCGGTGACGTCACCGCTCTGCTTTCCGGCTGACCGACACTCACAGCCAGAGCAGGAGGAGAGCAGAGCACAGCGCTGGAGGACAGACGGCTGTAGGTAAGTATGTACTGTTTGTTTTTTTACTTTTTAGGATGGTAACCAGGGTAAACATCGGGTTACTAAGCGCGGCCCTGCGCTTAGTTACCCGATGTTTACCCTGGTTACCAGCAAAGACATCGCTGAATCAGTGTCACACACGCCGATTCAGCGATGTCTACGGGGAGTCCAGCGACGAAATAAAGTTCTGGACTTTCTTCCCCGACCAGCGATCTCCCAGCAGGGGCCTGATCGCTGCTGCCTGTCACACTGGACGATATCGCTAGCGAGGACGCTGCAACGTCACGGATCGCTAGCGATATCGTCTAGTGTGACAGTACCTTAAAACACAGCCCAATAAGTGACACATTTCTAAAACCAGGGTTTCAACAACTATATCATGATGCTCTCAGATTGTGTAGCAAATACCTGCAGATTCCCATTAAATATTTAGAGAGATTTTTTTTTTCATTTGTATCAATATTTGTGATTTTATTTTAACAGGAAAGAAGTTTCAGATTTTGAACAGCAGAAGGCAAAAGAACTGTCCAGGATCGAGGAGTACAAAAAAGAGGAAATGAAAAAACTCCAAAAAGAGCGCAAAGTGTTTGAGAAGTACGCAAGTGCTGCACGAGCAATACCGGACAAGAAAGAACGGGAGGAAATCCAGGTGAGGAGAAAAATCAGTTTGCCTTTTATCCATATGACTTCTTAGGTGCATTTTACAATTCATCATTAACCTCTTCATGACCCAGCCTATATTGACCTTAATGACCTTGCCGTTTTTTGCAATTCTGACCAGTGTCCCTTTGAGGTAATAACTCAGGAACGCTTCAACGAATCCTAGCGGTTCTGAGATTGTTTTTTCGTGACATATTGGGCTTCATGTTAGTGGTAAATTTAGGTCGATAATTTTTGTGTTTATTTGTGAAAAAAATGGAAATTTGGCTAAAATTTTGAAAATTTCGCAATTTTCAAATTTTTAATTTTTATTCTGTTAAATCAGAGTTATGTGACACAAAATAGTTAATAAATAACATTACCCACATCTCTACTTTACATCAGCGCAATTTTGGAAACAAAATTTTTTTTTGCTAGGAAGTTGTAAGGGTTAAAAGTTGACCAGCGATTTCTCATTTTTACAGCAAAATTTACAAAACCATTTTTTTTAGTGACCGCCTCACATTTGAAGTCAGTTTGAGGGGTCTATATGGCTGAAAATACCCAAAAGTGACACCATTCTAAAAACTGCACCCCTCAAGGTGCTCAAAACCACATTCAAGAAGTTTATTAACCCTTCAGGTGCTTCACAGCAGCAGAAGCAACATGGAAGGAAAAAATGAACATTTAACTTTTTAGTCACAAAAATGATCTTTTAGCAACATTTTTTTTATTTTCCCAAGAGTAAAAAGAGAAACTGGACACCAAAAGTTATTGTACAATTTGTCAATTTATTGTACACCGATACCCCATATGTGGGGGGGGGGGGGGGGAACTACTGTTTGGGCGCACGACAGGGCCCGGAAGGGAAGGGTGCGCCATTTGACTTTTTCAATTAAAAATTGGCTCCAATCTTTAGCGGACACCATGTCGTGTTTGGAGAGCCCCTGTGTGCCTAAACATTGGAGCTCCCCCACAAGTGACCCCATTTTGGAAACTAGACCCCCAAGGAACTTATCTAGATGCATAGTGAGCCCTTTAAACCCCCAGGTGCTTCACAAATTGGTCCGTAAAAATGAAAAAGTACTTTTTTTTCACAAAAAATTTCTTTTAGCCTCAATTTGTTCATTTCCACATGGGCAACAGGATAAGATGGATCCTAAAATGTGTTGGGCAATTTCTCCTGAGTACGCCGATACCTCATATGTGGTCACAAACCACTGTTTGTGCACACGGCAAGGCTCGGAAGGGAAGGAGCGCCATTTGACTTTTGAATGAAAAATTAGCTCCAATCGTTAGCGGACACCATGTCGCGTTTGGAGAGCCCCTGTATGCCTAAACATTGGAGCTCCCCCACATGTGACCCCATTTTGGAAACTAGACCCCCCAAGGAACTTATCTAGATGCATAGTGAGCACTTTGAACCCCCAGGTGCTTCACAAATTGATCCGTAAAAATGAAAAAGTACTTTTTTTTTTTCACAAAAAATTTATTTTAGCCTCAATTTGTTCATTTCCACATGGGCAACAAGATAAGATGGATCCTAAAATTTATTGGGCAATTTCTCCTGAGTACACTGATACCTCACATATGGGGGTAAACCACTGTTTGGGTACACGTCCGGGCTTGGAAGGGAAGGAGCGCCATTTGACTTTTTGAATGAAAAATTAGCTCCAATCGTTAGCTGACACCATGTCGCGTTTGGAGAGCCCCTGTGTGCCTAAACATTTGAGCTCCCCCACATGTGACCCCATTTTGGAAACTAGACCTCCCATGGAACTAACCTAGATGTGCGGTGACCACTTTAAACCCCCAAGTGATTCACAGAAGTTTATAACGCAGAGCCGTGAAAATAAAAAAAATCATTTTTCTTTCCTCAAAAATTATTTTTTAGCCCGCAATTTTTTATTTTCACAAGAGTAACAGGAGAAATTGGACCCCAAAAGTTGTTGTCCAGTTTGTCCTGAGTACGCTGATACCCCATATGTGGGGGGGAACCACTGTTTGGGCAGACGTCGGGGCTCAGAAGGGAAGTAGTGACGTTTTGGAATGCAGACTTTGATGGAATGGTCTGCGGGCATCATGTTACGTTTGCAGAGCCCCTGATGTGCCTAAACAGTAGAATCCCCCCACAAGTGACTCCATTTTGGAAACTAGACCCCCCAAGGAATTTATCTAGATATGTGGTGAGCACTTTGAACCCCAAGTGCTTCACAGAAGTTTACAACGCAGAGCCGAGAAAATAAAAAAATCATTTTTCTTTCCTCAAAAATGATGTTTTAGCAGGCAATTTTTTATTTTCACAAAGGTAGCAGGAGAAATTGGACCCCAATAGTTATTGCCCAGTTTGTCCCGAGTATGCTGGTACCCCATATGTGGGGGTAAACCACTGTTTTGGCGCACGTCGGGGCTCGGAAGGGAGGGAGCACCATTTGACTTTTTGAACGCAAGATTGGCTGGAATCAATGGTGGCGCCATGTTGCGTTTGGAGACCCCTGATGTGCCTAAACAGTGGAAACCCCTCAATTCTAACTCCAACACTAACCCCAACACACCCCTAACCCTAATCTCAACTCTAGCCATAACCCTAATCACAACCCTAACCCCAACACACCCCTAACCCTAATCCCAACCCTAACCATAATCCTAATCCAAACCCTAACCCCAACACACCCCTAACCACAACCCTAACCACAAGCCTAATCTTAACCTTATTTTCAACCCTAGCCCTAATTCCAACCCTAACCCTAAGGCTATGTGCCCACGTTGCGGATTCGTGTGAGATTTTTCCGCACCATTTTTGAAAAATCCGCGGGTAAAAGGCAATGCGTTTAACCTGCGGATTTACCGTGGATTTCCAGTGTTTTTTGTGCAGATTTCACCTGCGGATTCCTATTGAGGAACAGGTGTAAAATGCTGCGGAATCCGCACAAAGAATTGACATGCTGCTGAAAATACAACACAGCGTTCCCGCGCGGTATTTTCCGCACCATGGGCACAGCGGATTTGGTTTTCCATAGGTTTACATGGAACTGTAAAGATGATGGAAAACTGCTACGAATCCGCAGCGGCCAATCCACTGCGGATCCGCAGCCAAATCCGCTGCGGATCCGCAGCCAAATCCGCACCGCGTGCACATAGCCTAATTCTAAGGGTATGTGCACACGATGCGGAAAACGCTGCGGATCCACAGCGTTTCGGCCGCTGCGGGTCCGCAGCAGTTTCCCATGAGTTTACAAAAAACGCTGCGCACATGCTGCGGAAAAAACTGCGCAGAAATGCAGCGGTTTACATTCCACACATTTCACTTCTTTCTGCGGATTCTGCAGCGGTTTTACAACTGCTCCAATAGAAAACCGCTGTGAAATCCGCAGAAAAACCGCGGTAAATTCGCAGCGGTTTTGCACTGTGGATTTATAAAAACCGCTGCGGAAAAATCCGTAGAGGACCAGAATACGTGTGCACATCCCTAACCCTAACCCTAGTTCTAACTGTAGTGGAAAAAAAATTTATTTATTTTATTATTGTGGGTGATAAAGGGGGGGGGGGGGGGGGGTGTCATTTACTTTTTTTTTAATTTTGATCACTGTGATAGGTTGTATCACAGTGATCAAAATGTACATGGATCGAATTTGCCGGCCGGCAGATTCGGCGGGCGCACTGCGCATGCGCCCGCCATTTTGGAAGACGGCGGCGCCCAGGGAGAAGACGGACGGACACCGTGGGGCCCGGTAAGTATAAGGGGGGGGGGGAGATCAGGGCACGGGGGGGGGATGGCATCGGAGCACGGGGGGAGCGGACAGGAGGACGGGGGAGGGGAGCAGTGTTAGGGGCAGGGGGAACACCAGTGTTTCCAGTCATAGCCGATGATATTGCAGCATCGGCCATGGCTGGATTGTAATATTTCACCAGTTTTTTTAGGTGAAATATTACAAATCGCTCTGATTGGCAGTTTCACTTTCAACAGCCAATCAGAGCGATCGTAGCCATGGGGGGGGGGGGGGGGGGTTGAAGCCACCCCCCCTGGGCTGAAGTACCACTCCCCCTGTCCCTGCAGATCGTGTGAAATTGGAGTTAACCCTTTCACCCGATCTGCAGGGACGCGATGTTTCCATGACGCCACATTGGCGTCATGGGTCGGATTGGCACCGACTTTCATGACGCCTACGTGGCGTCAAAGGTCGAGAAGGGGTTAATACATATGAGAACAAAAGCGACATAAGGCTATGTTCACATTGTATTTTGGAGCTTTAAAATTCTCCTCAAACGCTTTGAAAACTCACCTTACTCATTTGTATGGGAGATCCACTCTCCTTTTCCTTGAAAAAGTTCTTTTCATTCATTCATTCATTCATTTATTTATTTATTTTACCTGAAAAACACAGTTTAAAAATTTGGCATAGTCCAATCAAAAGCCTACAAAAAAAAAATAAAAGCTCCAAGAAAAAAACAAAAACCTTAAACTTCTTTAAAAAGAAAAAAGAAAAAAGCTTTTGTAAAAAAAAAACCTCTCCAGAAAAAGGAGAGCTTCTTGAAACGGTTTTCACTTGAAAAACTTGTTGTTTTTGAATGCCTCAAAAAATTGGACAGCCTAAAATTGCTATTGCCTGCCCATTAGCTGTCATTACCGTCTTATTTCCGCTACTTGGTGCTTTTTGAAATGTAGAGGCAAAGATATAATACATATTTCTCCTTCACCACATTGGGGGACACAGGATGTATTCTGCTGCCACTAGGAGGCTGACACTAAGTGAATATAAAAAAGGGTTAGCTCCTCCTCTGCAGTATACACCACCCACTGGCTCCGGTTCAAACCAGTTCATGCTTAGTGTCCGTAGGAGGCATACTGGGGTCTGCTATTCAGACCACACCTTTTTTATTTTATTTTATTTTTATTTTTCAACTTTTTTTATTTAAAAAAAAAAAATTTCTACGAGGAAGACTGGGGCGACTGACCCTTTCAAGGGCTCCTGATAGCGTCACGGGCCCTGTCACCTTTTCAGGCCGGGAATCGCTAATTTAGTCCCCGGCTTCAGGCCTTGCTAGGCCGCAAGCCGGTAATCCGGCCCACAACCGAACGTCATTCCGGCGGTACCGCCCACCTTCCTGGCACCTTCTTTATCTCGGCGGCCATATTTTGCCACCCTACCATATGGAACGGGCTCCCAGGACGGCTCTACCTTTTTTAGGATCGGTGCTGCACCGCTTGGGGACCAGGCTTCTCTGGGACACAGCACCTGGGTAAGTGCTCTGCCACACTGCTCCTCTCCCTCAAAGTGCTCGGCTGACCTTCAGCTGCACAAATTAGCCTTTCCTGCAGTATTTTGGGGGTTAACAGTGATACAGCATGTCTCTGCCTAAAACCTCAAAAAAGCCCTCTAAAACAGTGTTTGTCACTTCTTGTACCTCCTGTCAGACTGCGTTACCAAAGGGACATACTACTCTGCTCTGTCATGCTTGCGACCCTAAATGTGTCCTTTAAAAGGACCAAATGTCCTCATAGATTGTTTGCCAATCACCCGGAGTTCCAGGACATAGTTCGGTGACATAGAGAGCGTCTGGACAAACGCTTTGCAGGTCAGAGATCTCTGGAGTCCAGATATCCCTTCTTTCCTGACCTCCGCAAACAATGGACAGAATCCCCTCCAGTGGATCCTCCCTTATCCCGTTTGTCCTCCAAGACTCTTCTTTCCCTGCCAGACGCATCCTCCATTAAAGATCCCACAGATCGCCTGATTGACAGCCTTGCCTGTTCGCTTTTCGAGGCATCAGGATTGGCACTCTTTCCCTCCTTTGCAGCTACCTGGGTAGCCAAGCCATTGCTTACTGGGCAGATTCCCTGCATAAGGTCATACAGAAGAGTAATCTCCCCTCTGAGATAGCGGAGTTGGCCATTCAAATTTCTTTGGCCAGTGACTTTAGTAAATGCTTCCCTGGATGCAGCCAATTGCTCTGCACTTACAGCATCAAACGCAGTAGCAATTAGAAGGGCGCTATGCCTGAGTAACTCTCGAGCGGACTCTGCATCTAAAAAGTCCTTACCGTCCCTTACCTATCTCAGCGGTCGCTTATTCGGAGAAAAGTTGGACCAACTGATTTCAGATGCTACAGGCAGGAAGAGTAAATCCCTTCCCCAGCAGAGAATTAGGCGACCGATCCGCTGACAGCTGCAGACTCGTTTTCGGTCCTTTCGCAGCAATTACGGGTAGTCCTCTACAGCCAGTTCCCCCGGTTCGGGGCGCCCCGCTGATAGGGACAAGAGTCCACAGACCTCGCACAAACCCAACTGCTCGTGGAAGGGCTGCCCAAAGTAGTCCAGACACCAGCAGAGTAAGCTGCCGCCTACTCCTGTTTCACCATGTCTGGCTCGCAGTCGTTCTTGACGAGTGGGTCAGGGATCTGGTGTCCTCCGGATACAAAATGGAATTTTCTCCTCACCCCTCCAGCCCATTTTTTTTGTCTCCCATCCTCCCGAAGCGGGAACGCAACTCGGGCCTTTTACCAGGCCATCTAGTCACTCCGCCAAGACGGGGTGATTACCCCGGTCTCAGAGAACGAAAGGTTCCAAGGATTTTATTCAAATCTGTTCACAGTCCCAAAGAAGGATGGGACAATCGGACCCATCCTGGATCTAAAACTTGTAAACAGATTCGTCAGATTCCAGCATTTCAGGATGGAGTCCCTTTGTTTCGTCATCGCCTCGATGGAACAAGGCGAGTTCCTAGCCTCCATCGACATTCGGGATGCGTATCTTCACGTTCCAATCTTCCCTCCTCACCAAATGTTTCTTCGATTCGCTGTTCGCGGAGAACATTTTCAGTTCATGGCCTTGCCACCCCCCCCAGAGTCTTCACAAAGGTCATGGCGGCTGTCATGACCATCCTACACTCACGGGTAGTCTTCCCGTGTCTAGACTACCTACTGATCAAAGGGCGATCTTTCTAAGCCTGCAAGGAGTGCGTCCGCATTTCTTTGGATACTCTTTCTCGGCTGGGCTGGTTAATCAACCTGAACAAGTCTTTTACCGTTCCAGCTCAGCAGATCTCCTTCCTGGGCATGGTTCTGGACACTTCCCGAGGGTTGGTGATTCTCCCTCGGGACAAGGTCCTAGCCCTTCAACAGGGGCTCCGGACGCTCTGTCAACTGTCTCCTTGTTCTATCCGTTTTGGCATGAGGATTCTCGGGAAGATGGTAGCCGCAATGGAAGCAATTCCGTTTGCGCAACTACATCTTCGTCCCCTACAACTCACACTTTTGGACGCATGGGACAAGAGTCCCTTTTCCCTCAATTAACCGTGTCGACTGACCCCTCGGGTCAAACAAGCACTCCAGTGGTGGACGCTCATTTCCTCCCTCCTCCAAGGGAAGTCCTTTCTCCCGCTCCATTGGCTGGTGGTCACTACCGATGCCAGCCTCCTTGGCTGGGGAGCTGTTTTTCCTTATCACACTGCCAAGGGTAGGTGGTCTCCTCAGGAGTCTCGTCTTCCCACCAATGTCCTGGAGATTTGTGCGATTCGGCTGTCCCTGCGGCGGTTCCATCATCTCCTAGCAGGCCACCCCATTCGTATCCAGTTGGACAATACCACGGCTGTGGTTTATATCAATCATCAGGGGGGTACTCGCAGCAAAGCTGCAATGCGCAAGGTGGAACACATTCTTCGCTGGGCCGAAAAGAACCACTTGGTCATATCGGCCATTCACATTCCAAGGCCTTGTCTCGGGAGAGTGGTCTTTCCATCTGGACATTTTCCAGCAGATCTGCCTTTGTTGTGGTACTCCGGACGTAGACATGATTGGCTTCCTGGTTCAATGCCAAGGTACCCGATTTTGTGGCCCGGTCCCGGGACCCAAGAGCAATCGGGGTGGATGCGCTGGTCCTTCCCTGGAGTCACTTCCGTCTTCCTTACTTGTTTCCTCCCTTGCTTCTGAAGGTCATCAGGAACATCAAGGCGGAGGGAGTGCCTGTGATCCTCATTGCTCTGGATTGGCCATGCCGAGCGTGGTACGGGGAGCTCGTTCAACTGATCGCAGACATTCCTTGGCGACTACCAGATCGTCCGGATCTCCCTTCGAGCCGTTGCAGGACATCTCTCCTCTCATGGAAGGTGGCCTTCCTTGTTGCGATTACTTTGATCAGAAGTGTCTCGGGGTTGGCTGCTCTTTCCTGTCAAGCTCTATTTCTGACATTTCATCGAGACAAAGTGGTCCTCAGGCCGTCCCTGCCCTTCCTTCCAAAGGTGGTGTCTTCTTTCCATCTTTTTTTTTTGAATCAGATATTTTTATTAAACCATCAAAATTGTGCATAAACAATAAAAGGAATAGTTTGTTTTCAGCAATATACAAATACACAATACTTTTTTTTGTTAGAAAACTTATTTAGTCCCAAACCAAACTCCCACCCCCCTTCCCCCCACCCACTAGAGACCTGTCAAGAGTCATCCCCCACTAAATTATCACATACAAAAGTACAAGAAGAGGAAGATGACTTGTCAAAAAATATTTCCATAGGGGCAAAAGGTCTTCAGGTCACATTGATTCAAGCCACGGGCTCCACAACCTGTCAAAGAGGTCCATCTTGTTCCTCCTAACGTAGATACTCTTCTCCAAAGCAATGATATGGTCCACTTGCTTCATAAAGTCTCTCCTTGTTGGTGGCTCTTCCCTAATCCAGAATTTGGCGATCAACTTTCGCGCAATAAATAACAGTCTAGCTATAACCGTTTTATACAGCTTATCAGTTATTACCTCCTCCACATAGCCCAAAACACATACCAGAGGATCCCGAGGCACATTACAACTATATGCCAAACCCACTTTATTCAACACCACCACCCAAAAGGAGGACAGCCTGGGGCACTGCCACAACATATGAAGGATGCCCGCTTCGGACTGCGAGCATCTAGGGCATTCTGAATTAGGCCTTAATCCGGCTTTAAATAACATGTCTGGGGTTCTGTAAGCCCTATGAATGACAAATAATTGTGACAGCCTACCAGGCTCACTCATTGATATCTTGGGCACATAATCCAATACTGATTCCCATCGGTCATCATCAATCGCCCCCAGGTCAGCCTCCCATTTCGCCCTTGCTCTAATAGGGTGCTCCGCCAGAAAAGAAAATAGAAGGAATTCATATATTCCCGAAATCACCCCCTTCGTGCCTCCCCCTTCAAGGATAAAATCCAGCATAAGATCCACCTGGATTTCAACAGGCCCTCTCTTACACTGTGCCCGGTACGCATGAGAAAGACGACGGTATTGGTACATCTCAGACTCAGGGAGTAAAAATTCTTCCTGCAATATCTCAAAGTCTCTAATTCTACCCTGATGTAAAATCTGGCCCATCCGAGAGATGCCTGCCTCCCTCCAAATATGAAATCCCTCCATCTGTCTAAACTCCTGTAGGACACAGTTGTTCCAAATGGGTGAGAATCTAGTGAGTGCCCGTACACCCCTAATTCCTTTAACTTTATCCCACACCTTGTGAATGAGCCTTACAGTGCAAAATTTAGAACCTTTCTCACGGAAATGTCCCCCCTCTAGGCCCTCACTCAACACCTTTGTCCCAATCAATGATCTCAGGCTGCAAGGTGCCCGCATCCCACCTGACCCATCTCCCCATCCCTTGAAATGCTGACACTGTGAGGCCAAAAAATACAACCACGGATTGGGCAATGCCACCCCTCCCTCCGTCTTTGGTCTCTGTAGGGTTTCCTGTTTAAATCTGGGGCTCTTCCCACCCCAGATCAGCTCACCAAACAAAGATCTAATCCTCCGAAACCTATTCTGCGATATCCATATAGGGGAATTGTGCAACACATAGAGTAACTGCGGCATCACAATCATCTTTATCAGGTTTATCCTACCAATTACCGATAAGTGTAGCTTTTTCCACGCCTGGACCTTGGTACGTATCTTACGCAGAAGAGGTGCCAAATTCAGTTCCTCAAAGCTAGTCAGAGGGAGTGCGATCTGAATCCCCAAGTACTTAAATTTCTCAACTAGCCTCAACCTTGTGACAGAGTCCCCCCCATCACCGTCCCCACTATCCCCATCTATCAACATCATATTCGATTTGTCCCAATTGATCCTTAAGCCCGAATAACTCCCGAATTCCTCAATAATGGCCTCCGTCTTTACCAAGGTCCCCTCGGAATCCTCCAAGAAGAGCAGGATATCATCAGCGTATAACGCTACTTTTTCTTCCGCCTCCCCGTACATAAAACCCTTCACCTCCCGGGACCCTCTGATCTTTGCGGCAAGGGGTTCCACCGCCAAGGCGAAGAGCAGCGGGGACAGAGGGCAGCCCTGTCTAGTACCTCTAGATAAAGAGAAAGTCTCAGAGAGAGCGTCATTCACTCTAATTTTGGCCACCGGAGAAGAGTACAACAGCCGCACCCATGAGATAAATTTAGGTCCAAACCCCATTCGTTCCAGTACTGACCACAAATAACTCCACTCCACGCAATCAAAAGCCTTATGAGCGTCCAAGGATACCACAACCCGTTTGCCAACATTGTCAGAAGGGATTTGCAAATTTAAAAATAACCTTCTCAGATTAAGTGCCGTTGATTTATTGGGCATAAAGCCTGACTGATCCGGGTGAACCAGTCTGTCAATCACCCTAGATAACCTATTTGCCAGAGCTTTTGCCAGTATCTTAATGTCAGCCGTCAAAAGTGAGATTGGTCTATAGGATTCTGGTAATTGTGGGTCCTTGTCGGCCTTAGGGATAACGACCACGATAGCCTCTCTCATTGAAACAGTTAACTCCCCTCTTTCCAATGACCTATTATACACCTCCGACAGTTTGGCCAACAAAGTTTCTTTCAATACCTTGTACATCTCAGCTGGAATACCATCCGCCCCCGGAGCCCTACCCCCAGCAACCCCCGCCAAAGCGGCCCCCAATTCTTCCTCCCCAATCGGCTCCTCCAACAACTCACAGTCTTCTTTGCTCAACCTAGGCAGGTCAATCCCCTCCAAGTAGCCCGTCATGTCCTCAGCCCCCCTGTCCACACTTGAAGTATATAGCTTATTGTAGAATTTCCTAAACACTTCCAAAATCTGCTCCCCCTGAGTAACCAATATTCCATCTTCCCTCCTAATGTAGTAGACTTGAGAGGAGTCCCTCTGTGCAGACGCCACTACCGAAAGTAAATGCCCCACCTTTTCCCCCTCTGAATAGAAAGACGCTTTTTGAAAGGCCCGCAATCTCTCCGCCCTTCTCAAATATAATTGATTGACCTCCTCTTGGGCCTTCCTCATCCGACTCTGAGACTCCTTAGTACAATGGGCCCCCAATGCTGCCTCAGCTGCCCTCAGTTCTTCCAGAATAGCTTGATCCTGTACTCTAGTCCTAGTCTTGTGTCGTGAAATGTCACGAAACAGAATCCCCCTTAAATACGCCTTCATGGTGTCCCATACTACGTGGCATTCCGCACTCCCGTCATTAATCCTAAAAAACTCCTCTATTTCAGCCCCTACCCTTTCCATGTCCAAGAGTTGTAACCAGGAGGGGTGAACCTTCCATCCCATCTTCCGTGAACCAACCTGTTCAGATAATTTTAATGAGACCCGAACTGGACTATGATCTGATAGAATCCTGGGATTATATTCCACCTCACTTAACAATTCGTTCATCCCATCATTGCCCATGGCGACATCGATACGAGACATAGAACCATACGTGGTCGAGTAACAGGAATAAGAATAAGTATTAGCGTTTCGAACCCGCCATAAGTCAATCCAGCCTATTTCTCTAAGGTAATTCCCAAAAGGAGTGCCATTACCGTCCCTACGTAGCGGAGCGTGATTACTCTTATCCCAATGGTCGTCGGCAATATTGTTCACATCTCCAACCACCAGAAGAGGAACCCCGACCCACCCTCTCATATGCTCCAAAATCTCTTGAATTTTCTTACCAGAATACGGCGGGGGTATATATATTGAAACAATGCAAATCAGACGGTTAAGAATTTTACACACCAAAAGGACATACTGACCATCTTTATCAATTTTAACCTCAACTTCCTCAAATGGAGTACTAGTATGGATCAAAACAGACACCCCCCTTGCATAATTAGAGAAAGTCGAGTGATATGCCCTGCGCACCCATTTTTTCTGTAACATATCTACTTTTTCCTCCACTAAGTGAGTTTCTTGCAGGCATATCACCGAGGGCCTCTGTTTCACTAAGTACTGAAATATTGCCGCACGTTTAGTAGCGTCCGCTAGCCCCCTAACATTCCAACTTATAATATTAACCTTCCCTCCCATTTCCTTAGAAAAAGGTATAAAATAAGAATCGTCTCTCCCAGGTCTCCCCCAATGCCCTCCTCCCCCCCCTTCCCACCCCCCATCCCAACAACTAACCCAACCTTCCCCATCTAAAACTCAAGATAACTCAGATACTCCGAACTTTCTTTCTCTATATGAGAACCGAGGGCACTTAGTATACCCTAGAACTAAGTCTTTTGCCGTCCATCTCTTCCCCCCACACCGCGACCAATATGAAATATTCATTACGCCGCCGAACATAATACTGTAAACGTTAGGTGCAGTTGAACCATCTGCAACAGTAACATTCAGAAAGGACCCCTCCAACGAAGAGAGGCAGAACCAGCAGAGTCACAATCCTTCCGAAACAGTCTTAACGGTTCCGCTCAGTGCCAATCTTCTTGGCGTTGGTGTCCAGCCATTGCATCGCCTCCTCCGGATTTTGAAAAAATTGAACACGGTCCAGCGCCACCACCCTAAGCTTAGCTGGGTAGAGCATTGAATATTTTAGGTCCAGTTCACGGAGCCGTCGCTTGACCTCCCCAAACTTCATTCTAAGTTTCTGCACCGATGCCGAGTAGTCCGGATAAATGGAGATCCGATTCCCATTTATGCTCAGGCCATCACTCAGCCTGGCCTTTCTCAGTAAAGTCTCCCGATCCCGGTAGTCCAGAATTTTTGCCAATATGGCACGAGGGGCCGAGCCGGGCGGCAGAGGGCGAGTGGGGACCCGATGAGCCCTTTCCACCGAGAAATGTTTGGTAAGGTCTGCTCCTCCCACCGAGTTCTTGAGCCATGCCTCAATATATTCAGTGGAATTATTTCCCTCCACCTTCTCCGGCACCCCAATTATTCTTAAATTGTTTCTCCGAGATCGGTTTTCCAAATCGTCTGTCTTAAATTCCAGCTCTGCAATTCGTTGAATATATTTCTTTTCTCTTTTTAACAGTTCGTTTGTCTGATCCTCCACACTGCCCACACGCTCCTCCACCACCTCCACTCTTTTCTCCACTTTGCGCATAGCAGAGTTAAGGGACTTTATTTCAACTGTCAGATCATCCACCCTCAGATTCAGCGCGGCCAAGGCAGATTTGCAGTGAATAACGACAGAGAAAATGTCCTGCAGTGTTGGTTCCCCCATCCTTGGCTGCTGTACCACATCAGAGTCATTGGTCTGCACAGGGCTAGCAGCAGGTGTCACACTTTCTGCACTGTGCGCTCCCTGCGCCCTCCCTGGGGAACATTGCACCTCCACTTCACCGGTCCCAGCGTCCCCTCCACTTTCTTGCCTCATCAGGGCTTCCTCCACCTCAAGTCCCTCTGGACCCAGCAGCAGGGCTCCCCCCTCCTCCGTGCGGGCAAATCGCTCCAGCCGGGCTATTACCTCCAGCCTCCGGCGGTATGTAGCGCTGGCCCTGGCCGCCTCCTCCTCGGCCACGGCGCCATCTTGAATTTTCGCGCCGGCTGCAGGCGCCGACTGTTTGCGGCGCGGCATCTCCGCTCCTCACCGCTTATCAACTCCGGAGCCTTCTTCCCCTCGCCGGGGACTTGCGGGGTCCCTCTGCCCGGTTTTCGGCGTTCGGCGGCGCCTGAAAGGGTAGGTTTAAGGAGCGGTGCAGGGAGAGAGACCCTTCGCACGTCCGCTCACATTCGTCGCTAGGCCACGCCCCCGTCTTCTTTCCATCTTAACGAGGATATTGTGCTTCCCTCGTTTTGTCCTGCCCCAACACACCGTGTGGAGAAAGCTCTTAACTTCTTGGATCTTGTGAGGGCTCTCATAAAGTACGTGTTTAGGACGGCATCCTTATGCCAGATGGATGCCGTGTTCGTGCTCCCGAAAGACATCGGAAAGGATTGGCCGCCTCTAAGTCAACAATAGCCAGATGGATTTGGTCGGCTATTCAAGAAGCTTACTGCGTCAGAGGCAAGCCTATTCCAGTGGGGATCAAGGCACACTCCACTTGGTCGCTGTCTGCTTCGTGTGCCATCCGGCATCAAGCATCTACGGAGCAAGTTTGCAAAGCGGCGACCTCGTCTAGCCTGCAAACTTTTACAAAGAATTATAATGTCAATACTCGGGCATCTGCAGATGCGAGCCTGGGCAGACGAATTTTGCAGGCAGCTGTAGCGCACCTTTAGACAGCACACGCTGGGAGTTTACCCTGTTATGATGTTATTTCCCACCGAGGGACTGCTTTCTATGTCTCCCAATGTGGCAAAGGAGAAACAGGAATTTGTGTACTTACTGTAAAATCCTTTTCTCCAAGCCACTCATTGGGGGACACAGCACCCACCCTTTTTGGCCTGTTGCCTATTATGGTTTTACAGTTTGACATGTTGTATCTACTGTTAATTTTTTGTTAATCTCCTTCTGCTTGCTCACTGAACTGGTTTGATCCGGAGCGAGAGGGTGGTGTATACTGCAGAGGAGGAGCTAACCCTGTTTTATATTCACTTAGTGTCAGCCTCCTGGTGGCAGCAGCATACACCCATGGCCCTGTGTCCCCCAATGAGTTGCTCGGAGAAGAGGATTTTACGGTGAGTACACAAAAATCCCTGTTTTAGCTGGTTAGTTTTCTACCATAATCTCCCTGTGCTACTTTCAGATGTATATAATGGGTATTTTTCATATATTTCTCAAGACTTTAAAGCAACAGATCAAAGACTTACAAGAGGAGTTGAAGAAAAAGGAGACAAAATGGTTAACTACCCAGGTGCGTCTCAGAAACCAGATAGAATCCGTATTAAAAGAAAACGGAGAACTGCGGGAAGAAATAAAGTTCATGGAAAAAGTTCGGGTAGAGACTTGGAAGAAAGCGGAGGCAGCGGAAAGCAGAAGGAAGATAAGTGAAGCTCCTACAACTCAAGTGAAGAGATCAGAATCTGTAGTAAGTAATTCTTTAAAAAGCCAAGCGTTCAGTCTGGTGGTGGGTGGAGAAGAAATCTCTCTAGACCCCATTGATATATTTAAAGATGCCTTAGATTTATCAAACATTTTGCGATACATTGATAAATCTGACACAATATCAGCAATGGAACTGCACTTTAAACTGACTTAAACAATGACCATCATGATACATTTCTCTCATTATTTCTGTAATATGGTGATGTAGCATACAGTGGCAACTCCATAGCTACCAGTATGGTTCCTTCGGTAATCTTAAAACCTTTTCTCTAACTTTTCAGAGTCCCTCACACATGTTAAAACAGAGACGAACATCGGTCCCTGAACCGGAAAAGAACACAAAGATTCTCCGAAGCCATTCGCCCATTAAAGGTCTGATGAAGTAAAGATTAGTGAATTCTACACTGTGTTTAATATATTCCTATATATAGTTTTATGGAATAAAAACAAACTTTTTTTTTTATTATCATAGAATGTTAAGGGACCTCAAGGGTCATTGTGTCATTATATCATGTCCTGGTTTTTAGGATTATCTTCTAAAAGTTTCCGACAAATGTCTCTAAGCGACTCCAGTAATTCTGAAGCATCGAAAGTGAAAGCAGCAGAACCTGCAACCAGCACTACTCCACAGGTAGGGGAATTTATCTCAGACCCCATCTGGAAAATGGCAACTTTTTAAGTTCTTCCAAATGTAGAGTGCAATATTGAATTTCACATCTGGTCCCTATGTATGGCGTGGGCTCAGGTGCTGAGCCCATAATACAGGTGCTTCTCACTAGAGTAGAATATCATGAAAAAGTTAATTTTTTTCAGTTCTTCAATGCAAAAAGTGAAACTCATATATAGAGTCATTACAAACTGAGTGATCTATTTCAAGTGTTTATTTCTGCTAATGTTGATGATTATGGCTTACAGCCAATGAAAATCCAAAAGTCATTATCTCAGTAAGTTAGAATAATTAACAGAAAAAACCTGCAAAGGCTTCATAAGTGTTTAAAAAGGTCCCTTAGTGATGATACACAGCCAACATCTGCCTGTAACAGCAGTGAGTAGAGCTCTCTCCAGTCGCTTCTGTTTAGCCATTTAAATTCCGCTGTGAATCACTGATGGTAGCATTCAATAAGCTGGGTTGCCATTGGCCCTCACCCAACCCCCTCCCTCATAACCCCTGTAGCGATCATGGGGTACCGATGAGTTATGACAATTGGGAGCATGTTCAAAACCCACATAACACTGTCTTGGTCCGCTTATGGAGCTCAGCCTAAGGGCTTTGTAGAAGAATGTCATTTTCTCTATATATTGCAATACTATCGTATTATATAGAGCAAACCGAACAAACTATTGCAGTTTTATATTCCCTAAGTGAACTAAAAAAATAAATCAAGAACAAGTTTTTAATTCTAAAAACTTTAAATTACCCTCTCTTCTCATTGTATAAATAAGGAAATAAAAAAGCATGTTTGTTATCGCTGCATCTGTAAAAATCCAGTCTATCAAAATATAAAATGAATTAATCTGTATGGTAAACGTCTTAAAGAAGAAAAAAATATCAACACAGCAGAATTGTTGTTTTTCAATCACAGCACCTGGGGTGCAGCGGTTTTGATACAATCCGTTTTCTCTGCTGTAGATGTAGCAGAACTCGGAATGCTGAGCCGTGTATAAACCGCCTACACCACTGATTAGCAGCTTTCTATGTGCATTGTATATTGACAGTGAGCTGCTAGTTAGTTCTGGGGACGTGCTTGAACCAGGAGGCATGATGACTGCTAGTCTGGCAGTGATAATTTCTTACTGATGAAACACTCATTGTATTAAAACTACAGCACACAGCCTAGTAAGTGAAACATTGCTGAAATCAGTGTCTTAGCCCCTACCTCATTCTGCCTACAGATTATATAGCAAGACCCTGCTGACAGATGCCCTTTAACAAAAAAAAAAAAAAAATATATGAAGTTTGGTATTGTCGTAATTGTACTGATTTTTCATTTTTACTGCACAATGAATACCATAAAAACCAGACCATTTTTTTTTTTTACTATTTCAGTGGACTTGGATGTTTTTCCGTGTTTTCCAGTATATTCTATGGTAAAATGAATATTTAAAATGTCAATTAGTCCTACAAAAGACAAGCAATCATATTAGTATGCCAATGGAAAAGGTTCCAACTCTTGTAAAAAGGATAAAATCCTAAACAGAAAATACAATATTGGCTGCAGTGTGAAGCGACTAAACATACCCACTTTTGCCTGGAACGAGCGTAGTGTAAATCTTACTTTTTGACACCTTTAAACGTGAATCTAGCAACTAAGTGATTCGTTTGATTTTCTTTCATTATTCTCATTACGTTCCAGTTATCTCCTCTTCGCCCCTTGGCCATTTTTATAAACATATTTCATGATAGACATTGTTGCACATCTTTATCATTATATTGATCTGTAGGTCCCCAACAAGGTGCTACCTACAGAACCGAAAAATGACAACTCCCCAGTGAAAGACACTGATGACGTGCAGGGAGAAATTACATATCCAGATGGAAAGGTGAGATGATGACGATTATTATATTACTGGTGTATTATTTATACAGGGTTTCATGATAATTGCAGTATTGCAAACTTTACCCTTTTTTAAAATTAAAATAGCTTTTTTTTCTAGAGTTTATAGTTTACAACATAAATCTGTTGGGAACTGAACTCCAAACAACCTTTCATAAATCAATAGGATAGGCACATATAAGAAACATGGTAATATATCTTGTTAGAGAAATTTGCTGTCACTATCATCTCGGAGAAAACTGCGAAACTCCATCTTGCAAGGCTGACTGCCAACTCTCTGTGGTGTCGGGTTACAATTCTTTTATAGTATATTGAGAGGGAAGGAGCCGTGAGAAAACAAGCAGAGGGAGAAACAGAAAGAATGTGCTGAGCTTTCTAACAAGTCTTTATTTTAGACCAGAGCTGGAGTTACATCTACACTGCTCAGTACTGCTGTACAGTGTACTCCATGCTGCTTTTGTCTGTTTGTTAAAGGGGATCTGTCACCTGTGAAAAGCTACTTACCTGCAGATATAGTGTAACAATGCTGCCTAGCTGCTTTACGGAAAGTGTAGCTATCAGGAGAAAACAATCTTCTTTCCTCCCGGGAGCCGCCGACTTTCGGTTATTGGGGCATACATGGAGTAGCTGTAGTCACCGCTCACTATTCTCTGGGCAGTGACTTTATTTATGCCCCAGCACTTCGATAGACAGCTCTGCAGGGCATTTGTCAATCAAATTGCCGGGTTGTGCTTTCAGCAGCAGCTCACGTACTGTGCGTAGTGACTATAGCTTCTCCATACATGGTCCCATGACTGAAAGCCGGTGGCTCCTGGGAGGAAATAAGTTCACCTTCTCCCAATAGCCGCACTTTCTGTACATTTATCGGGCAGCATTGTAATGCTATTTACTTGTAGATTAATCCAATATCTGCAGGTAGTATTTTCTGAGGTGACCAGTTCCCTTTAACTAGGGTATAAGGAGCCGTAATCTCTCTGTGTTGTACAGTGCATGAGAGATGACACAGCAGCTAGTCTGCTCCCACCAGCTCCGTTGATTACAGATTAAGAAATGTATCCTGCATTTTCACCAGTTTTGGTCTCTGAAAGTCATTTAATGGTCAACGATAGTGTTATTTGTCGTGTACACACAGGACAGCTTTTTCTAAAAAGTTACTTGTAAGTATAGTTTTTTTTTGTTGTTCTGGTTCTTCTAAATTTGATATCAGTTTGTTTTCTTTCTCTATAGGTGGAGCGGATTTTAAGAAACGGCTGTCATGTCATTTTATTTCCGAATGGGACACGTAAGGAAGTAAGCCCGGATGGAAAGTCTACCACTGTGACCTTCTTCAATGGGGATGTTAAACAAGTGATGGCCGATCAGAGAGTGGTAGGTATCCGAATACATGAAAATGCAAAATCTTCATGTTTTTCATATCTTTTGTGATCACTTGAAAAAGGTCTTTCATTCTTGTTTTAGATTTATTATTACTCTGATGCCCAAACTACACACACAACTTACCCTGATGGACTTGAAATACTCCAGTTTTCCAATGGACAAACAGGTTGGTGGTCAGCCTTGTGGGGCAATGCCTGTGCCATTTTTAATGTATTTTGAGTTGCACGTTGCAACAAAAATGCATCAAAATGTATAAAAAAAAATCTAAAATAAAGTTATATGCATCACAAAATGAAGACAAATTGTATTTTTATATATTTTTTTTTTTAACCACTAAAGTAAATAAAGATATTCGTAAGTTCTGTTACAGCGATACCAAACTTATCTGGAGAATCTTATTGTTAGATCATTTTTACTACGCAGTGATTCCTGTAAAAAAACAAAACAAGGTCGGAATCCTTTATTTCTTTTGCTATCATTTCACCCCCATTAGCACTGCTCAATGTCAAACAGCAGCTGCAAAATGAAATATGACTTTAGGGTGTATTAAGAGAGATTAAAAAACCTGTGATCTCAGTGTAATATTACCCCTTTTTAAAGGGAATCTGTCACAAGGTTTGGCTGATATGAGTCACGGCCACTGCCTTTCAGGGCTTATTTACAGAATTCTCTAATGCTGTATATCTGCACCCGACCCGACCTGCAAGAGAAGAAAAATAAGTTTTATTGTACTCACCTGCAGGGCGGTCCGGTCTGAGGGGTGTCGCTCTTCTTGGTCTGGCGCCTCTCGTCTTCTTGCGATGCCCCCCTACTGCTTGCTTCATGTGGATGACACGTCCCAGCATCGCGCTCCTGTGCAGGCGTACTTCTCTGCCCTGTTGAGGACAGAGCAAAGTACTGCAGTGTGCAGGCCCCGGGAAAGGTCAGAGAGGCCCAGCGCCTGCACACTGCAGGAATTTGCTCTGCCCTTAATAGGGCATATAAGAACGCCTGCGTAGAAGCACGATGCCGGGAGCGATGAAGTAAGGAGTGCGACATCGCAAGAAGATGGGAGGCGCTGGACCCGGACCTGCGACACCCCTCAGGCTGGACCGCCCTGCAGGTGAGTACAATAAAAGTTATTTTTCTTCTCTTGCAGATCGGATCGGGGGCTTATCTACAGCATTATTAAATGCTGTATATCAGCCCTGAAGGGCGGTGGCCGTAACGCGTATCTGCCAAACCTGGTGACAGGTTCTCTTTAAATACTCAGGCAACGTTTTGAATGTGGGATCCAAAATTGGGCTGCATATTCTAAAAAGCTAGCTACTTCAAAGGTGGCAACTGGATGGACAACCTCTGTTGGGGTATGTCCACACTCTTTTAGATGCGGCATACACGCATAGTTTTTGAAGTAGAATACACTAAAAGACCAGTAATCTTATACCTGAAGATCTTCCCTTGATGTGTAAACTTTGCCATTACCTTAAAAAAAAAAAAAAAAAAAAATAATATATATATATATATATATATATATATATATATATATATATATATATATATATATATGATAGTGTCAGCTTTCTAATCTGTTTTAAAAATAAACGAAATACTGAAAATATGGACGTTATTTTTAATGTTTCAGTACTTTTTCAGGTGAGTTTCTGGCTGAAACTGCCTAATGATAAAGACTATTTGCCTATAGCCCTATACTGAAAGTTGTGCTTGTTCAGCATAGAAAAAGGCACCTCAAAAGGTCATCTCATTTGTTTCTATTTATGTGTAATATAAATATATAGTGAGTACACACTTCAGTATAAACGATTGGAGCGATTAATTCCTTCCAAAGCACTTACAAAAAAACATATGTGGAAGAAAGGCGATTCTGTAATCTAAATAGGAAAGGGTGTTATTACATTTAGAGCAGTCAGACTGGAATGTCCGACCACAAAAGGTGGTAATGGCAGATACTAGATCAGCATTTAAAAAAGGCTGGATGGGTTTCTTAAAACAAACTATTGATAATGTATATGTAATTGAAAAAAGGTTGAATTTGAGGCAACTATTTTTTTTTCCAACCTATTTAACCATGTAAAAATAGTATTAAATTAGAGAGTAAATCTACCTTACAGGCCCCTCCCACTACCACTAATTTTGGCACACCTTATTGGCGCCTGCACGCGCCCTTCCTACTAATTTTGGCACACCTTACTGGCGCCCACATGCCACCCCCCCTACTTATTTTGGCACACCTTACTGGCGCCCGCATGCCACCCCCCCTACTAATTTTGGCACACCTTCCTGGCGCCTGCACAAGCCCCTCCTACTTATTTTGACACATCTTCCTGGTGCCTGCACACGCCCCTCCTACTAATTTTGGCACATCTTCCTGGCGCCTGCACGCGCCCCTCCTACTAATTTTGACACCCCTTCCAGACGCCTGCATGCGCCCCATCCTACTAATTTTGACACACCTTCCAGGCGCCTGCACGTGCCCCTCCTAATTTTGGTACACCTTACTGGAGCCTGCACACGCCCCTCCTACTAATTTTGGCACATCTTCCTGGCGCCTGCACGCGCCCCTCCTACTAATTTTGGTACACCTTCCTGGTGCCTGCACACGCCCCTCCTACTAATTTTGGCACATCTTACTGGCGCCTGCACGCGCCCCTCCTACTAATTTTGACACCCCCTCCAGGCGCCTGCACGAGCCCCTCCTACTAATTTTGACACACCTTCCCGGCGCCTGCACGTGCCCCTTGTAATTTTGGTACACCTTACTGGAGCCTGCACGCGCCCCTCCTACTAATTTTGGTACACCTTACTGGAGCCTGCACGCGCCCCTCCCACTAATTTTGGTACACCTTACTGGAGCCTGCACGTGCCCCTCCTAATTTTGGTACACCTTACTGGAGCCTGCACACGCCCCTCCTACTAATTTTGACACCCCTTCCAGGCGCCTGCACACGCCCCCTCCTACTAATTTTGACACACCTTCCAGGCGCCTGCACGTGCCCCTCCTAATTTTGGTACACCTTCCTGGCGCCTGCACGCGCCCCTCCAACTAATTTTGGTACACCTTACTGGAGCCTGCACGCGCTCCTCCTACTAATTTTGGTACACCTTACTGGAGCCTGCACGTGCCACTCCTAATTTTGGCACACCTTACTGGCACATGCTTTTGATCAAAACAAGCATATGAAAAAGGGGTTTTGATAAATTTCTCCTTAGTGTTCTCATTTTTTAGTATAATGTAATGTTGTGCCTTTCACTGTGTCCAGGATACGAGCAGCTAACGCTATAGATTTCCCCTGCCTTCTCCAGTTACCACGACCCTAGAGAAGTGTTCTTCAAGGGATCTGCTTCCCGCACATAAGTCATAAGTTTTGTTTTTATAGGTCATGTTTGGTATTGCACATGTTTCATTAAATAAAGAGTTGCAATACCAGGCACGGCTTATGGACAAGGTAGGCGTGGTTTATGTTGAAAAAAAAAACAAAAAACCCACCAGTACGCAATTTCTGAGTTTGTATTCTGAATGTTGAAATGATCTATATAGTCAAAATGCTATCGAGTCATTGATACATTTTGTACATCATATTCATTTTTTATTAATATAGAAAAACATTTCCCTGATGGAAAGAAAGAGATAACATTTCCTGATCAAACGATAAAAAATCTTTATCAAGATGGAAGAGAAGAAAGCATCTTCCCTGATGGAACAATAATAACCACTCACCCGTAAGTTTTTTTTCTTGTGTACACGGACTGTGTGTGCGACCACCGCTCGCGCTGTATTACAATTGGTTGTTAAAAAGGTAACAGGATCCCCTTTCACTTACTCCCATGAGTCCTATCTATTTCAATCAGCACCTTCACCACCTTCACATAGGGCAGCTGCTGAGCCCAGTCATGTATTGTGGCTCCGTGACAATCCAGTGTATGTACGGTTCAGATAATGACGGTGAAGTTTCTGTATGGTAGTGTCTACATCCAGTAGCTAAAGAGTTACTCTGGGTCGACAAAAATGTTTAAATCCACTTTCTGTCAAAAACCTATAAAGGCTTAATACACCACCTGATGTGATTTTACAAGAGCACTGATGATTCTCCTAGTTGCTAACCCTCCTTTCTGGGATTCACGGATTATAGTGTTGTGGCTTGCTTCTTGTTCTCCCTGACCTTTTTTTTTTCTTTTCAATGTTCTTTTTATTAAATTTAACAAATGTAAACATACAATAGCAAAATTGTAACAAGTTATAACAAGAAAGGAGATGAGTCTTAACAGTTGTTTCAGTGAGTTTTTTGAGAGAGGAGTATTGTATAAAATTGAGATTTGCGAGGCCCGGAAGTTTACCAACTTCTGCTAATGGGAGGAGCGCACCGTCCAACATAAGTCTATCTATAGGTATATCAAACCCTTGCTGTTTGAAAACATCCCTTTTTGTTGTTGTGTGTGTGGCAAATGTCCGCAAGTGTAAATAGTGGAGACGAGGGGGGAAGAAGGATGTTGTATGTTTTGGCCCAGATTCTAAAAAGTGATCGGGTGAGCGGCTTGCGGGACCTAGGGGGCGGCTGCGCCCTAGCATAAGTTAATAGAAATGGTCTGATGGGTAGGGGAGAAAGTCCCTCCTCCACCGCCAGCCACTGCTTGTTCCGAGTGCCTCGGATTAAGGCAGCTGCTCGCGACAATACTGCGGCATAATAATATTTCCTTATGTCAGGAGCACCCATGCCACCATTGGGTCTGGATAGCGTCAGCGTGCGGTAACCAATTCGCGGTTTAATATTTTTCCATATATATTGGAGGAATAGGGAGTTTATTTTAGCGAGATAGGAGTCTGGGATGTGTATAGGGAGCATTTGAAATAAATAAATAAATTTGGGCAGTATTAAACTTTTAAGGAGGTTTTTTCTTCCCGTCCATGATAGGTATTGGTCCCTCCAAGATTTAATAGTAGATGTCACCTTTTCGAGTAGAGGATAGAAGTTAAGAGCAAATAATTTTTTATGGTTCCTACATATTTTAATTCCGAGGTACGTAATGAATTGTTTAGGCCATGAGTAGGGGTATAGTTTCTTTAATTTAGTAAGAGTATGTGTGGGGACATTGAGGTCTAGTGCCTCCGATTTTGATAGGTTTACTTTGAAATTAGTAAGGGAGCTATATTCCTCTAAGACCTTCGTCAGGGCAGGGAGGCTTTTGAGCGGTCTTGTCATCAATATAAGGAGGTCATCAGCAAAGGCCGCTGTTTTCTATTGGGTTTTGCCTATTTTGATACCTTCAATTTCTGTGTTCTGCTGGATAGCTCTTAGCAGAGGTTCCATCGAAAGCACAAAAAGAATCGGCGACAGGGGGCAGCCCTGACGGGTGCCATTTTTAATTGTAAATGCGTCGGTCAACGAACTATTAATTCTAATTCGGGTTCTGGGGTTTCTATACATATCCATTATTGTAGAAATGGTACTAAATTAAATAAAATTTAACCTTTAATATTAGTATTAAAATCGTACAAGACAAGAACAGCTAACACACAAAATACATATACCGCAAGCCACCCAAAGAAGCAAAAAACACCCACCGTTCAAAATAATCAGCCTCCGTGGCCTCCCAACGCTGGATGATCTTAAACAAGAAGGAGGTTTATTCCGTGCACGGAAAACCCCTTCATTCCCCAAACTGGCATTTATTCATTTATTCCTCCCCTGATGATTTGGAACAATGAAACGCGTTGGGAGGCCACGGGGTTAATTTTGGAAACTCGGGGATCCTAATGGTGGGTTTGTAATATTACGGTGATTAGGGTATATCCGTTTCCCCACACTCTGGGATCAACCTGAAGTATCCCCTTTGGAACGGCCAGAGAGACCAGAAGGAACATGAAGTACGATCTACCTGGGTGAGACCGTTCCATTTATTACCATCTTTTAGCAGATGTCATTTTTTATGCGAGGGTAACCATATGGTATATTATGTTGATATGGTACAGCTGGACTCTCTAGTTTTGAGGTTGCTGATATTACCCAGGGACACTGCTGTATTTGTGAGTAGTGCTCGGCCTTATTAGTTGTTATTGACCGGGACTTATCTATCCACCCAAGTAGCTTATTTATGATACACTCAGAGGGTGTTTTTTGCTTCTTTGGGTGGCTTGCGGTATATGTATTTTGTGTGTTAGCTGTTCTTGTCTTGTACGATTTTAATACTAATATTAAAGGTTAAATTTTATTTAATTTAGTACCATTTCTACCCTGCTGCTTATTATTATTTTTTTGGGATTGGTAGAATTTTTTTGGATTAAATACATATCCATTATTGATGTAATTAGTTGCTGTGGAAAACCAAAACGACCAGGGTCTCCTCTAAATAGGTCCAGTCCACCCTGTCAAAGGCTTTCTCCGCATCAGTCCCGAGTAAAACTATGGGTAATTTTCTTTCCTTTGCATAGTGCATCAGGTGTAGTATTTTATAAGCGTTGTCCCTTCCCTCTCTACCCGCAACAAAGCCCGTCTGATTCGTTGTAATCAGTTCTGCCAAGAACACTGCTACTCTTCGTGCTATCATACTAGCAAATAGTTTCAGATCTACATTCAACAACGAGATTGGTCAGTAGCTACTGCACTGCTCTTGGTCTTTGCCCTCTTTGTATATTAATGATATTTTAGCTTCTAGTGTTAGTATTAAATGGCGATCATTTCCCTATACAGAGTTGCACATGTTTAAGAGGCGTGGGAGGAGCACCAGAGGAAAGGACTTATAATATATTGTTGGTAGTCCATCAGGACCAGGGGCTTTACCTGAAGGGGTCCCCGACAGGGTGGATTGGAGCTCCTCCATCTGGAATGGTTTGATTAAAAGGTGTTTTTGAGAGGCTGTCAGTTGGGGTAAATTCAGACGCGTTAGGAAGTTCTTAATAGTGCATTTCCGTTTAGATTTATCAGGGCTGGACTCTTCTGGGCATAGATTATTATTATTATTATTCATTTTTATAGCGCCATTTATTCCATGGTGCTTTACATGTGAATGGGGCAAATATAGACAAGTACAATAAACATGAGTAAAACAAGGCACACACAAGTACAGGAGGAGAGAGGACCCTGCCCGCGAGGGCTCACAGTCTACAGGGGATGGGTGAGGATACACTAGGTGAGGGTTGAGCTGGTCATGTAGCGGTTCAATAGACTGGGGATCACTGCAGGTTGTAGGCTTGTCGGAAGAGGTGGGTCTTCAGGTTCCTTTTGAAGGTTTCCGTGGTAGGTGAGAGCCTGATGTGTTGGGGTAGAGAGTTCCAGATTATAGGGGAAGCACGGGAGAAGTCTTGGATGCGGTTGTGGGAGGAAGAGATGAGAGAGGAGTAGAGTAGGAGATCATGAGATTATCGAAGGTTGCGTGTAGGTAGGTAACGGGAGACCATGTCACAGATGTATGGAGGAGTCAGATTGTGAATGGCTTTGTATGTCATTGTTAGTGTTTTGAACTGTAGCCTCTGGGCAATAGGAAGCCAGTGAAGGGCCTGGCAGAGAGGAGAGGCTGGGGAGTATTGGGGAGACAGGTGGATTAAAGATGAATGAAACTTGGCACTCAATTTTTGAGAAGAAAAGCTTCTTAGTTTATTGATGCATCCAGACAAACAAAACCGCTAAACGTTTTCGGTCCACACCGGACCTTCGTCAGAGCGTTTCTTAGACATTGACTGGATGAGGAAGCTAATGAGCCTGAATGAGCGTCAGCCAGAGCACGGGATATAGGAGCTGCAGTCTGCTGCAGGATCACAAAGGAAGGTGAAGCGCCAGAGCGGCACAAAGCCTGGAGGGAGTAACGGCGCTGGATCCTGAGCGCTAGTAGTGCAGAGCAGAGGAGAGTGACAGGTGGATTAGTCGGGCAGCAGAGTTTAGAACGGAATGGAGTGGTGCCAGAGTGCTAGAGGGAAGGCCAGAGAGTAGGAGGTTGCAGTAGTCGAGGCGGGAGATAAGGGCATGTACTAGTGTTTTTGTGGTTTCATGGTCAAGGAATGTACGGATCCGGGAAATGTTTTTGAGTTGGAATCGGCAAGAGGAGGCAAGGGCTTGGATATGTGGCTTATAAGAGAGGGTAGAGTCAAGGATCACCCCGAGGCACCGAGCGTGCGGGAGCTGGGGAAAGTGAGCAGCCATTGACATTGATGGATAGCTCGGGTGGAGGGGTAGAGTGAGGTGGGGGAAAGATGATGAATTCTGTATTGTCCATGTTCAGTTTTAGAAAACGAGCAGAAAAGAAGGATGAAATAGCAGACAGACATTGTGGGATTTTGGTCAGTAAGGAAGTGAGGTCGGGTCCTGATAGGTAGATCTGCGTGTCATCAGCATAGAGATGATATTGTAAACGAGTAGGGGTCCTAGAACTGAGCCTTGGGGAACACCGACAGACAGGGGGCGAGATGAGGAGGTGGTGTGGGAGAGGGAGACACTGAATGTCCGTTCTGTTAGATATGATGAGATCCAGGATAGGGCCAAGTCTGTGATGCCAAGAGATGATCTGTAACAGGAGGGAGTGGTCCACAGTGTTGAAGGCAGAAGACAGGTCCAGGAGGAGGAGGACAGAGTAGTGTCGCTTGCTCTTGGCGGTTAGTAGGTCATTGGTCACTTTAATTAGGGCAGTTTCAGTTGAGTGATGTGTTCGGAAGCCAGATTGTAACCGGTCAAAGAGGGAGCAGGAGGAGAGGTGGGAGAACAGTTCAAGATGGACATGCTGTTCCAGTAGTTTTGAGGCATATATAGAGATGTTTATAATAGTTTAGGAATTCTGTCTCTATTTGCTTATAATTTTGAGTACTATGGCCACTTGAGGACTTGATGGAATGAATATAGGTACACGCTTGCCGCCGTCTGAGCTTTGATAGCATAAATTTTGCTGCTTTGTCACCGTGCACGAACATTTTGGTTTGCCACGATGTGTACCATTTCATTGATTTTAAGTTTAAGATTTCTTTTAGGCGTTGCCTTATTTTGGTCAATTCATCTAATTGTTGTTCTGCCTGTTTTTTGTGTCGGGTCTCTAGATCATATATCTCTTTATATAGGGTGTTTAGTTCTTGTTGTCTCTGTTTATTGAGATGTGAGGAAATTGAGATTAGCTCTCCTCTAATTACAGATTTGTGGGCTTCCCATAGAATCGAAGCGGAGATCTCTCCAGTGTCATTTTGTTCAAAGAATTGATTAAGTTTTTTTTCAATGCGGGTTATGAATTCTGGAGAGTTCAAAATGAACTCATTGAGTTGCCATGATCTATTGATAAAGAAGGGTTTGGTTAGTGTTGTTTGAAACAGCACTATGGAGTGATCTGAATGAATATTAGGGATTATGTTGGCTTTTAATACGTTGGGTAGCAGCTGTCTGGGTGTGAATATATAGTCAAGCCGATGGTATGATTTGTGGGGGTGAGAATAGTAAGTGAAATCAAGGTCCGACGGGTGCAAATACCTCCAGACGTCTATTATCTGCATTGACCCAAGTTTTGCTTTTATTCTAGTTAAGTCTTTTGCGGAAAGAGTGCTCTTTTTTGTTGTTGTATCTATTAGAGGTTCTAATGCTATATTCACATCTCCGCCTATGACAAGAGATCCTTCTCGGAAATCCTCAATCTTCCTTAGCAGGGACATTAACCATTTTAGTGTTTTTTTTTATTGGGAGCGTATAAGCTACAGATAGTGACTAGATTCCCAGCTAGGAGTCCCTTGACCAGCACATATCTGCCATTGGGATCTGTTATCAAATTACGGGGTTGAAAAGGTATTCTTTTTGCTATCGCTATCGATGTACCTCTTGAACCAGTTTGTGTCGTGGTAGCATGGAACCATGTATCATACTGAGTGTTCAAAGTTGGGAAGTTTGTCAGGTTTAAAGTGCGTTTCTTGGATTAGCAAGACGTCTGCTTTTTGCTTTTTAAGTTGATTTAGTGTGTGTCACCTTGTGTTCGGTGAGTTTAAGCTATTTGCATTGAGGGAAGCGAAGGTAAATACCTTATCCTGAGTTGCCGCGCCCATGAAGTTCGGGGGAGTCGGGTATTTGTAGGATAGTCGTCATCCGATGATGCGGGAGCCCTAGGGTGCTAGGATAGAGGTTGGGAAGAAGGGGAAGAAGAAACAAAGGGGGGAGAAGGGAGAAATAGAAGAAAACCAGAACCTGAAAGAATTTATAAACAACACATTAGTTATAAATGCAAACATAAGAAAAATCTTAATTAACATATTTGGACAGTTGACATGACTGTCTCACAGGCTTCTTTTGAGGGAGAGTAATAACCATATTCCGAAGCCTAGTAACTGAGAGTCTAACATCTGACCAAGATATAGGGAAGGTTAGCGTGGGGGTGGGGTTGGAGTGGGGAGGGTTGGGGCTACGGAGGAGGGGGGGTGGATTAAGGTAAGACGAGGATGGGGTATGAGGGAAGGTGGGTTTGGTAAGGGCGGGGAATGGATTGGAACAGAAGGTCCAGGATCGCTAGCTGAATCTACTATGCGTTAATATCCATTTCAGGGTATAGAGGTAGGTTAGGGTGGAGATGGGTATAGAATGGGGAAGGTAGGATGGAGAGCTTGGGGGGGGGGGGGGGGGTAGGATTGGGGATGGGCTGGGAGGGGTAAGGGGGAGATGGGTTGGGTAGGTTTAGGGACAATAGTTAAGCATCAAAGTACAGTGAGAAATTTTAACTCAAATTAGAGTGGAAGTCATATTACAAGTTAGAGCTGTCTTCAGCTGACCAGGTTACTTCAGGGTCTCCTTTTGGTGGTGGTGTTTTTGTTGATTTCCTTTCAGTCTTTTGGATTTAGGAGTCCCTGCGAGGTGCCATGGGGCAAGGCTTGGGAACGGTTGTTGCTGTGAAGCTGAGTGGAATGTTTCCAGATCTGGGTATGTATCTAAGGTGATATTTAGAACCTTGCAAAGTTCCTTGACCTCCGTGGATGTTCTGGCTAGAAGTTTTTTATCTCCTGCTGTGATAAAGATTCCAAAGGGGAATAACCAGTGGAAGCGATGACCCTTTAATGTCTGGGCCTCCGTAAAGGGTTTCAGTATCCTTCGTTTTTTCAACGTTGTAGCCGAAAGGTCTTGGAATAGTCTTATTTGTGAGTCTTCATATGTGATATCCGGTGCTTCACGCGCACGAATGAGATCTTTAATTCAGTAGTCGAGAAAACGGCATATTACATCCGGAGGGGGGGGGGGGGGGGGGGGGGGGTAGGGGGTTCTCTTTGAGGCAGTTTAGTAGGATATTTGTATGTTGTGACATTGATGTCTGAGTGTTCTGAACTATTTCCAACCTGTGAACTGGTTGTGATAGATCCTGTTTTATTTCCCGTATTGGCCCGTATGACCTGTCCTCCGTCCGGACGTGAGCTGGGAGTCTAATATTGCGGCGGCTAGTTGTAGCTTTGCCGAGTGCTGCATGTATTACCTGGTTCCAGGGGTGACAGAGCGCCGGTCACCAGTCTGCACCCAGCCACAGTAGCGCTGGTGTAATGCTGCTGCCGAGTGCCGCTCCTGGGTCCGCTCACCTTCAGCCGCGCCTGCTGGATGTCTCCGCAGGTGCCTTCAGCTCCACTCCACACGTCAGCGCGGGCACATTCCGGCAGGTCTCCCCGTCTCTACGTCGACCGACTCCCGAGGACGCGCCTCCTCTCCGGATCACGGGTAGGTCTCTTGACGGACCAGCGGCGGCTCGCCGATGGTGGCTTTCTGCAGCGGGGCCCCTGGGCTTCAGGCTCGCGGGTCAGTCCAATCTGCTCCAGGGTCCTGTCTCAGCGCCGACAAGACTCCGTTCCGGATCGCCGTCTGGGTCTCTCACCATTCAGACGCGGGCGGGTGGACACCAGTCACATTCACCACCCCAGGTGGATGGGGGAGGGGAGCAGAGCGATGCAGCCTGTGTGCCGAGTGCGGGCCAGATAAGTGGGCTGCAGAGTGCGGCCTAGTGGAGGGCCCCAGCCACGCAGTCTGCAGCAGGCCGAAAAACAGCAGGAAATTACTCTTTTCCTCCGGGATCCTGAACACAAAAGTTTCTGGTGGTATGTAGGATCAATTCCCTTTAAACAATTGGAGAAGGAAGCAGATCCTCCTATTGGATTGATATTGTTTAGGTCGTTGCTTTCTCAGAGCTCTCAAAATCAGCATCCTGCTCCCTTGCTGCCCAGGCCACGCCCCCCTTATTCTCCCTGACCAAGCCTGTGTGCTGTATGTCACAAATATTGTGAAGGATCGCAAAACTAATATGTGTATTGTCATGGCTCATTTCACACTCTCTCCCTGTTTTTTTTTATTATTTTTTTTTACAGCTTTTATGTGACACCTCATGCCTCCGTCTCACCTTATGCGCTCTTTCACAGATTGTATGTGGCATGTCAAGGAGTGTGCTCGGGGTAAGCATGGAGGAAGCCATGAGTTGTCATATAAAACGTGTAAAGAAATGGGGAGAGACTAAAGAAGGCGCCAAGACAGCGCACGTTCTCTTTCACAGCACCTTGTCCCAGAAGAGAAGGGTAAGCACTCGAACAGCATCCATGTTGTGAGGTCATTGTGAGTAGTTATAATATCACATGAAGTGGCATCTACCAGTAAGGGTATGTGCACACATATTCTGGGTCCACTGCGGATTTTTCTGCAGCGGATTCCAGCAGATTTGATAAATCCGCAGTGGAAAACCGCTGCAGATTTATCGCGGATTTACCGCGGTTTTTCTGTGGTTTTCACTGCGGTTTTACAACTGCAGATTTCTATTGGAGCAGTTGTAAAACCACTGCGGAATCCGCAGAAAGTGACATGCTGTGGAATGTAAACCCCTGCGTTTCCGCGCAGTTTTCTCCGCAGCATGGGCACAGCGTTTTTGGTTTCCCATAGGTTTACATTGAACTGTAAACGCATGGGAAACTGCTGCGGACCCGCAGCTGCGGAAACGCTGCAGATGCGCAGCAAAATCCGCATCGTGTGCACATATACTTAAATCCACTTTCTGTGGATTTTAGGGTATGTTTACTTCACCGGAATGCGCCTTTTAACTTTCTATGCTTTCCAGTTATTTACCAGAATACTTTCGTCACCAGATGGCAATTAAATGCACCTGATTTGATCAAGACAGTGTGTTGCTTCCATTTTTTTTGATAGATTCAGTGACAGATGTAGGTTTTCCAGTTTTGTTCAAAATCAAGTTTATTTACTGTATAATGATCAATTCCTGTAACTTTCTCATACAGTTGGAGATATATTTCACAGCAAATATGGAGTTGTTGACCTTACCAGCCAAATTGATCCTACCTTTTACTTAAAGGGAAGGTACTGCGTTTGTAGGTCATTAATAAATCACCGTAATGTAGCATAACATGCTGCTATAAGCAAGTTTGAAATGCATGTGAAACAGATTTCATGTGTTATATGAGTTTAAAGAAGGCACTGGGGGCTGACATCTTGGTTTTGCAGCAGTAGCAGGGCACTATCAGTGTCAGATTACGGCACCCCATGGACATAGGAGATAATAGACCGGCTCGGACCCTATCTGTAACATTGCAGCAGCATTAGCAGTGAGCTGGGCACGCCTCTGTGGGCTGCACAACTCACTGCTGTAGGTGTGACTAGCTGCCATTTTATTATAGCCCTGTGCTCTCTATCACAGGACAGAAGAAGCCCTCACTGCTCCTCTGTACTCCAGGCAGGCACGTCCTCTGCTCCTCACAAGCTGCCCTGTGTGTTTCTCCTGCCATGTCTCCCCCTCCCCCTCACACACAGTCCCTGTGATCTCCAGTAAGCTGCACTCACAGCCTGCAGAGAGGAAGGTGACACCTGGAGAGAGCAGGAAGGGCAGCTGACAGGACAGGGATTAAGGTGGGGGAAGGGGGATGGCAAGAATGTTATTCACAAAAAATGCTGCTGAGTCCACTGTGTTCTGCTCCTCTGTAAACAAGCTGTGCCTCTGATGCAGTAACTGCATGGTGCTGCCCTGTGATGCTGCTCTTCATTCTTACTGTTGGAGCAGTAACTGCTGACCTCACCATTTCCCTCCCCTTTTGGGTGGTCTAATATCCCTGGGGCACAGCTGCTAAATCTTACTATAGCTGCTTGAGGTCTAAAACGGAAAATGCTCCCCCTAGTGGTAAATATGTATATTTGTAGAAAAATATATATTTTTCATATAGAAATGTTTGCAAACAGTGCAAACATTGCATTAATACGTTTTAATTACTATTTTAAGCTTAATTTCACAAAAAAAACAAAATGCAAGAAAACTGGTGGCACCTTCCCTTTAATGCAATAACCTCCTAACTGTAATAATCTTTCCTCCCACCTCTCATCTAACTTGCGCTTTGACAACCTACAATCTGGTTTCCGTCTCTGCCACCGAAACTGCCCTAACCAAAATTACTAATGATATACAGTACAGACCAAAAGTTTGGATACACCTCATTTAAAGATTTTTTTGTCTTTTCATGACTATGAAAATTGTATATTCACACTGAAGGCATCAAAACTATGAATTAATTTTAAGATGTAACTGCAGTCCCCCTTTCCCTTAATGTTTCCTCCCTATGTTGTCTTGGTATTGTCTTCCCCTACGTTCAAAATAAGTTTATGATCATATATTTCTCAGTTATAGACTCCCCTGCGAGGGAGTACATCTACATTTAAATTTCGGACTGTTATTGAAAATTTCAATAAAAATTCTTTTGAAACAAAAAAAAAAAAACTGAATTAACAGTGGAATTATATATTTAACAAAAAAGTGTGAAACAACTGAAATTATGTCTTATATTCTAGGTTCTTCAAAGTAGCCACCTTTTGCTTTGATGACTGCTTTGCACACTCTTGGCATTCTCTTGATGAGCTTCAAGAGGTAGTCACCGGGAATGGTCTTCCAACAATCTTGAAGAAGTTCCCAGAGATGCTTAGCACTGGGCCCTTTTGCCTTCACTCTGCGGTCCAGCTCACCCCAAACCATCTCAATTGGGTTCAGGTCTGGTGACTGGAGGCCAGGTCATCTGGCGTAGCACGCCATCACTCTCCTTCTTGGTCAAATAGCCCTTACACAGCCTGGAGGTGTGTTTGGGGTTATTGTCCTGTTGAAAAATAAATGATGGTCCAACTAAACGCAAACTGGATGGAATAGCATGCAGCTGCAAGATGCTGTGGTAGCCATGTTGGTTCAGTATGCTTTCAATTTTGAATAAATCCCCATCAGTGTCACCAGCAAAGCACCCCCACACCTCCTCCTCCATGCTTCACGGTGGGAACCAGGCATCCATTCACCTTTTCTGCGTCGCACAAAGACACGACGGTTGGAACCAAAGATCTCAAATTTGGACTCATCAGACCAAAGCACAGATTTCCACTGGTCTAATGTCCATTCTATGTGTTCTTTAGCCCAGACAAGTCTCTGCTGCTTGTTGCCTGTCCTTAGCAGTGGTTTCCTAGCACCTATTTTACCATGAAGACCTGCTGCACAAAGTCTCCTCTTAACAGTTGTTGTAGAGATGTGTCTGCTGCTAGAACTCTGTGTGGCATTGACCTGGTTTCTAATCTGAGCTGATGTTAACCTGCGATTTCTGAGGCTGGTGACTCGAATAAACTTATCCTCAGAAGCAGAGTTGACTCTTGGTCTTCCTTTCCTGGGGCGGTCTTCATGTGAGTCAGTTTCTTTGTAGCACTTGATTGTTTTTGCCACTGCACTTGGGGACACTTTCAAAGTTTTCCAATTTTTCGGACTGACTGACCTCCATTTCTTAAAGTAATGATGGCCACTCGTTTTTCTTTACTTAGAATTTATATTATGGCAAGAAAAAAGCAGCTAACAGTCTATTCAGTAGGACTATCAGCTGTGTATCCACCAGACTTCTGCTCAACAGAACTGATGGTCCCAACCCCATTTATGAGGCAAGAAATCCCACTTATTAAACCTGAAAAGGCACACCTATTAAGTGAAAACCATTCCCGTGACTACCTCTTGAAGCTCATCAAGAGAATGCCAAGAGTGTGCAAAGCAGTCATCAAAGCAAAAGGTGACTACTTTGAAGAACCTAGAATATAAGACATAACAAAAAAGAGTGAAACAACTGAAATTAAGTATATAATTCCACATGTGTTAATTCATAGTTTTGATGCCTTCAGTGTGAACGTACAATTTTCATAGTCATAAAAATACAGAAAAATCTTTAAATGAGATGGTGTGTCCAAATTTTTGGTCTGTACTGTATTTACTGGCAAAGCTAACAGGCAATTCTCTGTACTCCTCCTTCTAGAGTTGTCCTCTACCTTCGACATACTTGACCACTCCTACCAACTACAAATCCCTTCCCTTTACGTCAGAGACCTCGTGGATCTCCTCATACCTTTCTAAATGCACATTTAGCATCTCTCACACTACCTCCTCCTCCCGCGCTCTCTATGTTGGCGTCCCTTAATGCTCTGTTCTGGGATCCTTACTCATCCAAATCTTAAGCCTTTGGCCTAGGACTGCTCAAAGTCCCATGGCTTCAAGTACCACCTATACATTGATGATACCCAGATCTACCTCTGCTTTCCAGAATCCAAGAGTGTCCATCAACCATATCCTCCTGCTCTTGCTTCCTAAAACTCAATGTGGACAAAACTGAACTCATTGTCTTTCCTCCATCTCACCTAATCTCCCTACTCTATCAGAATTAATGACACTACGCTCTCCACAGTACTGGAAGTCCACTGCCTCGGATTAATAGTCGACTCTGCCCAGTCTTTCAAACTGCACAAGCTCTTGCCACCTCTAACTACAAATATTTCCCGAATCTGTTCTTTCCTTACCCCTGCATCTACTACAATGTTAGTGCATGGCCCTCATCATCTCCTGACTCTACTACAACATCCTGCTCTGTGGCCTCTCTAACATTCCCACACTTCTCCAGTTCGTCCTTTACTTTGCTACCAGACTAATCCACCTCTCCCCACACTACTTCTCTGCTTCTCCCTTGATTGACTCTCAGTTCCTCAATGTATCAAGTTCAAGCTGCTAACACTGACCTACAAAGCTGGCCATAATCTGTCTCCTCTGTATATCTTAGAACTAATCTTTTGATATCTTCCAAAACACACCCTACAGTTCTCCCAAGACCACCTTCTCTACTCCACACTCATATGTGCCTTACCCAATCGCCTCCAAGACATTTCCAGAGTATTCCCCATCCTCTGGAATTCTGTGCCGTAATATATCCGATTATCCATCACACTCTGAACTTTCAGATGGAACTTACAAACCCATCTCTTCAAGAAAGCTTACAGCCTGGAATGACCCCACCACCGCTGGAGCTGCAGCAACCACCCAACAGTCTCCTGTCCCATTATCCTGTAGACAATGTTCCCCAACTCCAGTCCTCAAGAGCCACCAACAGGTCATGTTTTCAGGATTTCCTTAGTATTGAAGAGGGGATAATTGCGTCACCTGGACTATACTAAGGAAATCCTGAAAACATGACCTGTTGGTGGCTCTTGGGGACTGGAGTTGGGGAACACTGCGTGTAGAGTGTAGGCCTTCTCTCCTTTCTCTGTGTCAGTCTGTCCTTGTTAGATTGTTCACCATAATTTACATTTTACATGTAACCCCTTCTCATGTACAGAACCATATAATCAATGGTGCTCTAAAAATAAATTACAATATACTAATTGGTTACAGTTGGCTAAAGGCCCCTTCACATTTAGCGACGCTGCAGCGATACCGACAACGATCCGAATCGCTGCAGCGTCGCTGTTTGGTCGCTGGAGAGCTGTCACACAGACCGCTCTCCAGCGACCAACGATGCCGGTAACCAGGGTAAACATCGGGTAACTAAGCGCAGGGCCGCGCTTAGTAACCCGATGTTTACCCTGGTTACCATGCTAAAAGTAAAAAAAAACAAACACTACATACTTACCTACCGCTGTCTGTCCTCCAGCGCTGCGCTCTGCTTCTCTGCACTCCTCCTGTACTGGCTGTGAGCCGGAAAGCAGAGCGGTGACGTCACCGCTCTGCTTTCCGGCTCACAGCCAGTACAGGAGGAGTGCAGAGCACAGCGCTGGAGGACAGACGGCTGTAGGTAAGTATGTACTGTTTGGTTTTTTTTACTTTTAGCATGGTAACCAGGGTAAACATCGGGTTACTAAGCGCGGCCCTGTGCTTAGTTACCCGATGTTTACCCTGGTTACCAGTGAAGACATCGCTGGATCGGTGTCACACACGCCGATCCAGCGATGTCTCCAGGGAGTCCAGCGACGAAATAAAGTTCTGGACTTTATTCAGCGACCAACGATCTCCCAGCAGGGGCCTGATCGTTGGTCGCTGTCACACATAACGATTTCATTAACGATATCGTTGCTACGTCACAAATAGCAACGATATCGTTAACAATATCGTTATGTGTGAAGGTACCTTAATGCTGTTCCTTCAACCAGACCCATATAGATTTAATCTTACTCTCAGCTGAGAAGTAGATTTACTTGTATTCACTCTAGGCAAGTGGTGGGGAGGGTGTATCAATCCCCTGTATGCCAGTTGTCTGGTGTCAAAGTTACCGTTTATTTGCATCAACCCCCTACATTTTCCAAAGAAGTTCCTGGAATGTAGCAAAGGGAACATAGTCAAGTGTGGAGTGGTAAATTTAATACAATGCAAGTTAGAAACTGCCATAAATTTTAGCTAAAATCATGGTTGGTGTACATATTTTTTTGTTGGACAGCCAGCCAAAAGATGAGCTAAATCTTTTAAGAGACAGGTTCCTCATAATAAGGTGGTGTATCTTCAGTGGGGTGTCTGTTCAAGACTGGCATAAGAAACCTTAGTGTAGATAAATCACTCTTTAAATTACTTGTTATTCACTACTGTAGTACATTTTCTGTATCCAGCATATACTTTATATATATATATATATATATATATATATATATATATATATATATATATATATATATATATATATATATATTTCTGTTATCTTTTCTGCCTCTAGAGATGGGACCAAAGTAATAGAATTTGACAACGGACAGCGAGAATTCCACACGACTCAGTTTAAAAGGCGGGAATATCCGGATGGTACAGTGAAAACAGTGTACACTAATGGCCAACAGGAAACCAAATATGCTTCAGGAAGAGTCAGGGTTAAAGACAAAGACGGCAACGTGATCGTGGACACGAAGATGTGAAGAATTTTTAAGTCATTTATGTCACTATTTATGTTTGTGCTATCTATGTATATATGTTTTGTAAAAGCAACAATCACATGATGTACTTATTGTATATATGAGCTCTACATAAGCCTTTTTATTTTTTAATAAACATGTATGTAAAATACATTTCTCTAATATAATTAAAAAAAAAAGAAGTGTGACTTAATTACACATAGGAGTAGGGATGGGGAAGGTTTTTGTTTTTATTAATGCAAATTAAAGATGCCGCAATAGAACAAGAAAAAGAGGCACAAGAAGCGATGCACACCAATAGGTAGAGTGTGATGTAAGCTTTATTAGATAACAATAAGTGCAAACATTAAAAAATCACATAACCGGCAAGCATAGTTTAGACTCACAATGGGGCATATAAATAAATATACAATAACCATAAAATGATTCACCAAGACAGGAATACTATAGTGGGCAAGTTTCATATATACCAGAAAACATGAAGAAAAAGTACATGCATATAACAGGGATCACCCAAACCGATAAGAGTGTCAAAAAAGCTTTATCATAGAAAAACAAGGAGCACACATAAAAACAATTAAAAATCCTCAAAGGATAATACACATGAATGCAGATCCATAGATAAAGGGTAAAGTACCCAAAAGAAGGGGTAATCCTGAGCTGGAAGTGACAAATGTAACAATTTCACAGATTACAGCGACAAAGCATACATAAATACTACTGAGTGCCGAGTCACAGCATAAAGGCCACAGCAATCTAAGCTAAATGTGTGTAAACAATGAGTAGATGCTGTCACTCCTAAGCCTGTGTGTGTGGACACTGAAACATCTTCAATGGCTTAAAGGGACACTGTCACCTGAATTTGGAGGGAACAATCTTCAGCCATGGAGGCGGGGTTTTCGGGTGTTTGATTCACCCTTTCCTTACCCGCTGGCTGCATGCTGGCTGCAATATTGGATTGAAGTTCATTCTCTGTCCTCCATAGTACACGCCTGCGCAAGGCAAGATTTCCTTGTGCAGGCGTGTACTACGGAGGACAGAGAATGAACTTCAATCCAATATTGCAGCCAGCATGCAGCCAGCGGGTAAGGAAAGGGTGAATCAAACACCCGAAAACCCCGCCTCCATGGCTGAAGATTGTTCCCTCCAAATTCAGGTGACAGTGTCCCTTTAAGTAGAGTGACAGACAATACGGGGAGTCCCCCACACACATGCCCTGGCTGTGAACACCCAGGGATAAGTTTGGGTGAGGCGATAAACAATACTTAAACCTGGCTCAAATACAGTCAGAGAGTCGCCCCAGTCAGAAGTCCAGCTTCTAGGATACCCGGACCCACGCGTTCCGACACTCGTGGTGTCTTTCTCAAGGCAAATGTGCTCTAGTCCCCTATACCTGGGGTCCCCAACTCCAGTCCTCAAGGCCCACCAACATGTCATGTTTTCAGGATTTCCTTAAGGTACCGTCACACTTAGCGACGCTGCAGCGATACCGACAACGATCCGGATCGCTGCAGCGTCGCTGTTTGGTCGCTGGAGAGCTGTCACACAGACCGCTCTCCAGCGACCAACGATGCCGGTAACCAGGGTAAACATCGGGTAACTAAGCGCAGGGCAGCGCTTAGTAACCCGATGTTTACCCTGGTTACCATCCTAAAAGTAAAAAAAACAAACAGTACATACTTACCTACAGCCGTCTGTCCTCCAGCGCTGTGCTCTGCACTCCTCCTGTACTGTCTGTGTGAGCACAGCGGCCGGAAAGCAGAGCGGTGACGTCACCGCTCTGCTTTCCGGCTGACCGACGCTCACAGCCAGTACAGGAGGAGAGCAGAGCACAGCGCTGGAGGACAGACGGCTGTAGGTAAGTATGTAGTGTTTGTTTTTTTTACTTTTAGGATGGTAACCAGGGTAAACATCGGGTTACTAAGCGCAGCCCTGCGCTTAGTTACCCAATGTTTACCCTGGTTACCAGTGAAGACATCGCTGAATCGGTGTCACACACGCCGATTCAGCGATGTCTGCGGGGAGTCCAGCGACAAAATAAAGTTCTGGACTTTCTTCCCCGACCAGCGACAGCACAGCAGGGGCCTGATCGCTGCTGCCTGTCACACTGGACGATATCGCTAGCGAGGACGCTGCAACGTCACGGATCGCTAGCGATATTGTCTAGTGTGACGGTACCTTTAGTCTTGCCCAGGTAATAATTGCATCACCTGTGCAATGCAAAGGAAATCCTGAAAACATGACATGTTGGTGGGCCTTGAGGACTGGAGTTGGGGACTCCTGCCCTATACAACGCTTTAAATAAAGGTCCTAAATGAGGTTAAAACATACCAGCTGTGTCCTGGCGAAGCGGAAGCTGCATTGTTGAAAAAACCGGCGTTACACGTGGTGCGCAGTGACCCGGAAGTGAGAGTTCACTGAGCGATGGCGCATATGCTGGTCATGGAGAGAACAGAGGTAAACAGTGTTACCCGGCAATGAGCAGCAGAAAGAGCTCAGGTGCCTGCATATCACTGTCCAGCAGGTGCTCCTGACTGCCCATGCGAGAAGTACAATTAACTGTTGGATGACCACAAAACAGAAGGACTAAATATATGGTCGGCTATTAGCACTATTGTAGTGCAGGTAAACGATACGTGTCAGAGGAAAAAAAAAAACATTAACACAATGAAAAGTAAATGTAACAAAGGGATAACAAAATAAAAAAAAAAAAATATATATATAAAAAAATGATATGTAGAAAAAAATATATAGAACAGATAATAACATAAATCATATATAAGGGAAAATATTATAATACACATACATATACACACATACATACATATATACATATATTTATATACATACACACACACACATACATACATACATACACACACAAACACATACAGATAAAAAGAAAATAATAAAGAAATTTGAGAAGATAATGAGACAAATGTATATGATAATATATGTGCAGGCGCATGTAAAAATATATACATGTGTATATGAACACATGTAAAAACAAATATTCAAAAATTATCCAAAAAAAATATATATATATATATAAAAATATATATATATAAAAAATATGTAATGAAAATAAACATTAAGTAAATAAATATAAACTGAACCAGAAAACACCCACACAAAGATATACAAAAAATATTAATAATAAATAAATAAATGCGACACTAAATGCCCAACCAGTCCAATTAAAGTGGCAAAAGAAGAGAAGGGGAGCGAGATGGCGGCAAGGCTCCTTTTGCTTGGTTTCTCCACTATTTCTTTTTTCTTCTTTTTTCTTCAATTCTTCTGTTATTCATCCTATTTAAACTCGGACGTCTGAAAGAGAAGGGGGGAACAAAAAGTAATAAGTGAAGACCCCACACACAAATAGAGAAGGCCCCACCGGAATGGGGGGGGGGGGGGGGGGGGCGGCATGGTTAGACCCCTATCAAGGCAAGCGTGCCACAAAAATATGTGATACGACCAGGACTATAATAGAGGTGGAGAATTAGAGTTGAATCACGTTTTCCCATAAAATCCGGTGTACAATAACTCCTCGTTCAATCCTACTTCCGCGAGACTGCCAAGGTTGAAAATCCATCTCGCCTCTCGCCTGAGGCGTTCATCTGTAAATCTGCCTCTAATATTGGTGTGAACACCCTCCAATCCCATAACACGCAAGGTTTTGGACGAGCCATGGTGAATATCCAAAAAATGTGCCGCCACAGCGAAAATGGATTTACCTTTTGATCTATCTTTCCTTGCAGTAGCTATGTTGGAAAGGTGTTGTTGAGTCCACCGGCGCAACTCCTGGGTAGTCTGACCCACGTATAGTTTATCACATCCACAGATCAGAGCATAGACCAGATTGCGTGAACGGCAGTTGAAATATGCTTTCGACTGGACCTGTGTGGATAAATGATTCAGTGAGATACCAGTGCTGGAGATCATTAAGGGACAAATTGAGCAGTCTCCACATGGGAAAGAGCCCTTATTCGGGTTCCCAACCCTCAATTTGGTCATTGGTCGCTTGTAGTGACTATGAGGCCGGCGTCACACTTGCGAGTTTTACGGACGCAAGAGCGCAGAATCTACGTCCGTAAAACTCGCAAAAAATACGGCACAATTATTCTCTATGCCCCTGCTCCTATTTGCTGTATTTTACTGATCAGTATTATACGGCTTTCTACGGCCGTACAAAATCGCAGCATGCTGCGTTTGTCACCGTACTGCGCAAGAAATACGCCAATGAAAGTCTATGGAAGCGTGAAAAATACGGATTACACACGGACAAGCAGTGTGACTTGCGAGAAATACGCAGCGCTGTTAGAGAGAAAAGCCGGTAATTCAGTGCGGTGTACAGTAAAATCACACTGACAGCTTACAGTAGAATAGGTAGAATAAATGTGTACACATAGAATAGGTATATATATATATATATATATATATATATGTCAGTGAGACACATATATGTATATATATTAATATTTATTCCAGCGCTAGACAGCTTGAAAGCCGGTAATTCAATTACCGGCTTTTTCCTTCTCCTTCCTAAAACCCGACATGATTTGAGACATGGTTTACATACAGTAAACCATGTCTTCTCTCCATTTTTTTTGCAGATTCCACACTACTAATGTCAGTAGTGTGTATCTGCAAAATTTGGCCGTTCTAGCTCTTAAAATAAAGGGTTAAATGGCGGAAAAAATTGGCGTGGGCTCCCGCGCAATTTTCTCCGCCAGAGTAGTAAAGCCAGTGACTGAGGGCAGATATTAATAGCCTGGAGAGGGTCCACGGTTATTGGCCCCCCCCTGGCTAAAAATATCTGCCCCCAGCCACCCCAGAAAAGGCACATCTGGAAGATGCGCCTATTCTGGCACTTGGCCACTCTCTTCCCATTCCCGTGTAGCGGTGGGATATGGGGTAATGAAGGGTTAATGCCACCTTGCTATTGTAAGGTGACATTAAGCCTAATTAATAATGGAGAGGCGTCAATTATGACACCTATCCATTATTAATCCAATACTAGTAAAGGGTTAAATAAAACACAAACATTTTTTAAAATTATTTTAATGAAATAAAAACAATGGTTGTTGCAGTATTTTATTCAACGCCCAATCCAGTCACTGAAGACCCTCGTTCTGTGAGTAAAAAAACATAATAAACCAACAATATACTTACCCTCCGCAGATCTGTAACGTCCAACGATGTAAATCCTTCTGAAGGGGTTAAAACTCCCTGGCTTTCTAGGTAATTTCCCACGATCTATGAACAGCCAGCAGAGGGCGCCTCACCGCAAATGAAGCTAAATATAGATCATTGATCTATTTTTAGCCTCATTCCCTGGGGTTTTGCAGCGAAGAGCAGCCTGCATTAGCACAGCTCCTTGCTGCAAAATGTTTTAACCAGCCAAGTGCCAGAATAGGCGCATCTTCCAGATGTGCCTTTTCTGGGGTGGCTGGGGGCAGATATTTTTAGCCAGGGGGGGGCCAATAACCGTGGACCCTCTCCAGGCTATTAATATCTGCCCTCAGTCACTGGCTTTACTACTCTGGCGGAGAAAATTGCGCGGGAGCCCACGCCAATTTTTTCCGCCATTTAACCCTTTATTTTAAGAGCTAGAACGGCCAAATTTTGCAGATACACACTACTGACATTAGTAGTGTGGAATCTGCAAAAAAAATGGAGAGAAGACATGGTTTACTGTATGTAAACCATGTCTCAAATCATGTCGGGTTTTAGGAAGGAGAAGGAAAAAGCCGGTAATTGAATTACCGGCTTTCAAGCTGTCTAGCGCTGGAATAAATATTAATATATATACATATATGTGTCTCACTGACATATATATATATATATACCTATTCTATGTGTACACATTTATTCTACCTATTCTACTGTAAGCTGTCAGTGTGATTTTACTGTACACCGCACTGAATTACCGGCTTTTCTCTCTAATATATGTGTCTACTGACATATATATATATATATATATATATATATATGTCAGTATATATATATATATATATACAGTATATATATATATATAGACAGTATATATATATTTTCTTTTCTTTTTGGGACACATGGATCACTTCTATAGCGGTATGTTGGTTTTGCTAGCCTGCGAGAAAACCACGCAGTACGGATGCCATACGGATTACATACGGAGGATGCCATGCGCAAAAAACGCTGACACACCCTGCCTACGGAGGAGCTACGGACCACTTTTTTCGGGACTTTTCAGCGTATTACGGCCGTAATATACGGACCGTATTGTTTTACGCTGTGTGTGACGCCGGCCTTAGTCAAAAGGTCCTTGAGATTTCTCTCTCGTCTTGCTACCAATTGTGTGTGATCGCCAATAAAAGGTTTGAGTTTGATTTCGCTCAACAAAATCCCCCAATTCCTATTCAGGATATTATAGACATCTCCCCACTGGTTATTAAAGCGGGTTACCATACGGATTTTATTGTCAAAATTTTTTTTTTAAGTTTTATCTTACTTTAGGCTGTAGGACCTCCTCTCTTGAGCTGTTATGAAAATGTTCAAAGGCTCTAGACACAACCTTCCGTGGGTAACCGCGCTCCAAGAATCTGTCAGTGAGGGCCCGTGATTTCTTACTGAAATCTTCCAAACGGCTGCAATTCCTCCTAAGCCGCAAAAACTGCCCCTTCGGAATTCCCTTACGAAGATGGGCCGGGTGAAAACTTTCATAGTGCAGCAAATTGTTGGTAGCAGTCTTCTTACGATACAAGGTAGTAGTAATTTGATTGCCATGAAGCAATAGTTTCAGGTCAAGGAAATCAACCGAGCTGGTGTGTCTAAGCTCAGGCACTAGGCATATTCCGACACCTTCTATATCACTCCTCGCTTGAAGGTAAGAAACCAATCAGTAATATAACCTATATGTATTTAGTCTTGCGGAATTTCCTATTTGTGGCCATCATAATAGAAAATAATAATAATAAACTAAGATGACACTAAATCAATGATAACAAACCTAAACCGAAATATAATTTGATACTGGCTACAAGTCTAATCTATGCGACCTGCACATTAACCATTCCCTAGGGGCTTCCCTTCCAATTATGACATCAGAAAGCCCGTGAACAGTAAGTCTTCATTGATGCCATTAGGGGCTACTGAATTCAACCTATAAATCCACCTGGATTCCATTCTGAGTAACTCCCCTTGGCGATCTGTCTTACGAATATTTTTAGACAACTTCTGTAAACCTACCACCCCGAGTCCCCTTGGGCTGCCAGAATGTACCTGCAAAAAAAATGATTAGCTACTGTGGATAAGGTTTCCCCCTTTGCCAAATCCTGTTTGGCCAAATTGATATTAGATATATGCTGTTGTGTGCGCCTACGTAATTCTTGTGAAGTTTGTCCCACGTATATTTTGGAACAGGCGCACACAAGGGCATAAACCACATTACAAGATTTGCAATTGATATAATCTCTAAGGACATGTCTGGAAGAGTCCAAGGGTTGATAAATAGGGAAGAGAGTTCCACAAATGCACAGATATTACCATCTCCACAGGGGTATGACCCCGAAGACTTAGACCAACCAGAAAGATAGGACATGGTATAACAAAATGGCTGCTGGTGAGAGAATCATGTAAATTAGGAGCCTGTCTTGCAGTCAGAATTGGGCGGGCTGGTAAAATCCACAATTTCAGAATCCTTTTTCAGAATGTCCCAATGTTTATGAAAGAGCTTGGTGACATTCGTCCATTGATTATGAAAAGTTGTAATGAATCTCAAACTGGAATCTGTAGTTCTGGGAGTTGGATCAAAAAAAGGGATTCTCTGGATTTGAAATGCCCGCGAGATTATAGATCTTGGATAGCCCCTTGTTCTAAAACGGTTGATGAGGAACTTAGCCTGTGAACGAAAATCATCCTTTCGGGTGCAATTACGTCGCAATCTCAAAACTTGTCCCACTGGTAGTCCTTTCTTAAGGTGGTGTGGATGGAAACTGCCAAAGTCCAGTAAGCCATTGGAGGCTGTAGCCTTACGATATAGATCAGGAACACAGGAACACATGGGCTACTTGCACAGTGAACAAGTCTGTATGACATGTTCACACACCACCAAGAAACCTGAAGACACAAAAGAGAATAGTAAAACCAAAAACACTCAGTTTGAAAAAATGTTGCAGTAATCCGCAAGTGCTAGTAAAAGATGTTAAAAACAGGGTATTTGGTTGATACGTTTTTTGCAAAAAATGTATACTAAGCTGCTCTACCAATCTTCACGGTATACCCTTATCAGAGCAGTCCTAACTAATGTATGCAATCCCTATCTGATGTATTTAAAAACCTGATCATCTGTATATAACCTGTGTGAACAGGGTTCAGAGAGGAAAAAATCCATGTGTGCATACAGGGTAGAACAGCTTTTGTGCAGATAGCCCAAGAGGAGTGGTGGAACTCCCCAGTCTTGTAGACACAAGAGAACAATTATGGAAACAGGAACACATGGGCTACTTGCACAGTGAACAAGTCTGTATGATCATGTTCACACACCACCAAGAAACCTGAAGACACAAAAGAGAATAGTAAAACCAAAAACACTCAGTTTGAAAAAATGTTGCAGTAATCCGCAAGTGCTAGTAAAAGATGTAAAAAACAGGGTATTTGGTTGATACGTTTTTTGCAAAAAATGTATACTAAGCTGCTCTACCAATCTTCACGGTATACCCTTATCAGAGCAGTCCTAACTAATGTATGCAATCCCTATCTGATGTATTTAAAAACCTGATCATCTGTATATAACCTGTGTGAACATCTTTTACTAGCACTTGCGGATTACTGCAACATTTTTTCAAACTGAGTGTTTTTGGTTTTACTATTCTCTTTTGTGTCTTCAGGTTTCTTGGTGGTGTGTGAACATGATCATACAGACTTGTTCACTGTGCAAGTAGCCCATGTGTTCCTGCTTCCAACTACCTAATGGAGCAGCAGTTCCACTCGAAACCACCAGAGGGAGCCCAAGGGCAGAACTCGCAAACATACCATTAGCAACCACAGGAGGGAGCTCCAGAACGGAACTCACAACAGTACCCCCCCCTTGAGGAGGGGTCACCGAACCCTCACCAGAGCTCCCAGGCCGATCAGGACGAGCCAAATGGAAAGCATGAACCAAATCGGGAGCATGATCATCGGAGGCAACAACCCAAGAATTATCCTCCTGGCCATAACCCTTCCACTTGACCAGATACTGAAGCTTCCGCCTCGAAAAACGAGAATCCAAAATCTTCTCTACCACATATTCCAATTCCCCCTCAACCAACACCGGAGCAGGAGGATCAACGGAGGGAACCATAGGTACCACATATCTCCGCAACAAGGATCTATGGAACACATTATGAATGGAAAAGGAAGCTGGAAGGGCCAAACGAAAAGACACTGGATTGATAATTTCAGAAATCTTATAAGGCCCAATAAAGCGAGGCTTGAACTTAGGGCAAGAAACCTTCATAGGAACATGACGAGAAGACAACCAGACCAAATCCCCAACACGAAGCCGGGGACCAACACACCGACGACGGTTAGCAAAACGCTGAGCCTTCTCCTGAGACAACATCAAATTGTCCACCACATAAGTCCAAATTTGCTGCAACCTGTCTACCACGGAATCCACACCAGGACAGTCAGAAGGCTCAAGCTGCCCTGAAGAAAAACTAGGATGAAAACCAAAGTTACAAAAAAAAGGCGAAACCAAGGTAGCCGAACTAGCCCGATTATTAAGGACAAACTCGGCCAACGGCAAAAAGGTCACCCAATCATCCTGATCAGCAGACACGAAGCATCTCAAATAGGTTTCCAAGGTCTGATTGGTTCGCTCCGTTTGGCCATTTGTCTGAGGATGGAATGCAGAAGAAAAAGACAAATCAATGCCCATTCTAGCACAAAAGGACCGCCAAAACCTAGAAACGAACTGGGAACCTCTGTCAGACACAATATTCTCCGGAATACCATGCAAACGAACCACATGCTGAAAAAATAATGGAACCAAATCAGAAGAGGAAGGCAACTTAGGCAACGGCACCAAATGGACCATCTTAGAAAACCGGTCACAAACCACCCAGATGACAGACATCTTCTGAGAAACAGGAAGATCAGAAATAAAATCCATGGAAATATGCTTCCAGAGCCTTTCAGGAATAGGCAAAGGCAAAAGCAACCCGCTGGCACGGGAACAGCAAGGCTTAGCCTGAGCACAGGTCCCACAGGACTGCACAAACGAACGCACATCACGTGACAAGGAAGGCCACCAAAAGGACCTAGCCACCAAATCTCTGGTACCGAAAATCCCAGGGTGACCAGCCAACACCGAACAATGAACCTCAGAAATTACCCTACTAGTCCATCTATGAGGAACAAACAATTTCCCCACAGGACAGCGGTCAGGTTTATCAGCCTGAAACTTCTGAAGTACCCGCCGTAAATCAGGGGAGATGGCAGAAAGAATCACCCCCTCCTTGAGGATCCCAGCCGGCTCAAGAACTCCCGGAGAATCAGGTAAAAAACTCCTAGAAAGGGCATCAGTCTTCACATTCTTAGATCCAGGAATATACGAGACCACAAAATCAAAACGTGAGAAAAACAAAGACCACCGAGCCTGTCTAGGATTCAACCGCTTAGCAGACTCGAGGTAAATCAGATTCTTGTGATCAGTCAAGACCACCACGCGATGCTTGGCTCCCTCAAGCCAATGTCGCCACTCCTCAAATGCCCACTTCATAGCCAACAACTCCCGATTGCCGACATCATAATTACGCTCAGAAGACGAAAATTTTCTGGAGAAGAAGGCACATGGTTTCATCAAAGAGCCATCAGAATTTCTCTGAGACAAAACGGCCCCTGCCCCAATCTCAGAAGCATCAACCTCAACCTGAAAAGGGAAACATCTGGCTGACGCAACACAGGGGCAGAAGTAAAACGACGTTTAAGCTCCTGAAAGGCCTCAACAGCCGCAGAGGACCAATTCACCACATCAGCGCCCTTCCTCGTCAAATTGGTCAGAGGCTTCACCACACTAGAAAAATTAGCAATAAAGCGACGATAAAAATTGGCAAAGCCCAAAAATTTCTGAAGGCTCTTTACAGATGTAGGTTGAGTCCAATCATGAATGGCCTGGACTTTAACAGGGTCCATTTCAATAGCCGAGGGAGAAAAAATGAAACCCAAAAAAGAAACCCTCTGAACTCCAAAGAGGCACTTAGACCCCTTCACAAACAACGCATTAGTACGAAGGACCTGAAACACCATCCTAACCTGCTTCATTGAGACTCCCAATCATCGGAGAAAACCAAAATATCATCCAAATACACAATCATAAATTTATCCAGATAATTCCGGAAGATATCATGCATAAAGGACTGAAATACCGATGGAGCATTAGAGAGCCCGAATGGCATCACAAGATATTCAAAATGGCCTTCAGGCGTATTAAATGCTGTTTTCCATTCATCACCTTGTTTAATACGCACAAGATTATACGCCCCTCGGAGGTCGATTTTAGTAAACCAACTAGCACCCTTAATCCGAGCAAACAAATCCGAAAGCAAAGGTAACGGATACTGGAATTTGACAGTGATCTTATTGAGAAGGCGATAATCTATACAGGGTCTCAAGGAGCCATCCTTCTTGGCAACAAAAAAAAATCCCGCTCCCAACGATGACGAAGACGGGCGAATATGCCCTTTCTCCAAGGACTCCTTTATATAACTCCGCATAGCGGCATGCTCTGGCACAGACAGATTGAAAAGTCGGTCCTTAGGGAACTTACAGCCAAGGAATCAAATTAATGGCACAATCGCAGTCCCTATGAGGAGGTAGGGAACTGGACTTGGGCTCATCAAATACATCCTGGAAATCCGACAAAAACTCAGGAACTTCAGAAGAAGGGGACGAGGAAATGGACATCAAAGGAATATCACTATGTATCCCCTGACAACCCCAACCAGTCACAGACATAGATCTCCAATCCAGCACTGTATTATGTTCCTGTAACCATGGAAAACCCAGCACAACATCATGCAAATTATGCAACACCAAAAAACGAATATTTTCCTGATGTGCTGGAGTCATGCACATGGTTAACTGTGTCCAGTACTGAGGTTTATTCTTGGCCAATGGTGTAGCATCAATCCCCCTTAAGGGAATAGGACTCTGCAAAGGCTCCAAGGAAAAACCACAGCGCTTGGCAAATTCTAAGTCCATTAAGTTCAGGGCAGCGCCAGAATCCACAAATGCCATAACAGAAAAGGACGACAATGAGCAAATCAGGGTAACAGACAAGAGAAATTTAGGCTGCACAGTACTAATGGTATCAGACCTAGGGACCCTCCTAGTACGCTTAGGGCAATCAGAAATAGCATGAGCTGAATCACCACAGTAAAAACACAGGCCATTCTGACGTCTGAATTTCTGCCTTTCTGCTCTAGTCAAAATCCTATCACATTGCATAGGCTCAGGACTTCGCTCAGAGGACACTGCCATATGGTGCACCGCCTTGCGCTCACGCAAGCGCCGATCAATCTGAATGGCTAGAGACATAGACTCGCTCAAACCGGCAGGCGCAGGAAAGCCCACCATAACATCTTTAAGGGTTTCAGAAAGACCTTTTCTGAAAATAGCAGCCAGCGCCTCTTCATTCCATTTAGTGAGCACAGACCATTTTCTAAATTTCTGGCAATATAACTCTGCCGCTTCCTGACCCTGACACAGGGCCAACAGTGTTTTCTCAGCATGCTCTACAGAGTTAGGTTCGTCATACAACAATCCGAGCGCCTGAAAAAATGCATCTATATTCAATAACGCCGGATTCCCTGTTTCAAGAGCAAATGCCCAGTCTTGAGGATCACCACGCAGTAAGGATATGATGATTTTCACTTGCTGAATAGGATCACCAGAAGAACGGGGTTTCAAAGCAAAAAACAATTTGCAGCTATTTTTAAAGTTCAAAAACTTGGATCTATCCCCAAAAAACAAATCAGGAGTAGGAATTCTTGGCTCTAGAGCCGGAGTCTGAACAATATAATCTTGGATACTCTGGACTCTTGCAGCAAGTTGATCCACACGAGAAAACAAACTCTGAACCTCCATATCAGAGCATATATCCAGCACCACCCAGATATCAAGAGGAAAAAAAAGGCAGAACAGAGCACAGAAAAAAAATGGTTCAGAACTCTTTTTTCCTTCTTTTGAGATGCATTCAATTCATTCTTGGCCTGCTGTACTGTTATGACCTGGTGGTTAAGAGGCCACACTGAAATGACCTGGTGGCTAAAACGCAACATGGAACAGCTCTGAGAAGGTGGTATCTCTACTGACCGCAGTCCCTAATCCTAACAACACAACTACAAATAGCAGTGGGATGTTCCCGACACTCCCTAGACACCTCATCACAGCCTCAGCTATAACTAACCCTAAAGAAGGAAATAGAAAGCTATCTTGCCTCAGAGAAACCCCCAAAAGGAAAGACAGCCCCCCAAAAATATTGACTGTGAAAGGAGAGGGAAATGACGAACACAGAAATGAAATTAGAATTCAGCAAAGGGGAGGCCAATACTATACTAGATAGACAGAGAGCAAAGGAAACTGTGCGGTCAGTATTAAAAACTACAAAATCCACGCAGAGTTTACAAAAATGAACTCCACACAGACTCACGGTGTGGAGGGGCAAATCTGCTTTCCCAGAGCTTCCAGCTAGCCTAAATAAGACAGTGACAAGCTGGACAAAGACAAAATGCAAAGCAATAGAGTCCAAACAAATGGACAAACAAACTAGCAAAACCTATCTTTTGCAGACAAGGACTGGCCATATGAGAAATCCAAGGGAAGAATCAAATCCAACCAAGAACATTGACAGCAGGCATGGACTAAAGCCCAGAGCAGGTTTAAATAACAAACCCAGGCAAGGCGATTAGTGAAGGCAGCTGCTACAACTACCTAACGGAGCAGCAGTTCCACTCGAAACCACCAGAGGGAGCCCAAGGGCAGAACTCGCAAACATACCATTAGCAACCACAGGAGGGAGCTCCAGAACGGAACTCACAACACTTCTCCTGCTTAGCTGCCAATTCAGCAAAGATAAGTGCCTGTTTCTTTTTCTATGGCACACAAGCTGTGTGCTTGTTTTTTGATTGTATTCCTGCTGAGTTTAGTAGTCTCTGCAGTTGCAGATATACGTTCCACGTCTTTAGTTAGATGGAGGAATTTTTTGTATAATCTGCTGTGGATATTTTTGGAAGGGTTTTAATACTGACCGCACAGAACTCTGTCCTATCCTTTCCTATTTTAGCTAGAGTGGCCTCTTGTGCTAAATCCTGTTTTCTGACTGTGTGTGTCTTTCCTCTCCTACTCACAGCCAATATTTGTGGGGGGCTGCCTATCCTTTGGGGTTCTGCTCTGAGGCAAGGTAGTATTCCTATTTCCATCTTTAGGGGTATTTAGTCCTCCGGCTGTGACGAGGTGTCTAGGACTTGTTAGGTACACCCCACGGCTACGTCTAGTTGCGGTGTTAAGATCAGGATTTGCGGTCAGTATAGTTACCACCTACTCCAGTGAAAGTTTTCATGCTGCTCCAAGGTCACCGGATCATAACAGGACTCCAGGAATATAGCTGCCGCCAGGGGCGGCAGATGCACAGGTGATCTCGAGATATGAGAGCTCAGCGCTGGACATGCACCAGAACAAGATCCCCGCACAAGATGAGCCCCCCTAATGATCGCTTGCGGCCTGCAGCATCACCCCACTCCTGCCTCCTCCAGCAGCAATAAGACACATGAATTATGAGAAGCACCATTTTATTAAAAAATATTTTTTTTCTCCTCAAAATTTAGCGTGTCTTATAATCCGGAGCGAAAAATACAGTATGTAAAAAATAAACCTATGTATTGGTGTAACATTAAAAAAAAAAATCACTTTACAAATAATTTTATTTTTTATGTTACACCAATACATAGGTTTATTTTTTCCATAAATATCCATATTTGGTATGGCCATATTCGGAACAACCTGCTCTATAAAATGGTTACACTAACCCCTACAGTGAACACTGTAAAAAATAAAGTGGCAAACACTTTTTGCATCATACCACCGAACAAAAAGAGGAATAAAACGCAATCAAAAAGTCATACGTAAATAGGAATGGTATCCCGGAAAATATCTTGTCTGACAAAAATCAAGCCCCCACTTGGCACCGTCAATGGAAAAATAAAAAGCAATAGCTCTTTTCCCTTCACCTATGACAGCACATGAGAGGGATCGGCCCACCAAAGACAGGAAACCAACTAAAAAAAAAAAAGGGCGTACATCTGTTTCCCTGAGGGGAAATTCTTCCACGCATGCTCAGCTTGAAAAGGGACCCGCGCTGGATTCCTGCTTTGCACAGGCAGCGACACATCCTGCGCCCATAGGCTTCCATTGCAGCCAGTGACGGGCAGGATGCATCGCTGACCGATTTTCCGACGTGCAGAAAAAACGTTCCTCTGAACCTTTTCTCTGCCCGACGGACCGTTTTTTTTTTACGCAGGATCCAGTGCACGACGGATGAAACGAATGGCCATCCGTTACAATCCGTCGCTAATATAAGTCTATGAGATAATACAGGATCCTGCATTCTCAAAAAACGACGGATTGTGACGGGAGCTGAAAGACGGAAATGTGAAAGAGGCCTAACCTGCCATTATTAAAAGGAGTCATAGCGTTTTTAGCAGATACATCTGCATATTCTGTAAGACTTGTGGCTAGGTCCTTAGGCTTGTCAAAGGCATCAGACTATTTGAAAGGGGCAATAAGGCGGATTTGTCCCAGTTCATGCATAGGCCCGAATATTTACTAAAGCAATCTTGCCTTGCGCAGGCGTGTACTATGGAGGACAGAGAATGAACTTCAATCCAATATTGCAGCCAGCATGCAGCCAGCGGGTAAGGAAAGGGTGAATCAAACACCCGAAAACCCCGCCTCCATGGCTGAAGATTGTTCCCTCCAAATTCAGGTGACAGTGTCCCTTTAATTATGCCTTGGATTCAGCCTCAAAAAGAATCATTTGTAGTTGTGCCTGGTAACTAGACAAAGGATTGAAAGTTAGTTTTTTTTATATGTTACACAGTCATATAGATGTTTTTTCACTTCCTTTTCATACTGTGCTTTGGTCCAAAGGACCACGTTCCCACCTTTGTCTGAAGGTTTTATCATAACATCCTCCATTCGTTTAAGCTGATCTAGAGCAACTCGCTCATCTCGAGTTAGATTATCATAAGGTAATTGTGTAGAGATTTGCTTAAATTCTTCATCAACCAATTTTACGAAAAGTTCAACATTGGGATACATTGAGACCGGGGGGAGCGATTAGATGGAGGAATGATTGACTTGGGTAACTTACCGGGTTTTTTTTGTACTTGTTCCTCCAGAAGACTCTCTTAAGATCCTCACCGCCTCTTGTTCTTCTGTGGTTAAAGATACACTATCATCAGTGTTTTTATTAAACATTTTTAAAAAAATTAGTTTACGGGCAAAAAGATGTAAATCCTTGAGGGCCGTGAAATAATCTAATTTACTGTCGGTGAAAATGACAGCCCCTTATTTATTACATGGATTGGAGATTGAGACAAAATTCTATCAGAAAGATTAATTACCTTAGAAGCCGGGGGGAGGGTGTTATGATCTGGTGGCCTAGGAGCAGCATGAGATGTACTCTGGAGAAGGTGGTACCTTTACTGACCGCAAACCCTGAATTAGCAGCACAACTAGAAGTAGCCGTGGGGGGTACCTAACACTCCCTAGACCCCCTCGACACAGCCTAAGAACTAACTACCCCTAAAGACAGAAACGGGAAAACTATCTTGCCTCAGAGAAAATCTCCAAAGGATAGACAGCCGCCCACAAATATTGACTGTGAAAGGAGAGGGAAATAACATACGCAGACATGAAATCAGGATTTAGCATAGGAGGCCATACTAGCTAAAAAGGAAGAATAGGACAGAGTACTATGCGGTCAGTATAAAAACACTCGAAAATATCCACCACAGAAAATACAAAACACCACATCTGACTAAAGACATGGAGGGTATATCTGCATCTCCAGAGACAAAGCTAGGCTGCAAAAAATCCTTCACAGACAAAGCTGGACAAAACAAAACAAGAAAATGCAGACTATAAGGTTCACAGCAGGTGGACAGCAAAAACAAGGCCAGAACTTATCTTTGAAGAAATGAACAGCAGACCAGGAGAGACCAAGTATGGATGTGAATCCTCCAAAAACAATGGACAACTGGCACTGACTAAAGGATAAAGCAGGACTTAAATAGCCCAGCCCAAATTGCAAAAAATGGATACACCTGATAAATGCTGCGATCCAAATACCGCAGCACTACCACTCATAACCACCGAAGGGAGCCCAAGAGCAGAATTCACAACAGTACCCCCCTCTTGAGGAGAGGTCACCGAACCCTCACCAGAGCCCCCAGGCCGATCTGGACGAGCCAAATGAAAGGCACAAACCAAATCGTCAGCATGAACATCTGAGGCAACAACCCAAGAATTATCCTCCTGGCCATAACCCTTCCATTTGACCAGATACTGAAGCTTCTGCCTCGAAAAACGAGAATCCA